>NC_142081.1:152642716-152945746 GCF_054644295.1 Miniopterus natalensis
TACCTGGGTTGCAGGCTCGACCCACCCGCGGTGCTGGAGGCAACCAATTGATGTTTACTCTCTCTTTCTCTCCCTTCCACACTTTCTGTAAAGCAATGAAAAAAATGTCCTCAGGTGAGGATTTTTAAAACAATTGATTTTAGAGGGAGAGAGAGAGAGAGACATCGATTTGTCGTTCCATTTATTTTTTAAAAATATTTTTTATTCATTTTTAGAGAAAGAGGGAGGGAGAAGGAGAGAGAGAGAGAAACATTGATGTGAGCTGCTGCCTCCGGCGTCCCCCAACTGATGATCAGATGGGATACCCTGGCATGTGCCCTGACCAGAATCGAACTGGCACCTTTCTCTGCAGGGGAGGACACCCAAGCAACTGAGCCACACTGTCCGGGGCTGTTCTGCTTATTTATGCATTCATTGGTTGATTCTTGTGTGTGCCCTGCCTGGGGGTGAACCCACAACCTTAGCATAGCATGGCCAGGCTCTAACCACTGAGAACCTAGCCAGGGCTGGTTTGATTTTCTTAATCGTTTTTATACTTAATTCTAAATCTTCCTGGAATTTAAATATGTTCACCCATTAAGTAATGTGCCATTTCAAACAATTTTGAAGTTTATTTTCTTAGCTGATTGGAGGAGCATTATATGCAGTGATATAAAGCTTGGAGCTATAGATTCAGAGAAATTTCTCTTGTCCTTAATTGCCTGGCTAAGCCTTCTTTTGAAATGCCTATGTGATAGATTTTAAAATTACAGCCCCCCAAATATAAAAAACAATAATAGGAGGTGAAGGTGATCATGTAGTCTCTCCCTGATCTTGAATCATATAATAATATTCTTTTCAAGCTAAACAGGTATAACTCCCTCTCATCTTTTTCCTGTTTCATAAGTTTTGAGTAATTTTCATACACTATTCACTTATTAGATATGTAATTGATATCTAGTTGGAGTTTATGTATTCGGAGTTGTGTCTGCCTCCCTGATAGGAGTTCCAAGGTTTTTCTTATCACAGTGATATGGACTGTTCATTGGAAATTGAGCTATGTATTTCAGGGCAGTTTAAAATGGACTTGTTTTTAATGTTAATATATCTTATTGAACCCAATAAATCCAAAATCTTTTTACTCAAACATGTAATCAATATAAAAATGATTAATGAGGTATTTTACATTTTTTTAAGATTTAGATCTCTATTCTTTTTACTGTTTTTAATTGAGATATAATTGACATATAACAGTTTCAGGAGTACAACATTAATGACTCAAAGATTGTATATATTGTGAAATGGTCACCACAATAAGCCTAGTTAATGTTCATCATCACACAGTTACAAGTATTTCTTTTCTTGTGCTGAGAACTTTAAAGATCTCTTAGCCACTTTCAAGCAGATAATACAGTGTTGTTAACTATACTTACCATGCTGCACATTACATCCCCAGGACTTACTTCTTTTATAATTGGAAGATTGTAACAAAGCAGACTTGGTTTAAGTATATTATTACCTAGTATTTACAATCTCATTTTCTGGACTATGAACTTACTGTTCCTTTTCCCTCTACAGAAAGGCAGAAGCTCTTCCACATGTCTTCCAGTAATGACCAAGTTTTTATACAAATGTCACAAACAAACACCGATGGCCTCCCCGGGATGATCCCCAAAGACCAGAAGACGTTTACTGAGGGAGCTGTGTTAAGTTTTCGTAACATCTGCTATCGAGTGAAAGTGAAGAGTGGCTCTCTACTTAGTCGGAAAACAGTTGAGAAAGAAATACTGACGAATATCAAGTATGTGCGTGAACTTTTGTTTCAGTAACTTTATTGACAGCAGTGAACTTCACAGGTGTTGCTCTTACAAGTACAGTGGTGCCTGGGTTTTCGAATGTAATCTGTTCTGGAAGACCGTTCGAGTTCTGAAACATTTGAAAACCGAGGGATCCACAGCCGACAGCTGGGCCTCAGGGCCTTGCCCTCAGTGGAAGCCGTGGGGCATGTACGACTTCCGAAGTGTGTTGGGAAACCGAAGCATTTCCTTCAGGGTTTACGGGGTTCCTAACCCGAAATGTTCGTCAGCAGAGACATTCGAAAACAGAGGCACCACTGTACAGGTGCATGGACATTTGTGTACATATCTTTACAGATACATAGACACATACTTTTGTTTGTTTTCCTCAACTGTGAGTGCAATGGTTGGATCACATGTTAGGTATAAGCCTAATTTTTAAAAGAATGGCCAAACTGTTTTTAAAGTGGTTATATCATGTGCATCAACATTTGTTTGAGAAACTGAATAGTTAATGTGTCACTTAGTTTTTCCTGGGCTAAGCCTTCTGGTTTAGTGGAAAGAGGACTGGTTGTGTGACTTACAACTTCCCGATTATGGGGACAGAATTGTAGTCTGTGAGCTTCATTATTCTAGTCTGTGAAATAAAAGATCTGTTACTGTATGTTTTGAGTCAAACACTTTAGGTATGCAATTTATAGCCTTTATGCTCTAGAAGCAAGAGTTAGGAGGTTGAAAAGACAATATACTGTGAAAGTCCTCTGGTTTTCAAATAGACTTGTTTTAATTTAGTGGCCTGTTTATATAGTCGTTTATCATCTGTAACAATTTACCTAATGCTTTCCCACATTATACAGATAGACAGAAACTACTAAATAAAACACTAACTTAGCTTAAGTTATGGAGTGGAAATCCAAAGTGGTCTTTTCTGCTAGTAGCAGCTAACTGCTCCCAAAAGCCTAGGAAATGACCAGTCAGGGAGAAAATTTTTCCATGTGGCTGGGGAAGAAAGGACAGGGACCTGGTATTGATTGAGTGGTGGTGAGATCAGGGTCTGTGTAGAATTGGATAGAACTTTCTTCAGGCAGCGGCACATACAGTCATGCCTACTTCTTTGTTGCTTTCTGGTATTGGTTAAGAAACCCTGACCAGGAAAGTAAGGAGAGGAAGGTAGGCACAAAGCTTTTATCTTTTGCTACATGCCTAGATAAAAGTGGCTGACCTTTTTGAAAGCTAACAATGTTTTTGTGGAACATTACAGTCAAGAAAATGTTGGTCACTTCAGATTTTGTGCTAAGTGGAAGGTAACGAATAATTTGAATATGTGCAGGTTGGATGGATTTCAACTGCATACTGGGTGAGTGTTCATTTACCTTGCTTATGTTTCAGTAGATTAGTAACTCAGGACACTAAAAGTGTCATCTGCTCAAGGCTTCATCATGTTTTTTCTATGATTCATTAGAACATATTCCTGCAGTAGATGAATTCTTTACTTGCATTCTTGGGTTTATAAAACCGGGGTCAATATTTTTTCACATTGTTTTCATTAATTACAGTGGACATATACTATTATATTAGTTTCAGGTGTACAACATGGTGATTAGACATGTATGCCTGTTACTAAGTGCTCACCCCAATAAGTCTCATAGGACTCCTGGGCTGAAGCACTGTGTACAGCTGCACTGTGAAGTTTGTCACTCACCACAGCTGTATAATGCGAGTAGTTGCCCCCGTGAAAGTCATTGTCTGGGAATGAAATAGCCTTCTGCTCTGCACCTTCCAGGGGAATGGGTCCTGTGTCCTCTGGGGAGTAAAGTTGGATTTACCTCCCAATTCCACACAGATGGGCGTGGACGCCGGGGTTTCCAAAGGGCTTCCTCAGGCCTCCATTGCATCAGGCCCCTGTGGCTGCGGTGGGCCCACCCTTTCCTCTCCTTACTCCAGCGCATTCTCCTAACCATTCTAGCAGTTGCCTTCGGGGTGAAATTCAAATTCATGTTTGCATTCTTCCAGGGTCTCAGCACAGTCAACTCTGCCTTAATTTTTTTCCTACCTTCCTCCTCTGTCTGAATATTCTCTACCCACCGTCATCTACGGAATTTGTTTGGAACATGCAGTGTCCATGCCATGTGTGTACGTCCCTAAAGGTCATCCCCAATAGAAAGTGGCGTCTCCCCCGTCGAAACAGAATTTCCCAGGGCATATGTTTTACTTTTACAACTGGAGTAAGAATTTTGTCAGCATTAGGAACTGGTGAGGTTTTCTTTTTAATGCCCAAGGTGTTTTTTTTAGTCATTGAATTTCTACTTCAGATATATTGTTCCTTGGTCTGACTAGATTTGAGTGGTGAGAGCACTAATACTGGTGGTTCTAGAAGCCCATCGACTGCCTAATTATCTAGAACTGGACTGGGCAGCAGATCAGGCGACCTGAAGTAATTCTCAGCAATCACTACTCGAGACCTGCAGTGCACTTTACATTATGTCAGAGAAGTAAGTGTAACAGATGTTTCAGGAGAATCTTTTACTTCAGGGAACCTTGAAAGTTTGTGTGCCCTTTTCCAAAAAGTGTAAGTGGTTTAGAAAATAATTGAAAGGAATTTAGAGAGACCTGAGCCATTTTTCCTATAGGTGCTGACTAGTGATGACATCCTTTGTATACTAGACTTGTATTAATTGACATTTTGGTTTCTCTCTTCCTTTAAAAGTTGGTTTGTGCTTATTTCCTGTCTAATTTCTTCAACTTGCATTGAGTGTACTAAATGCAGACCCTAAATGTTTAGGACTAGTTTTAACCAGAACCAGTAAACCGGCCTGTTTCTGCATTTGCAGTGGGATCATGAGACCCGGCCTCAACGCCATTCTGGGACCCACAGGGGGAGGCAAATCTTCGTGAGTATAACAGAGAATCAGTAAGCTTTCCCCTTGCAGTTTAATGTGCTTTCAAAGCTGGCTTTTACGGGGGCAGGTAGTAGTTGAGTCTTTGCTGCATGTGTGGTCTGGGCCTAGGCGCTATGGATCACATGCAGCCATCCAGCCGTGGTTCTGCCCTGAGGAGCAGGGAGTCTTGTTGGTCAGCTTTACTACCAGGATGTGATCGGTGATTGGCATACAGCTGTCAGCTATGGTTTGAGCTAATGGGGAGGAAATTGAAGGGGATGACAGTGAAAGTGGGAGATGGAGCAGAGTAATCATGGAGTGAGTCTCAGTAAAGGAGCACATTGCCTGTGTTGTGATCCCAGAGGTCAGGCAGAGTGGAGGGCTGTTTGTGAGTTCTATACTGGATCAGCCAACAATGCTTTGTTTTCTTGTTTTTGGGCTTTATTGTAGCACAGAGTTAGAAAAAGGAACTTGGGAATTAAAAAAAAAAAATGTAGTTACAGTTCTACCGTAGAATTTCTTGATCATTTTATTTTCTAACTTGAACAGAATTTGCATTCAGAGTGGCTGAGAGATATAACCTGAGTTGGAGAAAAACACACCATATATGTCCTTTTACAGGTTGTTAGATATCTTAGCTGCAAGGAAAGATCCACAGGGATTATCTGGAGATGTTTTGATAAACGGAGCCCCTCGACCTGCCAATTTCAAGTGTAACTCAGGTTATGTGGTACAAGTAAGTATTGGTCCATTTCCATTTTAGATTTCTCCTCTTTTCTGTGGGCAAGTGCCTTGCTGGAGTTCAGTTTGCTTTCCATTGATTACATGACATGAGCCTAGAACCGGCTTTTTAAAAAATACCAGCTTTTTAAGTCTTCCATAAGATATAGAATAGTGTTAAATGAAAAGGCAGGGAGAATCTAGAAAATGAACCTTATAAGGACAATAATACCAATTCTAGTTGTCATATTTCCAAAAGATGCTACTGTTTTACTTTTCCCCTACCTTTAACTCTCTCCTTCCCTTAGTTTAGAAAAGTTTTTTGACAAATGTTTGTGTAAAGCAGTCTGGAAATGTCTGCTAGTAGTAATCCTAATTACCTGTGTTCTATTTGGGTATACAGTTAGGGAATGAGAATTATTCCTCCAGGCTTTGTAGCTATCTGTATATGGAGTTATTTTTATATTTGTATAACTGTGAGTTCATCATTAACTAGAGCTTCCCCTTGGGTATGTCATTTTTGTGGATTAAGTTGTACATACTGACGACTGATGTTACTTGAAAAGACCTGATATGTCTTGTTAAAATGCCTTTTTGCCTTAAGGATGATGTTGTGATGGGAACGCTGACAGTGGGAGAAAATTTGCAGTTCTCAGCAGCTCTTCGCCTTCCATCAACTATGAGTAATCGTGAAAAAAATGAACGAATAAATTTGGTCATTCAAGAGTTAGGCCTGGCTAAAGTGGCAGATTCCAAGGTAATAGGCCCTCCCCTGGGTGGGTGGTGTTACTCTTATTTGAAAGTTTCTATAATGTGTGTGGTCATAAGTGGCTGCTTTCTGTAACGATGGGAGAAGTGACTAGCTGCATAATATGAAGGTGGAAATTAACCGGGAAAAGAAAATGAAAATGACTGAATCCTGCAGGTGAAGTGTGGCCGTGTGGGCTGGTAGGTAAACGTGCTCTTGCAAACACCAGGCTCCACTTCCCTGTGATGACAGCGCTTGCTCCGCCCCCACACTAATTGTGTTAAGTCCTGTCTCATTCAGTATCTGTTCACTAACTTTCCTGTTTTTGTTTTCTCTTTCCTTTTTTAGCTAGCCTTCCTCTCTTCCTCCAGGGGACTTTGTCCTGTTACTTTGGAGGTATATTTCTGGAATTCATAAATGAGGAAAATCCCACGGCTATTGCTCTATATGTTTCACTTTGCTGTAATTTTGCTTCCAACATTATTTTCAGTCCAATTAGCATTTGCTTCTAATTTGTGTAGCGCCCAAGTTGTTTTCCTATAGCCCTTCTTAGGGCACTTTGTCTCCCACCCCTCCCGCCTCCTCCTCCCTCCCTCCCTCTCTTGTGCCAGTGTAGCTTACAGACTGCCGTGTGCCGGGCTCCCTTGGGTGTTACAGGTAACAGCTGTGGGCAAGAGACACCAAAGTAGCTCCCTGTGTGGTTTGTGCAGGATCAGGAAGGGGAAATGAGATGAGTGAGGGAACGATTTACAGTTGGTGAGTAGACGTGGAAGATTTTCTGGGAAGACATTTGAAGTTTTGGGTGGAGATGAGCTTCTCAGGTTGTCATGGCTCTAGTTTAATTCCCTGGGCTGCCCCTACTCGAAGGTGATGGAGATGGGGTATTCTGCTGGCTGCTGCTTCATATGATGCTTCTGACAGACTTTATGTAAAGTGTATTTTGCTGTATTTTATTTGGAAGAATAAGTTTGAGCTGCTACCATTTACCACTTATTTTCATTTTATGAGTGAGTGGGCTCCCTTTGCTGGGGCTCTGTTTATGTGATTCTGTCTTTCCACTAAGGTGGTTTCCTGCCTCTACCATTAGGCTCTCATTGCCTGGGTTCCTTGCATGGATTTCCAGGGAACATGAGCTGAAGGCAGTTGTTGACTGCCAAGAATTTATTTATCTAATTGATCAAAACAATAGATTGAAGATGTTTTACCTGTTATGAAATTTTAAACATAAGAGACATGTAGGGAGAATGGTCTGATTACTGTAGTAATGACATGACTGCAGTATAATTAATGCAGTGGTATGATTGCGAATAACGTTCACCTAGATTTCCCAGTTGATACTGAGTTATTCAATCCTGGCTTCAGGTTTTTCTTTAAGGAAAGTTATAAATATCATTTTTTGCCTCTGAAAACATATTTTTATTTTACAAAAGAAGGACATTTGTCTACAAGACTACAATATCATTACCAACTAACAAAATTAATAATATTTTAATATTAGCTATATAGAGTCCATATTTTTTCACAGTTTTCCAATAGTTTCAAAATGCCTTTTATAGCTCTATCATTATGGGATCTAATCAAGGGCATGAGTAGCCTTTGACTATTCTCTGTTTGAAGACTCTTACTAGAAGAGCTGTTTCCCGCCTCCTGCTTCCTCTCAAACCTTCCTGCTCCCCCACCACACTCAGTGACACTGACTCGTTGGAAAGACTGAGCCAGTCACTTGTAGAGTGTTCTGCCTTCTGAATCTGCCTGAAAGAAGGGGTCAGGAATTCTGCTGTGAGTAGGGTAGAGACAGGGTCGATTTGGGAGGCCTTACAGTGATTTAGGAGGTGCTAATGTGGATGGTAGAAAGTGCACTTTCTTAGCTGCCAAGGCCCAGCTCTTCTTGTGAGTCCACTTGAGGATTTTTTTGGCGGGAGAGAAATGTAAGTACATTAGAAGACTAATAAATTATAGATGCTTTCACCTATCCCTCTCCTATTATTATCCCTTTTTGGACTGTGATTTCACTGTCAGAGCCCTGTATTTAATCTCTAACTTCTCATTTTAAAACTAAATATTTGACTTGATAAGGAACACATAGAACTGTTTAAAGCATGGGCTTCATATCACGCTTAGCCACATACCAGCTCTAACCTGAGGCTCAGTTTACTTGTCTAAGTAAAGAGAATCCCACCTCTTCTCCCACATACTCATTTATTTGCTCTTCAGAATAAATGAGGATTTGAGATAGAGTGCCTCTTGGTTGTTTTTGTAATCGTGATAACATTTGTGTGTTAGGTTGGAACTCAGTTTATTCGCGGTGTGTCTGGAGGAGAAAGAAAACGGACTAGTATTGGAATGGAGCTTATTACCAATCCATCCATCTTGTTCCTGGATGAGCCCACAACTGGTTTAGACTCAAGCACAGCGAATGCTGTCCTTTCTCTCCTGAAGAGGTAAATGCGATGGGAACATTATTTTATGTTCAGACAATATCTGATGACCTGCTGTGTACCAGGTAGTATTCTTGATGTTTGGGATGCAGACAAACATTTCTCTCTTCTTTTTTGGGGGGAAACAGTCAATTAACAAATATGAGTTTCAAGGAAAATGAAGCAGAGTAAGAGTATAGGGAAGGCTGATGCGGTGGGGTTCAGTGGTGCTGTATCATGTAGTAGGATGCTCAGGGAAGACCTCAGCAATGTGCCCTGTGAGCTGTGAATGAGGTCTGGATGTCTGGGGGAGAGATTACTTTGTGTTTTTTTGGTGTTTTTTTTTTTTTTTTGTGGCTTAGACAATAAGGAAATATATTTATTTTCACATAAAGGTCTAGAGTTTCGGGACTGGTAGGACACCAGGATGCTTATTTGTACTATTTGTATCTTTCATTCTTATCATCGTAAGTCTAGAATGGTTAGTCCGGCTTCTGTCGTCACATCAGCGTTCCAGATGAAAACAGGGTAAAAGGTGGGCATTAGCTCGCTCTTTTTTTTCTTTTTATTGAATTTATTGGGGTGACAGTGGTTAACAAAATTATATAGGTTTCAAGTGCACAATCCCACAACATATCATCTGTATATGCCTCTTAAAAAAGGCATTTGGAAATTTTCATTTGACTCTGTTTATATCCCATTGTGTAAACTTAGGCCCATAGACACATCTAGCTGTAAAGGAGGCTGGAAAGCTGAAGTATTCCAGGTGAGCAGGTATCCAAAAAAATTTGGATGAGGTTAACATTAAGAAGAAGAAGAGAACAGTTAATTGGAGTACAGCTAAGTCTCCACATGAGAACTGCTATTGGTCTTTGAACTTTGGAAAACATGGAAAAATTACTATGGTATCCGTTGATAAGTCTTCATTTTTTGTTGAAGACTGAATCACCACCTTTGAAGACTGGAATCTCAACAACAGCCCAATTACTCAACCATTAAGTGTTTGAAAATTTAAATGCATTAATTTTTGTGTCCTACCCTTTATTTTTTTATATTTAATAAACCTTATTTTATTATCTGATCACTTTATTTATTTATTTATTTATTTATTTAATTGACTTTATTGTTGAGACCATTACAGATGTCCCCCTTTTAACCCCACTGATCCCCTCCACCCCACATCCATCCCACCCCCAGGCCCTCCCCACACCAATGTCCACGACCATAAACATACAAGTTCCCTGATTAATCTCTCCCCACACACACACCCCTCCCCACCTTCCCTCTAAGATCCCTCAGTTTGTTCCAAGCTTCTATGTCTCTGGATCCATGTTGTTCATCAGTTTATTTTGTTTATTCCACATGTAAGTGAGATCATTTGGTACTTCTTCTCTGACTGGCTCCTTTTACTTAGCATAATACTCTCTAGTTCCCTCCATGCTGTGCCAAAGGCAAAAAGGTCCTTCTTCTTCACAACCACATAGTACTCCAGGGTGTAAATGCGCCACAGCTTTTTTATCCACTCATCTACTGATGGGCAGTTGGGCTGTTTCCAAATCTTAGCTATTGTGAATTGTGCTATGAATGTGGGGGTGCATAAGTTCTTTGCAAATGGTGTTTGGGGTTCCTTAGGGTATATTCCCAGAAGTGGGATCACTGGGTCAAATGGCAGGTCAATTTTTAATCTTTTGAGGAAACTCCATCCTGCTTTCCATAGTGACTGCACCAGTCTGCATCCCCACCAGCAGTGTACTAAGGTGCCCTTTTCTCGACACCTTCTCCAGCACTTGTAGTTCGTTGACTTGTTGATAGTAGCCATTCTGACAGGTGTGCAGTGATACCTCATTGTGGTTTTAATTTGCATCGCTCTGATGATTAGTGACATTGAGCATTTTTTCATATGTCTCTTAGCCATTTGTATGTCCTCTTTGGAGAAGTGTCTATTTAGGTCCATTGCCCATTTTTTAATTGGATTGTTTGTCTTTTGTTAAGTTACATAAGTTCCTTATATATTGTGGATATTAACCCTTTATCTGATGTGTCATTGGCAAATATGTTCTCCCATACAGTGGGCTCCGTTTTTACTTTGTCGATGGCTTCCTTTGCTGTGTAGAAGCTTTTTATTTTGATGTAGTCCCATTTGTTTATTTTTTCCTTAGTTTCTTTTGCCCTAGGAGATGTATCAGCAAACATATTGCTACGAGAGATGTCTGAGATTTTACTGCCTGTGTTTTCCTCTAGGATTTTTATGGTTTCATGCCTTACATTTAAGTCTTTTATCCATTTTGAATTTACTTTTGTGTATGGTGTAAGTTGGTGGTCTAGTTTCATTTTTTTGCATGTATCTGTCTAATTTTCCCAACACCATTTATTGAAAAGACTATCTTTATTCCATTGTATGTTCTTGCCTCCTTTATCAAATATTAATTGACCATAATGGTATGGACCAGTTTCTGGGTTCTCTGTCCTGTTCCACTGATCAATATGTCTGTTCTTGTGCCAGTACCAGGCTGTTTTGATTACAGTGGCTTTGTAGTATAACTTGATATCTGGTATTGTGATCCCTCCAACTTTGTTCTTCTTTCTCAGGATTGCCATGGCTATTCGGGGTGTTTTTTGGTTCCATATAAATTTTTGAAGTGTTTTTTCTAGATCAGTGAAATATGCTGTTGGTATTTTAATAGGGATTGCATTGAATTTATAGATTGCTTTGGGTAATATGGACATTTTAATGATGTTAATTCTTCCAATCCATGAACATGGTATACTTTTCCATTTTATATCTTCCTCTATTTTCTTTTTCAGTGTCCTGTAGTTTTCTGAGTAAAGATCTTTCACATCTTTGATTAAGTTTATTCCTAGGTATCTTATTTTTTTAGTTGCAGTGGTAAATGGGATTGTTTTTTTAGTTTCTGTTTCTGAGAGTTCATTATTGGTATATAAAAATGCCATCAATTTCTGGGTGTTAATTTTGTATCATGCTGCCTTGCTGAATTCATTTATTAAATCTAATAGGTTTTTGGTGGAGTCTTTAGGATTCTCTCTGTACAATATCATGTCATCTGCAAATAATGACCGTTTTGTTTCCTCCTTTCCAATTTGGATGCCTTTTATGTTTTCTTCTTGTCTAGTTGCTGTGGCTAGGAGTTCCAGTACTATGTTGAATAAGAGTGGTGAAATTGGACACCCCGTCTTGTTCCTGTTCTTAGGGGAAATGTTTTTAGCTTTTGCCCATTGAGTATGATGTAGGTTTGTCATATATGGCCTTTATTATGTTGAGGTATGGTCCCTCTATTCCCACTTTGCTGAGAGTTTTTATTAGAAATGGGTGTTGGATTTTATTGAATGCTTTTTCTGCATCTATTGATATGATCATGTGATTTTTTTTTTTCAGTTTGTTTATGTGATGTATCACGTTTATTGACTTGTGAATATTGTACCAGCCTTGCACGCCTGGAATAAATCTCACTTGGTCATGGTGTATGATCTTTTTAATATATTGCTGGATCCAATTTGCTAATATTTTGTTGAGGATTTTAGCATCTATGTTCATCAGGGGTACTGGCCTGTAATTTTCTTTCTCTGTAGTGTCTTTATCTGGTTTTGGAATCAGGCTAATGCTGGCCTCATAAAAAGAGTTTGGAAGTGTTCCTTCCTCTTAGGTTTTTTGAAATAGTTTGAGGAGGATAGGTATTAATTCTTCGTTGAGTGTTTGGTAAAGCTCCCCTGTGACGCCATCTGGGCCAGGGCTTTTGTGTGCTTGGAGCCCTTTGATTACTGCTTCAACTTCATTAGCAGTTATCAGCCTATTTAGACTTTCTGACTCTTCCTGATTGAGTTTTGAAAGGTTGTATTTTTTCAGGAATTCATCCATTTCATCCAGGTTGTCCAGCTTGGTGGCATATAGTTGTTCATAGTTTTTTTTTACAATCTTTTGTATTTCTGTTGGGTCAGTTGTTATTTCACCTCTTTCGTCTCTGATTTTGTTTATTTGGGTCCTCTGTCTTTGTTTCTTGTTGAGTCTGGCTAAAGGTTTATCAATCTTGTTTATCTTTTCAAAGAACCAGGTCTTGGTGGTTTCATTGATCTTATGTATTTTTTTTTAGTCTCTATGTCATTTATTTCTGCTCTAATCTTTATTATTTCTTTCCTTTTACTTACTCTGGGCTTTTCTTATTGTTCCCTTTCTAAATTTTTAAGTTGTAGGATTAGAGAGCCTATTAGAAGTTTTTCTTGTTTTTTGAGGTAGGCTTGTAGTGCTATGAACTTCCCTCTCAGGACTGCTTTCATTGTGTCCCATAGATTTGGAGTTGTTGTGTGTTCATTTTCATTTGTTTCCAGGAACTTTTTTATTTCTTTCTTAATCTCTTTGGTAACCCATTCATTGTTTAAAAACATGCTTTTCAGTCTCCATGTGTTTAAATGTGTTTTAGTGTTTTTATTGTAGTTGATTTCTAGTTTCATGCCATCATGATCCAAGAAGATGCTTGATATGATTTCAATCTTCTTGAACTTATAGAGACTTGTTTTGTGTCCTAACATGTGGTCTATCTTTGAGAATATCCCTTGTACACTTGAGAAGAATGTATATTCTGTAGCTTTGGGGTAGAATGTTCTGTAAATGTCGATTAAATCCATCTGATCTAGTGTGTCATTTAGGGTCACTGTTTCCTTGTTGATTTTTTCTCTGGAACACATATCCAGTGAAGTCAATGGGGTGTTAAAGTCCCCGAGTATGATTGTATTGCTGTCGATCTCTTCCTTAAAGTCCTCTAGAAGTTTTTTTTTAATAAATTTAGGTGCTTCTATATTGGATGCATATATGTTTATCAGGGTTATATATCCTCTTGCTGGATTGATCCCTTTAGTATTATGTAATGACCTTTCTTGTCTCTTGTTATGGTCTTCATTTTGAAGTCTATTTTGTCTGATATGAGTATTGCTACCCTAGCTTTTTTTTCATTTCCATTTGCATGGGAAATTTTTTTCCATCTCTTCACTCTCATCCTGTATGAGTCTTTTGTTCTGAGGTGGGTCTCTTGTAGACAGCATATAGTTGCGTCATATTTTCTTATCCATTCAGCCACCCTATGTCTTTTTATTGGGGCATTTAATACATTTACATTTAAGGTTATTATTGAAGGATACTTATCCACTGGCATTTTGTTTCTTTATAGCTGTTTCTCATTCTCTTTATTTCTACTTCTAATTATAGCAGTCCCTTTAACATTTCCTGTAATGGTGGTTTTGTAGTGATAAAGTCTTTTAACCTTTTTTTGTCTGAGAAGTTCTTTATTTCACCATCCAGCTTGATTGATAATCTTCCTGGATAGAGTAGACTTGGTTTCAGATCCTTCTTCTGCATTACCTTGAATACTTCATGCCATTCTCTTCTGGCCTGTAGAGTTTCTGATAAGCCAGATGACAGCCTTATGGGAGTTCCTTTGTAGATAACAGCTTGCTTTTCTCTAGCTTCCTTTAAGATTCTCTCTTTGTCTTGGATTTTTGACATTTTAATTATGATGTGTTTGGGCGTGGGTCTCTTTGGATTCTTCTTGCTTGGCACTCTCTGTGCTTCTAGAACCTGTGTGCTTTTTTCCTTGACCAGGTTAGGGAAGTTTTCTGCCATTATTTCATCAAACAGGTTCTTTAACCCCTGCTTACTTTCAACCTCCTCTGGCACTCCTATAATATGAATATTGTTATGTTTTATGCTGTCCTACAGCTTCCTTAGACTGTCCTCCTGGTTTTTAATTGTTTTTTGTTTTTGAGTCTCTAATTGAGTGATTTTTTTCTACCCTGTCTTCTAATTCACTGATCTGATCCTCAGCTTCCTCTAATCTGTTGTTTATTCCTTCTAATGTATTCTTTATTTCTGCTATGTCGTTCTTCATTTCTGACTGGTCATTTTTCATAGTTTCCAAATCTTTTTTCATACTGTTGAGCATCCTTACAATCAGTATTCTGAACTGTATATCTGAGAGGTTGCTTATCTCTGTTTCATTTGGCTCTTTTTCTGGAGACTTCTCTTGTTCTTTCATTTGGGGCTTGTATTTTGGTCTTCCCATTTTGGCTAAATGTTAGGTAGACCTGCTAGGGTTCTCAGTCTTTTTGGAGGGTCTCTGGTACAGGCCAATGTCAGATGCAGTTTGTGACTGGCCCTGAGTACCCTGTTTGGGGCTATCAACAACTCCAGACTTGAGGTCTCCACTGCTGGAGCTAGATGCATTTGGACAGGGCCAAGATGCACACCAAAGTCTTCTTTTCTAAGGCCCAGGTCCCAAAACAGATCAGGCAAAGACTCAAAGCACCCTGAGGTCTGCCTCAGTCTGCAGACTTGTTAATTTGATTCTCTTAATGAGCCTCAGGCTGTAGAAGCTCCACAAGGTGCGGGAGCTGGTTGTTATCAGTCTCTTAACAAGCTTCAAGCTATAGAAACTCCTCTGGGCAGGGAGAGAGACTCTCCAGCAGGGTGGGGCAATTGCTTCAGGAATAAATGTGCTAAAGGCAGGAATAAAGTTTTTTGCTAAGAAGTGCAAAATTCAGATGTTTAATGACTCATTATTTTCTCACTTTTACCTTAGGATGTCTAAACAGGGACGAACCATCATCTTCTCCATTCATCAACCTCGTTTTTCCATCTTCAAGTTGTTCGATAGCCTCACCTTATTGGCCTCAGGAAGACTAATGTTCCATGGGCCTGCTCAGGAGGCCTTGGGATACTTTGCATCAGCTGGTATGGTTGCCTTTTCATGCAGTGAGATCCTTCATTCATAGAATCCTGAAAGAGGGCAGAGGAGGTAGACGGGATACTGCTTGATCTTTGAGTAGAGAGAACATGGGCTCCACCACTCCAGACCGTCTTCGGTCAGTTTGGTGCTAGAATTTGTCTTCATTTTGCAGCACTGGCTTATTGTTTAGATCACTTTCTTGCCCTGTTTGAATGTGCATGCATACTCTATGTATGCGTAGGACTGTTTCTACTGGCCTGTACTGTTCTTCTCTTAACTCTAGTGCCCTTTTCCTAATAGTTCAATAAATATATTGGCCTTATAATCAGTTATTAGTCTAACTGAACATTTTGAAGGGCCTAATACTGCCCTTCACCTCCACACCTCCTCATTCCCCCAAATAGTTTGTCTTCTTTTTTTAACTGAATTTTTTGTTTGTTTTTTAATTTTAATTATTTATTTATTTTTAAATTTTATTTATTTATGAAATCATTTGTCTTCTTGACCATATAACAGATCAGGCTATGTCATTTTTCCATTGCATGGGTTTGCCTTGATGAGGTTTCATGGAGATGCTGATTCATTTTGTAGTAGCATTTGATTGAAGATTTCATCCTTGAGTGGATATGAGTGACTTACCAGTCAATAGAATGGCTACTCCTGAGTCTGACTTCAATGGGCCAACATTTCTGACAGCTCTGGGCTGCCTGGTTGTATTTCAGATGAAAAGTCCTAATTTTTGAATGACTCATGCAGTCTTTATTTTAGAGATATATAGATATTATTATAGGTGATGCTCCATGACCCCAAATATAATT
Source organism: Miniopterus natalensis (assembly GCF_054644295.1). Lineage (NCBI taxonomy): Eukaryota > Metazoa > Chordata > Mammalia > Chiroptera > Miniopteridae > Miniopterus > Miniopterus natalensis. The sequence continues at coordinate 152,658,805 of NC_142081.1, forward strand.
TTAAATATTTTCTAGCTATCTTTGAAAATTTGTTTTTGTTCATTCTCTATCATTTAACGTACATGTGTCTGAGGAGTCTAGAGAAGATGAATCTAAGAGAAGACTACAGGCCAAATTGAGTTTAAATAATCAGGCACAAGAAGTGAGGGAAGGTAAAGCATTCAGGTGTGTTATGTTGGTCACCTTTTCTTGAGAAAGCTGCTCTGGTGATTTGTTCTCTATGCTGGGATTATAGCAGCATAAGAGATGATAATCCGGACCTGAATTTACTAGGTGGAGAAGCAACCTGTTGCTAAAGTGGGTGCTGGCATTCTGGCAGTCCGTAGGTGAACCCAGAGAATAGGACACACCCCGGGCTGGCTTTGCTGGTTACCTTGCTTTGAGGAGCATTAGTCCTACCTACAGCTTTTTTCTTTTTTCTTTTTCAACTTCTATTTTTCTTGTACCAATATCTATTTTTTTGAATACATACTGCTAAGCACCAGGACATATTGGTATTTGTTTCAGGTCTCATGAATTACATTGGGCAATGCTTTCTGAGAGTTCAAGGTTGGTTTGGAGTATGATTTTTGCCAGGAGATAGAATTGTTGGCATATTGTATGACTAAATACATAAAAAGAAAGAGAAAACTAATGAGGAGAGAAGAGAGAAAGGAGAGAGGGGGAAGCCATTAGATTCTGTCTCTCCCAGCTTCACCTCCCGCATCCCCCGAAAGTGAGTCTTTATTTCCTAAGACCATCGTGTTTGTGTACCTGTGTTTTCTTCTTCTGTAGGTCACCACTGTGAGCCCTATAACAACCCCGCAGACTTCTTCCTGGATGTCATTAATGGAGACTCCTATACTGTGGTATTAAACAGAGAGGAGGAAGGTGATGAAGGTATGTGCATCTGTCCAGAGTCACAGATTATCCCCTAATTGAATTGCCTGAAGTTCAGCAGTGTGGCAGCTGATTAAAATGTAGCTTTGTGAATTTATATAACTAATACCAGTTGTATCTGTTGAGGCCCCGCTTCCTGGTAGACCACCATCTCCTTGTTGGTCCCACACATGGTGGAAGTGGGGAGGGGGCTCCTGGGGCCTCTTTTATAAGGGCACTAACCTCACTCACAAGGGCTCCACCTTCACAATCTAATCACTCCCCGAAGTCCCTACCTTCATATACCATCACATTGGGGATTGGGTTTCAGCATATAAATTTGGGGGGGACATAAGCATTCAGTCTATAGCACCAGTCAGCACAGATTTTGTTCTCCATAAGTGCTGTATTTTTATTTAATTTATAAGTGATCATTTATATGATAGTGACAGTTCTAAGGGGAATTTCCCTTAAAAAATATGCTCATGGTGCCCTTGCCGGTGTATTCAGTGGTTAGAGCATTGGCCCGAGCACCAAAGAGTCTCAGATTCAATTTCCCGTCAAGGGAACGTACCTGGGTTGCAGGTTCAATTCTCAGCCCTGGTTGGGGTCCATACAGGAGGCAACCAGCCAATGTGTCTTTCTCACATTGATGTTTCTCTCTCTTTCCCTCTCTCTCTCATCCCCCCTCCCTCCATCCTTTCCACTGTCTCTAAAAATCAATGGAAAAAAATATCCTCGTGATTCTTTTGAAGATTAAGAAAATAATAATAAAACATAAAATAATAAAAATATGCTCATGGTTTATATAGTGTTTTGAAATAAGAAACAGCAATGTATGCATTTGTACTTAGTAGAAAGCAGGATGAGGTTTTTCTATTAGGAATTACAACTTATGTCCTGGCTGTTGTGGCTCTGTTGGTTGGAGCATCAGGTACTGTACACTGAAAGGTGGCAGGTTGGATTCCCAGTCATGGCACATATGTAGGTTGTGGGTTCAAACCCCTATCAGGGTGCATATGGGAGGCACCAATCAATGTTTCTCTCTCACATTGATGTTTCTCTCTCCCTTTCTCCCTGTATATTTTATTTATTTTTTAAATTTAATCCTTACCTGACGCCATGCTTATTAATTTTAGAGAGAGGGGAATGGAGAAGGAGAGAGAGAGAGACAGTGTGAGAGAGAAACATCTATTGGTTTCCTTTCCATATGTACTCTGACTGGGGATTGAACCTCTAACCCAGGTATGTGCCCTGACTGGGAATTGAACCCTTAACCTTTTTGTTGTACAGGACGACACTCCACCCAACCAAGCCACCCATCTGGGGTCCTATGGTAAGTTTATTTAGAAAGAATCAGGATACAAATATAGTTTGGGAAAGGTCAGTGGGTTTTCTGTATCCATAAGTGCATAGAAGTAGTCAGGACAATTAATTATATTTTTCTGATGTGTAAAGCAATGACAGATGTAATAATTTTCTGTACTCAAGCTTTAGAATTTAGGTGTTAGGGAAGAATCTAAGAAAGAGGTTCCAGAAAAATGGGCGAAATCAATGATTTTGTTAATGTTTCCCTCTGTCCACTTTTATTCCAAAGCCAAGGAGACTGAAGAGCCTTCCAAGAGAGAGAAGCCACTCATAGAAACATTAGCTGAGTTTTATGTCAACTCCACCTTCTACAGAGAAATGAAAGCTGAGTTAGATCAATTCTCAGGAGTTGAGAAAAGGAAGAGCTCAGCCTTCAAGGAGATCGCCTATGCCACCTCCTTCTGTCATCAGGTCAAATGGATTTCCAAGCGTTCCTTCAAAAACTTATTGGGTAATCCCCAGGCCTCTATAGCTCAGGTAACCTGACAAATTCTTGTAATTATGCTGTGAAATACTCATGTGAAATCATTAAATTCTGATACAATCTATTTTAGGATTATGGTTATCTTCTACCCACCCTTCCACTTATTTATCCTCTTTCTATTAGGGATATAGAAATAGTCAATAGAACAAATAAGACACGATTAAATTTTACATATAGGAAAAAAGTTTAAGTTCTTTTGGACTACCTAATGCAGAATTTTTATTGATTTAGACAGGATATAATAGTTCATCTTTTTTTTCTCTTTTTTCATTTTTTAAAAATATATTTTTATTGGTTGCAGAGAGAGGAAGGGAGAAGGAGAGAGCGATAAAACAATAATGAGAGGCATTGATCCGCTGCATCTTGCACACCCCCTCCTGGAGATGGATCCTGCAACTGAGGCATGTGCCCTGCTTGGAAATCAAACCATGACCTAGGTGGACGCCCAACCACTGAGCAGCTGGGACTGGGCTGTAATAGATCATCTTTGAAGAGAAAATACTTTTCAAAAATGGTGAAATACAGGAATCATTTAATCCCATTTGTGGTTTTCTGGTAGCTGCACATGTTCATTTGCTAATTTATTCAACAAGTTCCTATTGATCATTTGCAGCATTTGGGAGCTTGTACATAGCAGTGAACAAAATTGGTAAAAATAAAAATTCTTGCTCTCCTGGAGCATACTTTCTTTTGAGGAGAGACAGCTGTTAAATTAGGGTGTCCCTACTTTGAATTATACACATACTTTGAATTATTTTAAAGGCTGTGTTTATTAAAATACATTTCATTTTCAAAATGGAGCTATCAGCTGTTAAAGTGTGTATATATCTTTGGAGACACCCGGTATATAGTGTGATAGAAGGAGAAATGGGCCATGGAGAAAGTTTAAGCAGGTTAGAGGAGAAAGGAAGAGAGAGAGAAGGGAAGGAAATGGAAAGTGGGGGGGAAAGGAGGGTTGGTTGCATTTTAAATCGGGTGGTCAGGGAGGCCTTCGCTGGATGTCAGTGAGTGACCTGAACCTGGGAGGGGCCACCACTGTCTGCGGGCAGAGCCTGTGTCCCGGGGCTGCTCCTCATCAGGGACCTTCGTGCACTTAGGGCTCTAATCCAGGAGAGCAGTGGGCACCTCAGTCAGTGTGCCGTGGACACAAAGGTAGTGAGCAGACTCCACTTCCCTTAAATAAGGCTGTTCACTGTCACATTAAACTGCTCTTCATTGAGATGAAATAATGCTCTTTCTCCTTTGGGCTGGTCCGTTGATAGTTGTTGATTGTCGCTACTTTGTGATTTTCTGTTATTCTCAAGCTCTCGGTCGTATAAAATCCTAGTATTTCCACTTTGTTTGTGATCATTTCTAAGGATATTAGCCAGTTACTTTTGGGGTGGTTAATGTTATCATCGATCATGGAATTTCTGTTGACTGCTAAAAGATGGTACGTAGTTGGCTCTAATGAACCATTGCTGACTTCCTACCATGAGCACCATAATTTTCATACTTTAGTACTATTGCCCTCTGAGTATTAATACTAAGAGCCTAGATCCCTATCTGAGGTGTTCTCCTAATTGCTCCAGACATGTTTGGCACTTGTTATTTGGCACTTCTGTCAGAACATGAGCACTTTTGTACACTGTCAACCAAGAGTAAATTTCTATACTTTTAGAGTGCATTTGATGTCATTTGGAAACAAGTCTGGTGCATCGGGTCAGCCTGGTTACCCATTGCTCAACAGCGAGACGATGTAATGGGTGGAGTTCATTCTTCAGTGTGATTTATGCATCACCTTTTTTTACTTGGAAAATAACTTCAATATCTCTTGCCCGTAAAAGTGTTTTTTAGGTGTCTTATCCAAGTCACACACATTATAGTTCTGGGCAGAGTGTGATTGGAGTGTGAAACTATTTCTACTACACCACCATTCTGTATCTTTTGGTGCTAGACTCCCTTCAGGTGCAAACCCAAGGCTAGTACCCCCAGGTCACATGTGCAACCTATTTGCTTCCTCAGTGAACACAATTCCAGCAATGATCAGAGCCCTGGCAATCTCATAGAACAAGACAGAACCTTGTATCTCTGAGCATCTGACTGGCGGGGGTGTTACAGCTCTTGCTCAGATTTATGGAATATTAGCTTAGGGTAGGAGTAGGCAAACCTGTTTTATAAAGGGCCAGATAGGGCATATTTTAGGCTTTGCACGCCGTGTGGTCTTTGCGTCATGTAGTCAACTGTCTTTTTAGGGAGAAAGCAATCATATTAATATGTAAAAAAATGTGCATGGCTGTGCTCCAATTAAACTATTCATGGACACTGAAATCAGAATTTCATATAAGTTTCAAATAATCTGTTAGTATTTGAATATCATATAAATTTCTCCCTTTTTTTCAATCATTAAAAAAAAAGGTAAAAATCAGTTATCTTGTAGACTGAAAAATAGGTGAAGTGTCCTGTTTGGCCTGAGGGCCATAGCTTATTGACCACCGTTTTTGGGTTTTTAATCTTGCCTGTATGTCATTTGCTTCTTGAAGTATTTGAATGTTTAGCTATAAAAATGTTTTATGGCTTTCTGCTGATAAATCTTGTATCTGTAGTCTTACAGCTGTACTTAGGTTTGAACTAGTCATTTATATGAGTCAGAATTTGCCTCTGATAATGCATTTTACCAGAGATTGTATTTGGAAGATCTTAGATGGAATAGATTATCTGTATAAGAAGATTTAATGTTCACTGAAAGTGCTATGTGTATTCTGATCAAATCAATTTGGAAAACATTTTTATATATCTTGGAGATTCATTGTTTCTATTAGCATGGTAAACATTTGAGTATGGATTAATTTTTGTAGTGATGGCCATAAACATCCCTCAGAACTCACCTCGAGAAATGTTCGTAAGCACATTTGAACAAAGATGCAATCACATATTTAGGGAATTTTTTGCTTTCTTTTTCTGTTCAGACCGGAAGCCAGATACACAGATACATGGGTAGGGTCCTCTTGTCTACTCCATTGCACAGTGTTTGTCTGTTGTTGTTTTTTTATTTTTATTTTTTTATTTTTAAATATATCTTTATTGATTTCAGAGAGAGGAAAGGAGAGGGAGAGAGAGAGATAGAAACATCAATGATGAGAGAGTCATTGATCAAGCCCGCAACCGGGCATGTGCCCTGACCGGGAATCGAACCCCAATCGCCTGGATCCTAGGTCGACGCTCAACTGCTGAGCCACGCCCGGCTGGGCTGTTGTTGTTTTTTTAATAGAAGAAAGAATAACATAGGTACACCTTGTAAAAGCATAAAAATATTGCAGGATCAATCATTTTACCAATATGTTTGAAAGCTGACTTTGAAAATATTTTTAGAACTTTGAAATCTTTAGGAAACATCCTATGATAATACCAATACTCTGTTAGTTTAAAATACCAAGTTTGCATGCAAAAGAAACAAAGCATGGGGAGTGTCCAGTTTAAAAGTCAGAATATTCTTAACATTGTACTGTGTGAAACACAGACTTGTATACATGTTGATGGAGGCATCATCACTCACTCAGAAGCTTGATCTGTCAATATGAAGCACAGTATTTTCTGAGGGTAATTAAAATATGCAAGCGTAATAGATGTTTTTGTAAAATTGCTTACTGTCTTATTAGCAAAGGAATTTTTAAGGCCATCTCAAATCATGTTTCCAGACTGTGGTTTTCATAAAGCAGCCTTCACAGATCATGGTCCTGCTTTCCAACTTGGTTTGCTCATGTCTAAAGAGCGCTTGACAAGTTACTTCAAATCTGATACCATTGCACAGTTGTAGTACTGAGATTTGTTTTTGTTTTTTTACATCGAAGGTGCAAAGGTACATGGTGGGATGTTTTATTTTTCTTCGATTACTGTTTCTCATATTTTTATATTTAATACAACTTAAAAGTACAATAAATAGAATTTTCTTAAACATTTAATAAATTATATCCTTAACTTTTTGGGTGTGTCTATAAGACACATCAATATTAAAAACAAAATGATGTTACCCCTACTTCCTTATCGTGCAAAATTCAAGTGTTATAAGTTTTATTGTGCTTTTAAAATTGTATTTATTTTTAGTGTTAAGAGTAAAGCTATCCTGCTGTCACTTGACCCTCCTAAAGTATTATAAAATGATGCATGTTCACTCGTACAAAGGTTGAGAGTTCAGGACAGAGCTCTTAGCCACTTGAATTTTATTTTCCTCCCCCAACAACTTTGCTCGATGCCAGCACTGTTCCCCTGCTCTCTGTGGCATCCCCAGGTTAGCAGCCCGAGCTGGACTCTGAACTGGCAGTGCCTGGGCAGCCCCTGGAGGAATCTAGCTTTTCCACTTTGTTCTACTTCTACTTTGTTCTCCTTCAGTCTCCCCAACACACTGATAAATTATTTTTATTTCAATTTAGAAGGCAGTCTAATAGCATACACTGTTTTATATTTTTCCAATATTAATACTTTGGCCAAGCCATTTAAATGATGTATTTCAATAGAGAGATTTGATTATAGCTATCTATATTAAAATAATAAATGGTATGTTAAGTTTTTACCTTTAACTAAAACTCTTTTTTTTTTTTTTTTGAAAAGATAATTGTAACAGTTATCCTGGGACTGGTTATAGGTGCCATTTTCTATGGCCTAAAAAATGACTCTACGGGAATCCAGAATAGGTAAGCACATTTGGACCTTGACTTTAAGAAAGTACTGTTACTTTGTTCAAGGTTATGAACTTTTATTACAAATTTGAATTTCAGACAAGTACAGGACAAAGTGAAGAGCAGGATAAATTAGTGAATTGAAAGCTGCATGGAAATGTTATTTTCTTATATATATGGTGGTAAAATACACAGAACATAACACGTACCCTCCTGTCCAGGTTTAGCTGTGCGCTTCAGTGGCATTAGTGACAGTCACATTGTTGTGCAGTCGCCACCATCCAACTCCAGGACACTTATTCCCAAAGTGAGTCTCTGTGCCCATCGAACAACAGCTCCCTGTCCCCCTTTCCCCAGCCCCTGGAAACCACCGTGATGCTTCCTGGCTCTGAGTTTGACTTCTGTAGGCCCCTCATACACGTGGACCACACAGCATTTGTCCTTGGGTGACTGGCTTGTTTTCCTTAGCATAATGTCTTCAAGGCTCATCCATGTGTAGCATGTGTCATAATGTCTTCCTCTTACAGGCTGAATAATATTCCTTTGTAACATTTTGTTGATTTGTTTTACTCACTACATTTTGTTCACTCCTTTGTCTGTCCATGGAGACATGGGCTGTTTCTGCCTTTTGGCTGTTGTGACTAATGCTGCTGTGAGCATGGGTGTACAGGTAACTATCTGTTTGTGTCTCTGCTTGAAATTCTTTTGGATATACACCTAGAAGTGGAGTTACTGGATCATTTGGTAATTCTATTAATTTTTTTGAGGAACTCCCATCCTGTTTTCCTACAGCAGCATTTCTACCAGCTGTGCACAAGGGTTCAGTTTCTCCCCAACCTGGGCACCACTCACTCTTTTTCATTATAATAGTGAATTGGTATCTCTGTGGTCTTGAATTGTATTTCCCTAGTGATTAGTGATGCTGAGCATCTTTTCATGTGGTTCTTGGCCCTTTGAATGTCTTCTCTGGAGAAATGTCTCTTCAAGTTCTTTGCCCATTTTTAATTGGATATTGTTGAGCTGTAAGAGTTCTTTAATATTTTCAATATTAACCACTTATCAGATACAAATTAACATATTTTCTGCCATTCTGTGGGTTGTCTTTTCACTCTGTTGAAAGTGTTCTTTGGTAGACATAGTCCAGTTTATCTATTTTTTTCTTTTATTCCCTGTGAGTTAATTTCCTTTCTATTTTTTTTATTTGTTTGCAATGGGGAAGTAGATGGGATTCAGAATTTTCAAACTGTTACATGGCCTACTAGCTTGAAAAGAATTAGAATATATTAAAATTCTTTAACAAGAAGTACTTAGTATTATAAAATAAATTTTTATAATTTAAAAAGAATTTCAATATCTACTAGTTTTAAATCCTTATGAACGTTATTGTTCTGTTAAATGTAAGACAATAAATTGAGCTGAATGTTGCCATATTCCATGTTTCAGAAATTAGCTAATACTTTGATATTAGGCTTTTTTTTGGTATCTATCAAGGTGTGTATCTGCTTGTATACCGTGCCTGGCTATTTTTCAGTTATTCATTATTGTATAAATATTTACTTTTTTTTCTTAAAAATTTTTTTATTTGCTTCTCTCTTTTTTAAACATTTACTTTTAATACAGCCTGTTGCCTACATTTTTAAATTAATTTTTTATTCTTATTATTTGTGTTAAAAACAATTCCTTAGTGTGTATGGGCCCTTTGTTTTTTGGGTTGTACACTCAGGGTTACATTTTTTAAAATGCTCTCTTAATTTTGTCATTTAAATAATGCACAACTTCATCTCTTTTGGTTTCTACTCACATCCTCAATTTCAATTAAATGGTTTGGTTGTGCAGGGAAACCCAACACTGCTACGGGGATGTTTTCATAAAATTTATACTTCTATCAAAGTACAGATGAAATGAGTACTTTCCTTTTTAAACCTTAATTATTTTATTGATAGAGAAGCATTAATAGTCTTCCTTTTTTATATGTGCACAAATTAATTTTTCCTTTATAAGCATGATTTGCTTTTTTTTTTTAATATATCTTTATTGATTTCAGAGAGAGGAAGGGAGAGGGATAGAGAGAGAAACATCAATGATGAGAGAGCCATTAATCAGCTGCCCCCCGCACACCCCTCACTGGGGATCGAGTCCACAACCTGGAATGTGCCCTGACCAGGAATTGAACCCCAATCGCCTGGATCCTAGGTCAACGCTCAATCGCCGAGCCACGGCCAGTTGGGCTGCTTTCATTTTTTAAGAAAACTTTCCTCTGTTTCACATGTAGTCAAGGGGTTCTGGTTGCCTTTTTCTTTTTTTTAGTATGTTTTATTGATTTTTATAGAGAGAGGAGGGAGAGGGATAGGGAGATAGAAACATCGGTGAGAGAGAAACATCATTAATCAGCTGCCTCCTGCATGCCCCTACTGGGATCAATCCTGCCACCCAGGAATGTGCCCTCACTGAGAATCAAACTCTGACCACTTGGTTCCTGGGTTGACGCTCAACCACTGAGCCACACCCGGCCGGGTGATTGGCTTTCATTTTGAGTACATTGGAAACCATGTTGGCAGTGGGATGTCCAGGAAAATATGAAGGTTCTTCTGATGACTGTGTGGTGAATATATATAATTAGGTATCAATAATTATACTTTGTCTCCTCATGTCTTAATTTCTTTTTAACTCAACTTTGACAAAGTGGTTAATAAAACTTAAACTTTTGCAGGTTTTATTTGGGTGTTTCTCTGTTCATACATTGGGAATGGTACTTGTGTTCTTGTTAGTTAAAATTAAAGTTAGTAGCATTTTTATGACCTGTGTAATCATCACCTTGGCTTTTGTAACAAAGAACCACAGACTGGGTGGGTTACACAACGGAAATTTATTTCTTACAACTCTGAAGATTTGGGTGCCAACATGTTTGGTTTTGATGAAAATATGTCTTCTGCCTTCCTGCTGTGTCCTTGAATAGCACAGAGAGAGCTTTGATGTCTCTCACTTTTCTTCTAAGGGCACTAATTCCCTCATGAGCCTCCCCACCCCCATTAAAACTTAATTCCCTTCTAATGATGCCACCTCTAAATATCACTTTGAGGGGGAGGGTTACAACATAGGGAGAGCACAATTCAATCCATGGCAACACAGGACTGTGAATTTCAAACTGTGCTCTATGGAGTCCCAGGAGCACCACTGTGGAGAGACCTGTGGGGACTCACATTTCCCTTCCCTCACTATTTTAACCTGAACAGTTGTTTAATGTCCTAAGATATCATTTGAGGAAAGAGTTTAGCAGGTAGGAATTGATCTAAGAATGTTTAATTGACTGCAGTATTTTGTTCCCCTTCTCTCATCACAGAGCTGGGGTGCTCTTCTTCCTGACGACCAACCAGTGTTTCAGCAGTATGTCATCCGTGGAGCTCTTCGTGGTTGAGAAGAAGCTGTTTATGTGAGTACGTCTCTGTTCTGGGAAGGGGGCTGTCCAATGTCAGGGCTGTTGGTCATACTGGTCACATGCAGAATTGGGCCACGGATTGGTTTCTGGGGATCACCAGTGCTCATTGAGAAAAAGCAGCCAGGGCCTGGGAAGGGAGTCATGAGCATGTGGGGCCTGAGACCAAGGGAAAAGGGAGTTTCAGGATTAGGGCATACACATTTACCTTGCACTCTGGATGTACTGATCCCTGCGATTTCCCCGTATGTGGTAGTGAGGGCTGTGTTTGCACTCTCCCCTACTTAAAAAAATTAATAATTAAAGATTAGGGCATAGGGGGGATAATGGTGATGGGAAAAATGATATAAAATTTTAAAAATTAAAAAAAGCCATATTAAAAACCACAAAAACATAAAAAATACATATCATAAAAAACATTAAAAAAAATTAGGGCATGGTCAGTAAAGGCAAATGGAACAGAAAATGCAAGAAATAGAGGCTGAAAAGGATCTTTTGTTTAAGCAAATAAAAAGTCATGATGTCCTTCATTAGAAAAGTTTGAGGGGCTCCACTGAGAGAAAGTAGTTAAATTGTAAATGGAAGATGGGAAGGGAAAGTTGACAAAGAATATAGACCAAGCCTAGCCCTCAATGGAAGGGAGAATGGAAAGAGCCAGAAGGTAGCTGGTTTGTTTCTTGTGTTTTTCTTTTCTTTTTTAAGTCTTTTTATTGATTTTTAGAGAGAAAGGAGGGAGAGTAAGAGAGAACATCAATGTGAGAGTGAAACATCTGTCAGCTGCTTATTTCATAGTCCCTAGCTGGAAAGGAGCCCGCAACCCTGGGCATGTGTCCTGACTGAACATTGAACCAGCAGCCTTTTGGTGCATGGGGACAACACTCAGGCAACTGAGCCACACCGGCCAGAGCTGTTTCTTGTGTTTTTTCAAAGTTGGAAGAGATCTGCCCATATTTACGTGCTGGGGGAAAGGAATCATCAGAGAGGGAAAGAATGAAGGTGTTGGTGGAAGAGTCTGGAATTGCACGAGGAGGATGTCGGGAAGAGGAGGGACCGAGGTCTTCACTGGGGAGAGAACAGGATTTGGTGGCTGACAGGGGTGTATGGTTGGGAGGCACAGTCACTGAAGGCAGAAGTGCCATGTTGTTTTTCATGCCGAGAATGGAAGGAGTGAGAAGGCTCAGTTATCTGGAGCTGCAGTGGGGGGCGTGCAGAATAGTGGCACCACCTTCTTCCTAATCAGCAGTGGGGAGAAAGCAAAGCCTGTGTGACCACTGAGATCGGCCACCTGGAGTGGGGGGTTCTGAGGCAGAGTGGGCAGCACCAGGAGAGAATCTGTAATGAGACGAGGGGTCATCGCACAGAGCTCTTGGGAATGACGTCTCGGGGAAGCGTGCACCTGAGATGGTGCCTGATGATGGGTGAAGGTGGCGGGGCAACCTGGAGGATGTGAGGAGCTGTAGTTGTTTAGACCCCTGCTGGCAGCAGAATGGCTTAATCACCTGCTCTGTGCCTTCTTAAACTAATGTGGGATGCATGGCATGAACTTTTGTTTTTCAGCCATGAATATATCAGTGGATACTACAGAGTGTCATCTTATTTCTTTGGGAAGCTGCTATCTGATATACTACCAATGAGGATGTTACCAAGTATCATATTTACTTGTATAATATACTTCTTGTTAGGTAAGCAATATGACAAAAACTATGGGCCTGTAGTCTTGGATGTGAGGGGAAGCTATTTTTTTTGTCCAGCAAGCATGTTTTTGGTTCCCAAAACCCTAGACCAAGCCGCGTCATAAGGAAGCATCTACCTATTGTGCACACTCTGAAATAACTGTCCTCTGAGGACATTTTTGTTGACTTTTCCCAAAGTTAGTTTGGGAAAACTATACACCTATGTATAAAACTATATTTTACTAAGTGATGGTATGTGTCATATATAGACATGGAAAGAATTAATAAAATATTTGAGATTGTACTAGAGGAGCTGGAGTAGGGTATTTATTACCTATCTATTTATATTCATATATAATGAAAGAATGAGACTTTGGGACTTATTGGTTTACTAAAAATACTTTTTTAATATATGTGGACAAATTCATTTGTGCATCATGTTTAGGTTTCTCTCCAGACTCAGTGCTTTGGAATTTCCATATATTTCACTAGTATATACACACACACTCTCACACACCAGAAATGTATATATTTTTGATAAAACACTATGGAGAAGATCCACTGATTGAGTTTAAGCCTCCATTTTACAAATAAGGGGTGCATCATAAAGAATTAGCCATAGAACCTGGGTCCTCAGCTCCTGACTGGTGTTCTTATGGCTGCTCCAAAACCTCCAGAGTGTATGACCCATAATAAGTGCCCGTTATAGTTTACACGGTAGTTCTGTGAACTTCATTTGACCCCATCCTCAAGCCCAAGCTCTATGGTACGTTGTCTCAGAGCCTTGGTTCTGGAAACACTTTCTCAGACAGTGAAACTCCTGGGAGGTCATGTCACCCTGATCTCCCAGTGTCTTCACTGACACAGTTACAGCGAACAGTGAGGGATGTGGCGATGTCTGGGGGAAGCATGTGCTCTCGACACGTTTCCTTCTTAGAGAGAAGGCAGTAGAATTCTGGCCAGTGTGTTGCCTCCAGCCCTCCATCTCAGGCACTCAGAAATTGGTAATAATCACACAACAGGGAGCATGGGGGTTACATGAAAAAGTGCTTATGCAGTTGTACAAAAAAGAAAGCTGTGCCTTGCCGGCATGGCTGAGCATTGAGCATCGACCTATGATCCAGGAGATCTTGGGTCAATTCCCGGTCAGTGTAAATGCCCAGGTTTCGGGCTAGATCCCCAGCAGGGTCGTGCAGAAGGCAGCCGATGACTCTCTCATCTTTGATGTTTCTATCTCTCTCTCCCTTCCTCTCTTTGAAGTCAATAAAGATATATTTTAAAAAATCTATGATATTTTTATACAGTTATATGGGGGGGCAATAAAATTGGTGAGTAGGGGTTGCTCAATAGAGGATGAATTTTTTAAATCTCATATTCATTTCTCAAAATATTTGCACAATAAACAATCCCCAGTACACAGTGACCTGGCAGTTGGATTAACCCCATTTTCTTCCTAAGGATTGAAACCGGTGGTGGAGGCCTTCTTCATCATGATGTTCACCCTGATGATGGTGGCTTACACGGCCAGCTCCATGACAATGGCCATAGCAGCAGGTCAGAGTGTGGTATCCGTAGCAACACTTCTCACGACCGTGTCTTTTGTGTTTATGATGGTGAGTCGGAACTGTGCTTCTCTGAGAAGTAATTATTTCCTCTGTTCCTTCTGCAGATTTACCTGTCTTAGACAACTTGTTCTGGGGATTTTGTCAATGAGAATCTTAGCTTTAAGGAAGCCATATCTTAAAATATAACTTATATTACCGATCATACCAGCTTTTTCTCGACCTTACCTAGCCTTTTTTTGTACTGTTCTAATATAATTGCTATAACTTTAGTTAGCATGTTATACAAATGAGATTTTAAATGATGCTTCTTGGTGACATACAGTGAAACCTTGATGACTGGGAACTTTAAAACAGAAAAATTTTATTTTAAAATATTTTTAAAAATATGTTTTTATTGATTTTTAGATAGAGAGGAAGGAAGAGGGATATAGAGATAGAAACATCAATGAAAGAGCAACATCATCAATCAGCTGTCTCCTGGACACCCCCTATTGGGGATCAAGCCAAAAACTTTGGCATGTACATTCACTGGAAATTGAACAGTGACCTTTTGGTTCTTAGGTCGATGCTTAACCACTGAGCCACACCAGCTAGGCAAAAACTGAAAAATTTGACTGGAAGATTCCCTCATAAAAATGCCAGGTTCGCCCTGTGTTGAGCTCAGTGGTTAGAGCATCGCTCATACACCAAAAGGTTATGGGTTTGCTCCTGGGAGGCAACCGGTTGATGTGTCACTCTCACATCAATGTTTCTCTCTCTCCCATCCACTCTCTCTGAAAAGCAATGGAAAAAATATCCTCGGGTGTGGATTAACAACAACAACAAAAAAAGTCAGAGTCATTGTCTGACTTCTGCCCTGGTGTTAGAGAACTGCTGGCTTATTTCCCCAGCAGGTGGGATGTTTCTTTTTTGGATTAGATACTTTATCTGTTGTTTTGCTTTTGTTTTTTATAATCCTCACCAGAGGATATTTTTTTCCATTGATTTTTTAGACAGAGTAGAAGGGAGGGAGAGAGAGAGAGACAGAAACATCTGTTTGAGAGACACACATCAGTTGGTTGTCTCCTGCACCCAACTGAGGCCAGGGAAGGAATGTGCAATCCCCGTACATGCCCTTGACCAGGAATTGAAAACTCCACCCTTTGGTGCACAGGCCAACTCTCTAACCACTGAACAATACCAGCCAGGGCTGGATCAAATACTTTCCAAGGGAAAATCTAAGTCTCATGAGAAACAGAACAGTGGGTGGCATGGGTAGTCTAACTTGATTCCTCCTACATTTTGAAAAGGAGTGTTTTAAAATAGTGAAATATTCCAAAGTCCACACAGTCCTAGGTCCCCTCCTTTCTGAGTTCTTTTTTTTTTTTAATATATCTTTATTGATTTCAGAGAGAAGAAAGGAGGGGGGGAGAGAGAGAGGCAGAAACATCAATGATGAGAGAGTCATTGATCAAGCCCGCAACCAGGCCTGTGCCCTGACCAGGAATCGAACCCCGATCGCCTGGATCCCAGGTTGACGCTCAACTGCTGAGCCACACCTGGCCGGGCCTTTCTGAGTTCTTGACATTTGCTTATATCAGTATATTTCTGATTACCTGTTTTAAAAATGGTTACTTAATCCTATTCTTATACGCCCTTAATTTTGCATGCATATAGATGAATGAACAGGTAAAAGGAACCAGTTAGCACATTTGCCCATAATATGTCAAGTAAACAGGAATGCTAGCCTGTTTACTTACTACACATGTCCTTTCTGCTAGAGTAGGAGTCGATGTCTTTAAAAGTTTATAAATAGCATACTCTTGCCATTGAAAACTACCAATCTAAACATCATTGGGAATGTGGAAAACCTTGCACATATTTCCAGTGTCATCCAATAAATAAAATGTCCTTCAATATATAAAAATGTTTTGTTTGATATATTAGATGCTATGATTTATTATTTAATGGTTTATACAAAGACATTTTAAAACCACATGTAACATTGTCACCCCAATAAATTTAATAAAAAACACACATATGTAAAACCATATTTTACTGAGAGATGTTCCATATTATGCACTTTGTTAGATCAAGTTGAAAAATATGTGTTCCCACCAGCATCGTTGTCCTTGTTAAGCCCATCCCAGCATGGGAAGTGCCAATTAGGAGAAGTTTTGTATGAACCTCTCCTTATGTAGCCATCTCTTGCTGGAGTGGTCCTCCTGGGGTCTCCATGGCAGTACCGCTTTTTGATAGCCTGAAATGAAGGCATTGATTATATTTTATGATGCACTTCACATTATGTTGTACTGGTTCTAGACTTTGAGTTACTTTAAGTTTCCATTCTAATCCCCAAATTATTCCTAAGGTCATTTGGAGATAGAATGCAAACCCTTGAAGATCAAAAGCTTCCTGTGTTAAGGAAGTATAGAGGCACATGAGGTGCTCAGGATATGTGCTGGTGTGTCTTTTGGTGGGAACATATAGTGGTTGCGTCTTTAGAACAGTCAGGACTATGGACCTTCCATTGTGTGCAGTTACAGAGAAAGTAAAAGCCTTGACAATTACTAATCTTCTAATTAAATGAAATACAAATACACTGCCATTCCTTTAAAACCACAAACAGCCTCAGCTCAGAGGGGAATACACATGCAAAGAGGATATGGTGTTTAGAGAAGTGAGAGGAATTTCAAGAACACATTGGCCTCAGCAGAAATGTTTGCAAGGTTGTAGGGGAGTTAAGGAGGGTAAGCTTTAGAATTCTTCATGAAACCAGGCCACCAGTTCTGATTGTTGGGATTTGCTCTTTGTAGATTTTTTCAGGGCTGTTGGTCAACCTCAGAACCATAGTGCCTTGGCTCTCATGGCTTCAGTACTTGAGCATTCTTCGGTATGGCTATGCGGTAAGTTGTCCTCTTCTGTCCATGGGACTAGTCTATTTTTCCTAAGCTAGGAATATCAGATTAAAGCCTGACCACCTCATGTTGCCGGACATGAGCTGTGGAGGTCTCTTAGGAATTTTAGGAGCAGTGAAAGAGAGTTTCCTTTTAAGCCTTGGGTCACCTTGATGATCACCTGGCTTTCCACAGTCACCCTGGGGTTTGAGGGAGGTGAAGGGAGATAACTCATAGTGAAGCAGGAAGATTGACCAACTGATGTACAAAATGTAGTTGCTTTTCAATTCAATAAGGAAATTCATGAGAGGATGGGAGCCTAGAGTACATGTTTTATATTGAAAAGGAAATTAGAAGGAAAACCAAGACCGTATAATATTCACAGGTACTATTAGCTTTAGAATCTAATCAACTATAAAGAAAACTGTCTGTGTCTTAATATAGTATATTGAAGTTTCCTGTTCCCAAGAATTATAACTGATTTTTATTTAAAAAACAAGAACCATATTAAATATGTTACCATAAATTGACAATTGTCATTGAGTACCACAGTATTATTTTAATGATAGTGTTTTGGGGTTTTAACACTGGGCAGAGAAGGATGACAGTGCTATGTGGTAATGTAGACAGAGCTCTCTTGGCAAAATATTTTCTTTGTTAGAACCCCAAATCCTATCCCTAGTACTCTTGATTGCCAGGAAAAATCATTTTAGTTGCTCTGGTGTTGCAGAGACTATGAATGTGAGGCTTGTTTTTTTTTTCCAGAGATAATAATAAAGATTAAACCAACAGGATGATCTCATGATAACTCTTTGGAAACTTTGAAACTAAAACTATTTACCTTGCCCACTCCACCTTGCGTTATAGGCTTTGCAGCACAATGAATTTTTGGGACAGAACTTCTGCCCGGGACTCAATGTCACAGCAAACAATACCTGCAGCTTTGCAATGTAAGTTTACATTCAGTGTCATAAATGGGCTTGCTTACTGTGTGGTGTGATGGGAGAAAGGCCACTGGGCTGAGCTGTTGTGAGTCCTTTCAGGGACACTGGCTTCTCTGAGACTAAGTTTTCTTATCTGTAAAGTGCATTGTTGTCCATTAATGCATATGAAAGTACAGTACAACTCCTAGATATTCTACTCTAGTCAAAATTGTATTTAAGTTGGGGAAGTATTTATGTGATGTTTGTTTTAACAAATCCTTTTGCTGTTTTGACTGTGGCTGTGAGATTTGATTTTCAGGACACAAAATGAGCTGTTTTTATTTGTTAGCAAGGCCTTACACTGATGCACTGTCTAAATCATGTGATGTGTATAGTCCATAAACTTATGGCTTCCTGTGAGTCGAACCCATGGCAAAGAGTATGAGCTGAAAGGGCAGCAGATTTGGAAAAGGAGTGAACATTTTTCTTCCACGGCCCTGGCGCTTGTCTCTTCCTCCTACATTTAGGAGACATCATGACATCAAAGTCTGCACAGTTTTTGTTTTCATTTTTTAAACTGACTTGTAATACTGCCTGTATCCTTTAGAGAAAGGAACACATCTTTCAGTAAGCTGAGAAGGAAATCTCATTTTTTGCTTAATGTCAGTAAAACAGAAATACAGATTTTAATAAAATTAGAGGATTTGTTTTAAAAATTAAATGACACTCTCCTATTTGATGATTGTTAATGGTTTGATTTTGATACATTAATGGAAGAAAAGAGAACACTGGTATCCTAAATCTCATGACCATTTATTTACAACAGAAATAATACTGCATAACAACACAAATTGCGATTTTGAAGTACAATTGGTTCTTGAACACAGGTTAGAACTGCATGGGTCTGCTTATACTGGGACTTTATTTTTAAATAAATACTGTGAATGTATTTTCTCTTATGATTTTCTTATTAATATTTTTGTTTCTCTAGCTTATGTTATTGTAAGAATGCAGTGTAAAATACATATAACATACAAACTATGTGTTAATCGACTTTCTCTGGTCAGCAGTAGGCTATTGGTAAATTTTGGGCGAATCAAAAGTTACATGTGGATTATTGACTGTGTAGGAGTCCCTGCGTTAACCTCCCCCCCACCCCACGCTGTTCAAGGGTCAACTGTGTTGCCAGGAAACCTCTAAGAAGGGAAGATTTCTTTATCTTGACCACTACCCCTCTTTTTTGATCCAGGTATGACATTGTTTTGGAACTGCTAAATTCCAAGAGTCATACAACAGTAGTACCAGACAATAATTGTGGCTGTGCCCAGTATTTTTAGTAGCAGGTGCTGATCTAACCCGGGGCAGGGCTCCTCCATCCTGCTCCACTCCAGCTGCCATGGAGGCCTCACCTGGTGAC
The DNA here is from genome assembly GCF_054644295.1 of Miniopterus natalensis. Classification (NCBI taxonomy): domain Eukaryota; kingdom Metazoa; phylum Chordata; class Mammalia; order Chiroptera; family Miniopteridae; genus Miniopterus; species Miniopterus natalensis. The sequence goes on from NC_142081.1 coordinate 152,678,057, forward strand.
TGGGCCTCTGGCGAGGTCTTGTGGCCGAGCGTCTGCCCTGCTCATTCCGGTCTTGGCGCCGGAGCTGACAGACTGCGACTGTGAGGAAGCCCTTCCTCACCCCTTTTTCTGGTTTTGGGATTCTTAGCTTGCTTTCTTTTCATGGCTGATTTGTGGGTAATGAGTTCTATGAAGAGCTTGGATCAGTTCTGTAAGGGCCTAGATGTGACCTGTGAAAGCGGAGGTTTTCCCCTTCAGGAATAAGTGAAAATTTGCTTGATAACATTTCTGCCCTTTGAATTGAGCAGCTTCGTAGATTTGGAGCCAAATGAATCTGGAGAGGAGAGGAGAGGATAGTAACTTGGTTCAAAGTGCGAGTCTGGGAACTTGGCTAAATTCCTTAAGCTTTTGTCTCTTTGTCTTTTAAATGTGTACAGTGTCCACCCCATTGAGTTGTTTTAGGGATTGACTAAACTTATATGCAGGTTGCTTAGTGTGGTATCAAGCAGACTTGTAAGTACTCATTGACTTCTTTGAGGAAGAGCGAATGTATTGAGTAAAATTGGACAGATGCTAAGAATGTATTTGTGTTTTTTTCTGTTGAATTTCAGATGTACTGGAGAAGAATTTTTGAGAGACCAGGGCATTGACCTCTCACCTTGGGGCCTGTGGAAGAATCACGTAGCCTTGGCATGCATGACTGTTATCTTCCTTACAATTGCCTACCTAAAATTGTTATTCCTTAAAAAATTTTCTTAAATTCTTCTCTAATTTACATGATTTATCTACATATTCAAAAGGGAACAACTTAGCCCTGGCTGGGTAGCTCAGTTGGTTAGAGTGTCACTCCGATACGCCAAGGTTGTGGGTTTGATCCCCAGTCAGGGCATATAACAAGAGTCAACCAATGAATGCATGACTGAAGGGAACAACAAATTGATGTGTGTGTGTCTCTCTCAAATCAATCAATGAAAAATTTTAAAAATAAAATAAAAAGGAAACATCTTGATTTAAATAGTCAATAAAGTATTTTTTGTCTTTTAATTTGCCATCATATTATTGTTCAGCCAGAATTATTTTCAACAGAAACCTTCTTAGAAATCACAATGAACTGAATTATGAAAAAACCCAAGCCATAAACTAGTGCTATTATGTACTGTTTGTTAGCTCATCTAGTGAGAAGGTACCCACACAGAGAAATCCAATTTAATCAAAAAAAAAATTGAATCCCTGAAACACACTACAAGTCACTAATATCTGTTAGCAGTTTCCTCATGTTTAAAATGAGTAAGTGTGCCAGTTGCCTTCCAGCTTCAATATGAAATGAATCTATGATCTGCCCACATTTAATAAATAAATAACAAATGTGTTGATGCTGTGGTGGAAATATGAAATCTAAACTCTGTTGGAAAAACCCAGTGTTATTTATTGGGTGAAAAAGCTATTATGATGGAAAAGCTTGGATAATTCTTCTAAGGTTAATAGAACTTACTGAGATATTTCTGTAGTGGAATTAGAATATCTCAGGGGTCTTGGCTGCGCCTTTGGACTGTAGGTGCAGAGAGCCAGGACCTGGTGACTTTCCCTTCCTGGGGCAGTTCAGTGGTTATGGGCAGGAGATCACCTGGGAGCTTTGCTCAAATACAGGTGTCTGGGCCCTGCGAGCCCTGACGCATCAGCATCTCCAGGGCACCTCCATAAGGAACTGTCATGCCAGGATGTGGTAGCTTCCAAGAGCCTTCCCAGTTCTGGATATTTTAGCCTTATGACATAATAACTGATATAAGTGGCCCTATGTAGGTTTTCTTATTCCCTCATATACATCTCACTTATTTACACATCATTTTTCATTCTAACCTTTACCAGTAATAGGGAATTGTTTTTTAACTTATTTTTTATTAAAGGGTAATGTAGGGAAATGTATAGTTCGATAAATTATCATGCAAAGAACACCCCATGCAACCACCAACCAGATCAAGAAGTAGAAATTACAGTGCATGGATTCCTCCTTCATGCCCTCCCAATCACTATTTCCCCACTTCTTTCTGAATTATTTTTGAAATGAAGCTCATATAGTTCCCTCTGTTGCTATTATCAGAACTTCACAGCTTCAGCCTAGTAGTCATTTGGTTAGATGTTGTCCTGATAGACACCAAGGTTGTTGGTTTGATCCCTGGTCAGGGCACGTACAAGAAGCAACCAATGAATGTATTAATAAGTGGAACAATGAATCGATGTTCGTTTCTCTCTCTCAAAGTCAATAAATTAAAAAAACTTCTAAAGAATTTAAAGCAGACTACTTCAAAAAGAACATCACTACAGCTCAGTTTTGTGTTCCTGCATGCATAGATACATTTTTAATGAAGTCCCCCTTCCCCTTTTAATAAACTGTTAATTTTGGAATGATTTTAGATTTACAGAAACATTGCAAAAGTAGCGTGGAAAGTTCCCATAAACACTTTGCCCAGCTTCTCTTGATGTTAGCATTTTATGTACCATGGGACATGCCAAAATTAAGAATTTAATATTGTTGTGTTAGTGTTAAGCTATGCACTTTATTCAGATTTCACCACTTTCCTACTAATATTCTTTTTTCTTTGATCCTCACCTGAAGATATTTTTTTATTGCTTTTCAGAGAGTGGAAGGAAGAAAGAGAGAGAGAAACTACCATGTGAGAGAGAAACACAGATTGGTTGCTTCCCTCATGCCCCCTGGCTGGGGTGGGGGACCGAGCCTGCAGCCAAGGTGTGTGCTCTTGGCCAGAATCAAACCCGAGACCCTTCAGCCCCAGGGCCCGCGTTCTACCGCTGAGTCAAACCCCCTACGGCTCTACTAATACTCTTTTGCTCCAAGATCCGGTTCAGGAGCCACATTGCATTTAATCATCCCTTTTTAAAGCAAATCCTTTTCAGTATTATAGGAATTAAGTGAGCTGAGGATCACCAGAGTGTCCGCCCCTGTGACTGGTCCTTTGGGAATGTCATTTAGCATCAGCAGGAGCCCTGCCATGTTGTTGCAACATCAGTCCAGGGTCATAGCTTTAAATTTTTATCTTTGAACGTTAAGGAACATTTTTCTTCTTTTAAATGACATTTGATTAATGCATCATTTTTAAAACACATTATTACTCTCTTTTACTTGATTATTGTATAACCATTAGGGTTAATCAGTTTTTTTCTGTTCTTGGTACAACTCCTTCTTTTTACATAACCCTGGCTTACCCACAGCTTTTTGTTAATACGGTTCCTCACACAATTAGAAATATATTACACAGAGAGGTGTGATATATATTTCATATATGTATGCATGTGATATATATATATAGATATCTATACTTCATACACGAAAAATACTTAAAAGGCAAAATAGCCAAAAATATTACTAGTACCCACTTTTAAAATTAATAGGAATTTAAATATATCATACTTATCCTCCCTTTGTATTACAATTATCTTTTTATATAATCCTGTTTTTAATTATGTTTAGAGTCTTGCCCCTAAGAAATTGCTGCCTATTTTTATTAATTTGTTGTTGATGGATTTTAAATTTACCCTTTTTTAGAAATAGCTAATTTCATCATCTTTGAATATTTTTGTATTCAATTTATACCAGTGTTAACAAAAATTCCAAAAATATTTAAAAGAGAATTTTATTCCTATATGATTTGTGAGGGACAAAACCCCCTTTATGAACTGAAGACATGTTCAGAATGGACAGGCTACAGCAGGGTTTATTAAGGCAGAAGTTGCAAGGAGCTGATAATAGGTGGGCTGCTAGGGGAAACCTGACGAAAAACTTACATCATTGGTTTCTGATTGGTGGGGTAACTGGATTTTCAAGGGTTGACCGACACAGTTGTCAGCAAGTGAGGCTGTGAGATGAGAATAATGGGTTATATACGATCAAACATTCATCAAGTCCTAGCTGCAGCCTCTGCCTGTAGAACAACAACAAAAAAATGTCTTAGGTCACACATTTGTAGTCCAGGCAGTATTATTAAACAAGGACACAACAAGTACAATTGATCAAATAGCACAATCAGCAGAAAGGGGCTGCTCGATCTGCAGGCAGTTTTGAAGCCTAAAAGGGCAAAGTTAAGCTCTGTAGCCAGCTTCAGAATTCACGCTGAAAAATATTCAAACCATGGGCCACACGTTATAATATTAAAGCTCTTCTAAGCCCTCACCAGTTATTTCTTAGTACAATGAATGAAACCAGCCAGTTAGGTCAAATGATCCCGTTAGTCTATTGCTTATGGACAAATTGTCACTGAAACCAGATGGTAGAAAACTTAGATTGTAATCCTATATATCCTATAAACTCTTCAGAGCGTTTCTAGATTGCTAAGGTTTGAAAGCAACAAAACTTCTCAAGAGACAAATGGATAAAAACGAGAAGACTTGCCCTGACGTTCAGAGTTGGAGATGGTGACAGCATGGTGAGTCTCAGCGGAAACTTCCATGCTCTTCACACTATGTGATCTCTTCATGGAAGAATTAAGCCACACCGTAACCGGTGTTAGAAAGGCAAAGTCCTTGGGTACCTTCTTGTGCACGGGTAGCCAAAACAAAAACCAAACAGGGATGTTATTCAAGAGCTGTTCTTATTGTGCTGTTAACATTCTCAGCTCATTACTCTGATTCTGGTGTTCACGAGTCACACGTGTCCCGAACACCCATTTAAAAAAATATATTGAGAAAGACATATTAAGATGGCGGCGTAAGTAACAGCTGCACCCACCGCCTCCCGGAACCACATCAAAATGACAACTAAATGCAGAACCACCATCACTCAGAGCCTCCTGAAGTCTGGCTGAACAGAAGCCCCACAGCCAGGGAGCTGAAGAAGCACAGAGAAGGTAGGAGGGGCGGAGACTCAGCTGCGGGCCCACACCCGGTGCTGCCCTTTAAACCGGGGAGGGAACCTCAGTGGTGGGGGTTTCCCGGAGGAGCGAGGGGTCCCAGCCCCACAGCAGCCCCCAGCCCAGGGCTCCAGGCCCGGGAAGAGACGTCCCCACAACTCCGGGCTGTGAAACCAGCGGGGACTGTCCCTGAGGGTCGCGGAGGCTGCGGGAGCCCCGGCAGCTCCTCTAAAGGGCCCGGCACGGACTCACTCGGACGCTCCCTCTGAGCCCAGCGCCGGGAGCAGCCTGAAAGGACCCGGGACACTCGGGAGGAACTAACCTGCCTGAGATCCGGGCGAGAAGTGGAGGGCGGCTTCCTCCCAGGCAGAAGGGCTGGCGGAGGCCATGGCTCCTTGGCGAGTCCTCCCCGCACACAGCCGGCAGGCAGGCGCCATGTTTGAATCGCCAGCACCTGACTCCACCTTTGGCCCCGCCCCGTGATTCCCGGAGGCCCTGCCCCTCCCCACCTGCAGCTCATCCAGGCCATTTCCAGGGGCTTTTCTATGCAAAGTGGCCTCTCGAGCCCCATGCTTAGGACTTTCCTAAAATCTCTCAAACAAGCAACAGCAGGCCCCATATGGCTTGATAAGTGGCCCCAGCCTGGCACTAGCGGCAGCTGCATTGGCTCATAGCTTGGCCTCTCCTGGGCACCTCCAAGCCCAGCACAAGTAGCAGCCAGCTAAGGTTTGCTGAGTAGCTCATGCTGGGGGGCCCTGGGCAAGGCACTGGCAGAGGCTGACTTTGCACCTCCAGGGAGGCCCCAGAGACAGTGCACCTGGTGGTCAGACTCCACCACGCTGGATTACAACCCTACCACACCCACCAGTGACACTCAAGGGGCGCACTTGGTGAACACCAAAGCCCCACTGAAGTAAATCCTGCTCCATAGGGGTGTCTCCAGCACAGCAGCTCTCTGGCTATAGTTGCAACTGGTCCTCACAGCCGATTGGACAGGGGATCAATTCCTCCCAGGGACGCCAACAGCAACCAAGGCTCAACTACAACAGGACAGTGCACACAGCCCACACAGGGGAGCACCTAGAAGGCCCAGCTCAGGTGACTGGGAGGCTGAGCCACTGGACCCTACAGGACACTTACTACACAAAGCCACTCCACAAATTCCAGGAGACATAGCAGCTCTACCTAATACATAGAAACAAACACCAGGAAGCAGCCAAAATGTGGAGGCAAAGAAACATGTCACAAAGGAAAAAATAGAAGAAATCTCTAGAAGAGGAACTAAATAAAATAGATCTAAGCAAGCTAACAGACACTGAGTTCAGAATGTTGTTTATAAGGATCTTTAAGCATACTATTAGGGAAATAACTGAGAAAATCGATAACATAAAGTACCAATTTGAAATGAAGGCTACAGGAACTGAAATGAAGAATAATTTATAGTCAACAGTAGAGTAGAGGACACTGAGAATCAAATCAGCAATTTGTAACATGAGGAAACAAAAAGCACCCAACCAGAAGAGCAAAAAGAAAAAAGAATCCAGAAATATGAAGACAGTATAAGGAGCCTCTGGGACAACTTCAAGAGGCCCAACATTCGTATTATTGGGGTGCCAGAAGGGGAAGAAAGAGAAAACCTATTTGAAAAAATAATTACAGAAAACTTCCCCTACCTGGTGAAAGAAATAGACTTACAAGTCTGGGAGCACAGAGGGTCCCAAACAAGGGGAACCCAAAGAGGCCCACAGCAAGACACAGCATAATTAAAATGTCAAAGGTTAAAGACAGAGAATCTTAAAAGCAGCGAGAGAGAAGGAGTTACCTACAAGGAAGCACCCATACAACTGTCAGCTGATTTCTCAACAGAAACCTTGCAGGCCAGAGGGGAGTGGCAAGAAATATTCAAAGTGATGAAAACATAGAACTACAACCAAGATTGCTCTACCCAGCAAAGCTATCATTTAGAATTGAAGGTCAGATAAAGAGCTTCACAGATAAGAAAAAGCTAAAGGAGTTCATCACCACCAGACCAGCACTACAGGAAAAGTTGAAGGGCCTTCTTTAAGAAGCAGCTAATGAACAAAAGAATCTGATGAACTAAATAGATCCAGAGTCTTTGACACAGGCAACAGATGATCATATTTCAGAGGAAAGAGGGAAGGGGGGTGGAGGGTGGTAAGAGATTGCATGTATGCATGCAAAGAAGTTATATGTATGTATGCATAACCCATAGACACAGTCAATAACGGGGCGAAGGCCTGGGGAGGGGGTGGGAGTGAAGTGGAGGGGGTCAATTGGGGGGAAAAATGGGACACCTGTAATACTCTAAACAATAAAGATAAATTAAAAATATATATATATTGAAACTGTATTGGTTTCCACAGTTGAATAAGGGGTTATGCCTTGAAAAAGACAGCTTTTACTCTTTCTGTTACCGCTCAAAATCTTGATCATTTTTGCTTTGATGTGTCGACCTGCAACCCTGGGAGAGAGAGCTGAATAAACTTCTACCCACTTTATGAAATATATAAAATTATAATTATGCATTAGAGCTCACGGGCCCTACTAACCTTTATTTAAACAATTAATCATTCCACTCAAAAAAATGGCCTCTAGCCCTGACTGGGTAGCTCAGTTGGTTAGAGCATCATCCCAATAGGCCAAGGTTGTGGGTTTGATGCCTGGTCAGGACACATACAAGAATCAACAAATGAATGCATAAATAAATGGAAATACAAATGGATGTTTCCTTTTCTCTCTCTCTTTCTCTCTCTCCTGCTCCCCTTTCTTCTTTCTCTCTCTCAAATCAATCAATCAAAAAATTTTTTAAAAAGCAGCACAGTCAGGTTTCATTGAAAGTTGAAAATATAGAACAAGACAGTGGGTGGAAGTGCTTGTCACAGGAACATTTAAATGGAAATGTACTTTCCCAACTGGAAGAAGTTTTCTGCTATCTTCCCACTGGTTGCCAAGAGATTTCATAAGTAGAAGTGGAAATGATAGATTCTGCTCATGTTTTCCTTAACAACACAATAGATGAGGGGTATGTTTATGGGCTGAAGCATTTAATTACTGGTCTGCAGTGTATTTTAAACAATTGAATCCTTTGCTGCAGTCTTTTTAAGGGGTGGGGCAATTATTGGGAAGAGCAGCAGTCAATATCTCTGCACTGATAATACTATGTAAAATATTTGTATTGTGAGTGTACATTTTATTTGTATTTATACTTTTGGCAGAAGGGTTAACTTCTTTTTATAATCTTAATCAGGAAAATTAATTATTTGTTTGTTAGAAAACTATGGAGAATAAAGGAACTTTAGAATGTTAAAAAAAAAAAAAAAGTGTGCTGTTTGAGCCCTGGCCAGTGTGGCTCAGTTCACTGAAAGGTCATCAGTTCAATTCCTGGTCAGGACACATGCCCAGGTTGCAAGCTGGATCCCCAGTTGGGGTGGGTTCAAGAGGCAGCCAATCAATGTTTTTCTGTTTCTGTCTCCCTCCCCCTTCATCTTTCTCTCTCTCAAATCAATAAAAAGCAATCAATTTTTAAAAAGTTTGCTGTTTGAAAAATAAAAATTTAAAAGTGTATTAGTCTCCAGATATGTTGGGATTTTCCAGTTATCTTCATTTTATTGATTTTTAGTTTAATCCATTGTGGTGTGAGAACATACATTGTATGATTTCTATTCTTTTATATTTGTTAAGATGAATAAAAAATTTTTTTAAAATAATAGATTTGTTAAGATAATACTTACCTGGCAGGGGAGATAGCATGATCATGAAGGTGGTTTTCCCAGGGTCAGGCTCACCCATTTCACTCCAGCTGTGTTGACCCCTACAAGTTCCCCAAATGTGGGAAATTTGACTGCATAATTTGTGGTAGTGGGTGACTGCTTTTCTGCTCTCCTCTCATCGCCCAAATAAAGGAATTCATAAATTTGTTAAGATGCTTTCTCTGACCCAGAATGTGGTCTGTCCTGGTGAGCTTGAGGAGAATGTATAATCTGCTGTTGGAAGAAATGGTTTATAGGCACCAATTATATCCAGTTGATTGATGGTGCTATTGTGTTCAACTATGTTCTGACTTATTTTCTCTCTGGAGGATGTTTCCATTGCTGATAAAGGAGTGTTAAAGTCTTCACTTCTAATTGTTGATTCATTTATTTCTTTTTGTAGTTCTATAAATTTTGCCATATGTATTTTGATGTGCTTTTGTTGGGTACATACACACTAAAGGTTGTTGTGTCTTCATGGAAAATTGACCTTTTGATCATTACGTTATGTCCCTCTTCATCCCTAATAATTTTAGTCAATGAAAACAAAGTATTTTTAATGGGCACAAACATGTGAAAAGGGTTTTTTGTAGTTGCAAAGATCTCTGAAATAAATTTATTTTTGTATCTGTTTCAGTTGTAGTGTATCAAGAAAAATCTTATTCCTAGGCAAGTAGTCCAAAATAGTTTCAGGTTTTTGAATTGTTTTGTTCGTCTGATAACTTTATGATATTCTCTGATTAAACAGAGATGACAAGAGAAGATTTATTCTGAGATACGTATAAAAATAGCACAAATGAACACCAGCTTCCAATATGTTAAAGTTTGGTAGAGAGCACATGAAAGGGCACAAAATATTTTGGTAATATTTCTTAAATGTTTAAAAGAAATAAGTAAATACTTCCTATATTTAGAATGAACATGTTGTTTATTGGCCTTTTAAAAAGCTGCTTTATTGAAAATCATTTACCATAAATTAAAAAATATATATTTTTATTGATTTCAGAAAGAGGAAGGGAGAGGGAGAGATAGATAGAAACATCAGTGACAGAGCGTCATGATTCATTGATCGGCTGCCTCCTGCATGTCCCGCTGGGGATCGAACCCGCAACCCGGGCACGTGCCCTAACTGTGAAATGAACAGCAATCTGCTGGATTACAGGCCGATGCTCAAGTGCTGAGCCACGCCCGCCATGGACCATTCAATGAATTTTAGCAAATTCAGAGCTGTGTAACCGTGACTAATCTTATTTTAAACCTTTCTGTCACCTCAAAAAGCTCCCTGCAAACTTATGCTTGCGGGTGCCAGCTGTGCCCCTTCACCGCCTCCCCCCTATTTCCTAGCCTTCCAGCTGAGAGGAGTAGATGGTCTCCTGGAAGCTGCGTAAAATTATTCGTGGTCTGTGCTCCTGTAAAAAGTGTCTGATTTTAGCTACAGACCTGGAAGCCTTGGGTCTTGGACTCCGTGCCTGTGGCAGAAGCACGGGGCTCTGCTGGGCTGGGAAGGAGCAGTGTCCCAGGACAGCGCTCCTAGGCGGTGGGTCAGAATGCGGGGCGCATTCCTGTCCCAGGGTGGGTTCCGCGAGTAAGCCCTGGTCCTTTCGCCAGGGCGCCCTGATTCTGAATTTATCTGTCGGTGATGTTTCTTTACCTGAGATAATTGAGTTCATAGTGTCACCTTGTGGCCATTCTGCGTCATTACATCCTGGGTTTCTTGCTCTGGCTCAAAGCTTTTCGTTTACCTTTGCGCCTGATCTTTTTCCGCTGTGAAGATAAGAGAGCATCGCTGCTTCTGCCCCCCTCTGGGGTGTTTCTAGGCGACTGGAAACTTTTGCCCAAATGTTTGGATTCAGGGATCCCAACAGAAGAACACACTTCCAGTTCCTGGGTCAGAAGGGACATTTCTGGCTCCTGGGGAAGGTGCACAGAAGGGCTTGGTCACCCCGGTATCCGAAATACCAGGGGGGTACTCGGGCCCCTCTGAGTGTAGTTACCCACCCACTGGGGAGGGGCACTCAAGAAGCAGCACTATGGAGGGAAACAAATTCCTACTCTTGATTGGTTGAGAGCAATTTAAGTTATGGGAAATAAAAACTCAGAAACTCTCCCTGCCCTTCTCCACAAAACATGGGCTCGTGCTATTATAAATAAGAAGTATGGGGCTGAATCATGTACATTTATATCTAAATGGGTTAACCCGAGGAAAGATGACATGTGTCTATGAATGGGGCACTTTTGATTGGGAAAACTTGGTCTTTCATGATTTGAATTAGGAATTAGAATGGAAGTTTATTTTGGTACTCTGAAGGTAGAGGCAAGTTGCAGAGTCTAAAATAGCTTTCCCACAAGATTCTCTTCTAAAATGACTGAAATCTGTTATACATTAAAACAAAGAAACATAGCAATGGACCTAAATAGACACTTCTCCAAAGAAGACATGGTTAAGAGATACAAATGGCTAAGAGATATATGAAAAAGTGCTCAACATCGCTAATCATCAGAGAGATGCAAATTAAAAGCACAATGAAATATCACTTCACACCTGTCAGAATGGCTGCTACCAACAAATCAACAAATGACACGTGCTGGTGAGGATGTGGAGAAAGGGGAACCCTAGCGCACTGCTGGAGGGAATGCAGATTGGGGCAGCCACTATGGAAAGCAGTATGGAATTTCCTCAAAAGATTAAAAATTGACTTGCCATTTGACCCAGTGATCCCACTTCTGGGAATATATCCTAAGGAACCCCAAACACCAATCGCAAAAAACTTATGCATCCCTATGTTCATAGCAGCACAATTCACAATAGCTAAGATTTGGAAACAGCCCAAGTGCCCATCAGTAGATGAGTGGATAAAAAAGCTGTGGTACATTTACACCATGGAGTACTATGCAGCTGTGAAGAGGAAAGACCTTTTTGCCTTTGGCACAGCATGGAGGGGACTAGAGAGTATTACGCTAAGTGAAATGAGCCAGTCAGAGAAGGACAAATACCACATGATCTCACTTATATGTGGAATATAATAAACAAAATAAACTGATGAACAAAGTGGATACAGTAACCTAGAAGCTTGGAACAAACTGAAGGATCTCAGAGGGAAGGCGAGGAGGGGTGTGAGTGGGGAGATATTAATCTGGGAACTTGTGTGTTTATGGGCATGGCCCATGGCCAGGGACATTGGTGTGGGGAGAGCCTGGAGGTGGGATGGATGTGGGGTGGAGGGGATCAGTGGGGTTAAAAGGGGGGCATCTGTAATGGTCTCAACAATAAAGATAAAGAAACATTAAAATAAATAAATAAATAAATAAATAAATAAATAAATAAATAAATAAATAAATAAAGCAAGCTTTGGGAAGCCCCTAAGAGACTTTCCCTAATGCTACCCCTCTCCCCCCTTTAAACACATTTATCCAACCCTCCCCCTTGCCCTAGAACATTTTCCTCCTCCTGACCCACTCTCCTAATTCTCCACAGCCATTTCCTGACTCACCTGAGCCCATCTTAATGAATCTTTTAAAAATTAAAGTCCAAGCATCACACTTAATCCTACCAGGACCTCCCCTTGCCGAGTAAGAAGTTGCCCTTGCAGCTGGGGTTTGAATCAATGAATTCACAGCACAGGCTGCCCCAGAACACCCCACCCCCACCTCACCCCACCAACAATAGAAACCTGTTATAATTTATGCCCCTTGATCTAAGGCAGAATTAAGGCCTATCACTAAGGGGATCCAAGATCATGGCAGATTAGGGGAAGCTACACTAACCTCCTTCCAGAACCAAACAAAAATTACAGCTAAATTATAGAGAAATCATCTGAATAACCAACTGAAGACCAGCTGAAGAGAAGCCTTATAACCAAGAATTTACAGAAGAAGCCACATTGAGACTGGTAGGCGTGTGAAGGCTTGAGAGGTCTGGCCCTGCTCCCATGGGTGGCAGCTAAGGTTCTGGAGGGATATCTCAGCTGTGGGTGGTTTCCCCCTGAAAAGCGTGGGGTCTAAACCCCAAGCTGGTCTCTCTAGTCCAGAGCACCAGAGCTGGGAAAGGCTATCACATTACATCTGGTTGTGAAAAGCAGCAGGGGTTTTGTCTGCCAGGGAGAGGCAGCTAGAGACACAGGCACCCTCTTAAAGGCAAATGCACAAAATTTTGTTTGCAGCCATGCACCTTGGCTCAGGCAGAGGAAGGGCAGAACAGACTAGAATCACATGAGGTGAGTCTGGGTTTGGAAGCTCTGGGGAGATGACTGAAGGGTCAGCAGCCAAGATTCCTGTGCTGAGTCATTCACCCATACCATAGAAGCCATATTTCTCAGTCAGGGAACTTTCCTCTACAAGGCATCAGCTTGGAGGAAAGCAACAGCCCCACCCTCTGGATTCCCTCTCACCTCACCAGGTGGAGCTTGTGCATTGCTGAGGAATACAACTAGAGGCCCTTTCAGTGACTGAGCTTAACAGGTAACCTGCAGACAGAGGTGAATCTCTGGGTGCCTGAAGACTTTTGCTGACCTGCCCTCAGGCCTGGTGCTGGTAAAAGCTGGCCTTGGCGCACAGCTTGATCCTTTCTGTACAACCCAGGCCCAGCAGAGGCAGCCACAAACTGTGGATCACTGATGGCTCCAAACAGGTTGCCCAGGGTTAGTCACAGGCAGCGTCAGAAATTGGCCTGCACCAGAATCCCTCATAAGAGGCTCAGAACCAGTACACCCAGTGGTCAGCTTCAGACAACAGAGCAGGATCTAGTACAGGTCACAAGCAGCATATTCAAAGGGAGATCTTGGCAGACACCCAACCTTCCTGAGGCAAATTCTGCTTCATATGATCGGCACCTGGACAGCAGCTTACATGCCTTGTTGAGGGCTGAGCCTCATAGTCAGCCAGCCTGAAGGTTGACATCCCACGCACAAACAGGCCAATAGCAATTAAGACTCAATTACAACAGAAGGGCCAACGTAACCCACACAAGGGACATTCTTAGAGCACCCAGCTCAGGTGATGACTGAGACTGTGCCACTGAGTCCCACAGGACATTTACTACATAAAGCCACCCTATTGGGAGTCATAGATCTACCTAATACATAGAAACAAACAAAAAGCAGCCAAAATGAGGAGACAAAGAAACATGCTGCAAATGAAAAACAGGAGAAATCTCCAAAAGGGAGCTAAATGAAATGGAGGCAAGCAATTTATCAGATATAGAGTTCAAAGTAATGATTATAGGGATGCTCAACAGCGTGAAAAAGGACATAGAAACCATAAAAAAGGACCAGTCAGAAATGAAGAATGCAATATATGAAATACAAAATACACTGGAAGGAATAAACAGCAGGTTGGATGAAGCTGAGGATCAAATCAGCAGTTTGGAAGACAAGGTAAGAAAACAATACACCCAATCAGAAAAGCAAAAAGAAGAAAGAATTTTTTTTTTTTTAATGAGGACTTTTGGGAAAACATGAGCTATAGCAACATCTGCATCATAGGGGTACCAGAAAGAGAAGAGAGAGAGTAGTGATTGAGAACCTATTAAAGAAATAATGACCTAAAAAGGGAAGATCTGTAATATTTTCAACAATAAAGATAAATTTTTTAAAAACTAAAAAAAGAAAAGAAAAGAAATAATGACCTAAAACTTTCTTAACCTGGTGAAGGAAAAAGACACACAAGTCCAGGAAGTACAGAGAGCCCCAAACAAGATGGACCTGAAGAGGCCCACTCCAAGACACATCATAATTAAAATAGCAAAGGTTAAAGACAAAGAGAGAATCTTTTTAAAAAAAATACATTTTTGTTGATTCCAGAGAAGAAAGGAGAGGGAGAGAGAGATAGAAACATCAAAGATGAGAGAGTCATTGATCAGCTGCCTCTTGCACTCCCTCTACTGGGAATAGAGCCCACAACCCAGGCATGTGCCCTGACCGGGAATCGAACCTCTTGGTTCATGGGTCTATGCTCAATCACTGAGCCACCCAGCTGGGCAAGAGAATCTTAGGAGCCACAAAAGAAAGGCAGTTAGTTACCTACAAGGGAGCTCCCATAAGACTGTCAGCTGATTTCTCAACAGAAACTGCAGGCCAGGAGGGATTGGCACAAAATATTCAAAGTGACGAAAAGCAAGGACCTATAACCAAGGTTACTTTGCGCAGCCAGGCTATCATTTAAAACTGAAGGAGAAATAAAAAGCTTCCCAGACAAGAGAAATCTAAAGGAGTTTGTTATCACCAAACCAGTATTATAAGGAATGTTAAAGGGTTTGCTTTAAGAAAAAGAAGAAGAAAAAGCAAAAGAAAACAAACCAGAGGAACACAGTAAAAAGAATAGAATGGCAATAAATATGTACCTGTCAATCATCACTTTAAATGTAAATGGCTTAAATGTTCCAAACAAAAGACACAGGGTAGCTGAATGGATAAGAAAAAGGGACCCATATATATGTTGTCCTAAAAAAACTCACCCCAGGAAGAAAGATACACAGACTAAGTAAAGGGATGGAAAAAGATATTTCATGCAAATGGAAAGGATAAAAAAGCTGAGATAGCAATGCTTATATCTGACAAAATAGACTTTAAATCAAAGGTTATAATAAGAGACAAAGAAGGATACTACATAATAATAAAGGGAGCAATTCAATAAAAGGATATAACCCTTGTAAACATTTATGCATCCAACATAGGAGCACCTAAATATGTAAAGCAAATCTTGATGGACATAAGGGAGAGATTGACAGTAATATAGTCCTAGTAGGGGATTTTAAAACCCCATGGACATCAATGAATAGATCTTGCAGACAGAAAATCAATAATGGAATGGTGACCTTAAATGACATACTAAAATGGATTTAATTGATATCTTCAGAGCATTTTACCCCAAAGCATCAGAATATACATTCTTTTCAAGTGCACATGGAACATTTTCTAGGATAGATCACATGTTAAGACACAAAACAAGCCTCAATAAATTTAACAAGATTGGAATCATATCAAGCATCTTCTCAGACTATAATGATATGAAACTATCACAGGAAGAAAACTGAAAAGCACATAAATACATGGAGGCTAAATAAGATGCTCCTAAACAATGAATGGGCTAACAATGAGATCAAGGAAGAAATCAAAGATACCTTAAAAAAAATGAAAATGAGAACACAACTCAAAATCTATGGGACACAGGGAAAGCAGTCCAAAGAGGGAAATTCATAGCATAACAAGCTTATCTCAAGAAACAAGGAAAAACACACAAATAAATAATCTAACTTTATAGGTAATGGAATTTGGATAAAGCAAAACCCCAAGTGAATAGAAGGAAGGAATAATACAGATCAGCGCAGAAATAAATGAAATAGAGCCTTAAAGAAATACAAAATATCAATGAAACCAAGAGCTGGTTCTTTGAAAAAATAAACAAGATTGATAAACCTTTACCCAGAATCATCAAAAAAAAAAAAAAAAAAAAAGAGCACCTGAGCCCAAATAAGTCAGGAATGAAAGAGAAGTAACAACTGACATCAAAGAAATACAAAGGATTGTAAGAAAATATGAACAACTATATGCCAAAAAATTAGACAATCTGGAAGAAATAGTTTTTGTTTTAAACTCTGTAATGGCTTATATATTGGTTTGATTTTCTTTTTCTTTTCTTTAAAGATTTTTTATTCATTTTTAGAGGAAGGGGGAGAGAGAAACATTGATGTGAAAGCCACACATTGATTGGCTGCCTCTGGCATGTTCCCTACCAGGGATTGAGCCTGCAACCTGGGCATGTGCCTCACTGGGAATGGAACCAGCAAACCTTTCAGTGCACAGGAAGACACCCAACCAACTGAGCAACACTGGCCAGGGCTGGTTTGATTGTCTTAATTACTTTTATACTTAATTCTAAATCTTCCTGCAATTTAAATATGTTCACCCATTAAGTATGTGCCATCTCAAACAATTTTGAAGTTTGTCTTAGCTGATTGAAGGAGCATTATAAGCAGTGATATAAAGCCTTGCGCTATAAATTCAGAAACATTTCTCTTGTCCTAAACTGCCCAGCTAAGCCTTTTTTTTTTTTTTAATACCTATGTCATAAATTCCAAAACTACCACCCAAAAATAAAAAGCAATAATAGTGAGTGAAGGTGATCATGTAGTCTGACCCTGATCTTGAATTTTATCATGATATTCTTTTCAAGCTAGGCAGGTTAAATTCCCACTCATATTTTTCTTGTTTCATGAGTTTTGGGTAACTTTTACACTCTTTGTATTTACTTATTCGATATGTAATTGATATCTAATTGGAGTTTGTGTATTCTGAGTTGTGTCTGCCTCCGTGATAGGAGTTCCAAGGTTTTTCTTGCCACAGTGATATGGGCTGTTCATTGGGAATAGGACTATTTATTGCAGAAAGTTTAAAATTGGCTTGTTTTTTTAAATGCTAATAATATATCTTATTGAAAAAATACAAAATATGTTTAGTCAAACTTGTAATCAATATAAAAATGACTAATGAGTTATTCTACATTTTTTTAAAGATTTAGATCTCTATTCTTTTTATTGTTTTTAGTTGAAATATAATTGACATATAACATTAGTCTCAGGTGCAGAACATAATGATTCAGTGATTATATATATTGTGAAAGGATCACCACAATAAGTCTAGTTAACATCCATCACCACACAGTTACAAGTTTTTCTTGTGCTGAGAACTTTAAAGATCTACTCTTAGCCACTTTCAAGCAGATAATACAGTGTTGTTAACTATACTTACCATGCTGCAAACTACATCCGCAGGACTTATTTCTTTTATAACTGGAAGTTTGTATCAAAATGGACTGCTTTTAAACATACTGTTGTGTTTTGTTTACAACTTCATTTATTCAACTGTCAATTTACTATTGCTTTTTCCTCTACAGAAAGGCAGAAGCTCTTCCACATGTCTCCCAGTAATGACCAAGTTTTTATCCCAATGTCACAAGCAAACACTGATGGCCTTCCCGGGATGACCCCCAAAGACCAGAAGACGTTTACTGAGGGAGCTGTGTT
Source organism: Miniopterus natalensis (assembly GCF_054644295.1). Lineage (NCBI taxonomy): Eukaryota > Metazoa > Chordata > Mammalia > Chiroptera > Miniopteridae > Miniopterus > Miniopterus natalensis. Next base: position 152,695,687 of record NC_142081.1, read on the forward strand.
AAGTTTTCATAACATCTGCTATCGAGTGAAAGTGAAGAGTGGCTCTCTACTTAACTGGAAAACAGTTGAGAAAGAAGTACTGATGAATGTCAGGTATGTGCATGAACTTTTGTTTCAGTAGCTTTATTGACAGCAGTGAACTTCACAGGTGTTGCTATTCCAAGTACAGGTGCATGGACATTTGTGTACATGTCTGTATAGGTACTTTTGTTTGTTTACCTCAACTGTGAGTGCAATGGTTGGATCACATGTTAAATATGAGCTTAATTTTTAAAAGAATGGCCAAACTGTTTTTAAAGTGGTTGTATCATGTGCATCAACATTTGTTTGAGAAACTGAATAATTAATGTGTCACTTAGTTTTTCCTGGGCTAAGCCTTCTGGTTTAGTGGAAAGAGGCCTGGTTGTGTGATTTACAACTTCTCAACTGTGGAGATAGAATTGTAACCTGTGAGCTTCATTATTCTAGCCTGTGAACTATAAGATCACTCCCTGTACTTTATGAGCCAGACACGTTAGGTATTATGCACTTATATCCTTTATGTTCTAAATGCAGAGTCAGGGGGTTGAAAAAACAAGGTATTGTGAAAGTCCTTTGGTTTTCTAAAAGACTTGTTTTAAATGAGTGGCTTGTTTATATAGTTGTTTATCATCTGTAACAATTTACCTAATGCTTCCCCACATTAGACAGACAGACAGAAACTATTTAAATACAAGAAAACACTAACTTAGCTTAAGTTATAAAGTGGAAGTCCAACGTAAGAGAATTCAGGATCCAAATCAATACAAAACTGTGATTTTCATTCTCTTCTTCCATTTCATTCTCCTCTTTCATCACTTGGCGCTGGAGTGGGCAGTAGAGCGAGGAGGGAAATGAGAATAGAACCTACTTGGGACCACATATCTCTATTCTTTCACAGATGACAGCCACTAGGATTGTTCATGTTCTGAATTCTAGAGAAGTGAGCCTGATTCTTCTCTGTGCAGTGGGGAGGGCATCTAGGTCTCTCAGACAGCATGGCCTATGTGTTTTGTTTAGTTAATTTGTTTGTTTGCTAGGGGAAATTATTATTCCTGGATGCAACAAGCACTTTTTTTTTTTAGCTCTGTGAGCCTGGAGGAGTGGTTGTAAGAGCTCTTGGGCCAGGTATGGCCTCTAACCTATATAGAATCAGACGCTTCTCATGTGTGCTTGATGCATTCTGTGGATTGTGGTCTTTTCTGTCAGTAGCAGCCAACTGCTCCCAAAAGGCTAGGAAATGACCAGTCAGGGAGAAAAGTTTTGTATGTGGCTGGGGAAGAAAGGGCAGGGACCTGGGATTGATTGGGTGGTGGTGAGATCAGGGTCTGTGTAGAATTGGATAGAACTTTCTTCAGGCAGCGGCACATACAGTCCTGCCTACTTCCGTGTTGCTTTCTGGTATTGGTTAAGAAACCCTGACCAGGAAAGTAAGGAGAGGAAGGTAGGCACAAAGCTTTTATCTTTTGCTACATGCCTAGATAGAAGTACCTGACCTTTCTGAAAGCTGACAAGGTTTTTGTGGAACATTGTAGTCAAGAAAATGTTGGTCACTTTAAGTTTTGTGTTAAGTGGAAGGTAACAAATAATTTGAATATGTGCATTTTGGATGGATTTCAACTGCATACTGGGTGAGTGTTCATTTACCTTGCTTATGTTTCAGTAGATTAGTAACTCAGGACACTCAAAGTGTCATCTGCTCAAGGCTTCATCACGTTTTGATGGGTCAGTGGTATGCACTCCAGCAATGTATGAGTTATCATTATGTTTATTCCTGCATTCCTAAGAGCTGTGCTGAATCATTTTGTAATATTTTTTTATTTGTCAATTATAGTTGACACACACTGTTATATTAGTCTCAGGTGCACAACATAGTGATTACACATTCATCACCTTGCTAAGTGGTCACCCCAATAAGTCTCATAGGACACCAGAGTTTTCTTGCTTACTCATATTTCTGGTTTAGGCATCCATGAGGAAGGTCATCCCTTTCATTCCATGTAGCATTTCTAATTATTCTCTCACGTGCTAGGGTTTACTGAAGAGCATTTCTGGATGGGAGAAAGGTTGTTCTCATTTGTCTTATTTTTGACTTGTGTTTGATAGCACCACCACCACTCAAATTAGTAATTATATTTTATAAACACCGATGAGAATCATGATTTTTATTTTTGCTCTGGACATTTGTATCCTCATTTGTAGAACTAAGTAACTAGGACTTGATGTCTTCTGTGGGGAAAAGAAGAGAAAACAAAATCTGACTATGAGAATTTAGAAAGGTGAGATATGCCTACCTTATGGAAAGTCATTCTGCTATGCTTAGTTTCTGTCCATACCTGGCATTTTAGCTTTTCCTCATCAATGCTGAAGGTCTATGGGGGGAAAATGGTCTGTTTTAGTAGTCATGTGGATATCCTGTAATCTTCGAGGAAATTCATTATCTATTTGGAGATTTCTTAAGTTAATAATTTATTTTGAAAAAATTTCAAACTTGTGAGAACATAACCCTTTTACCCACCTTTTAACATTTCACTGCATTTGCCAGTCATTTTATCTCTTGAAATAACCCATTGTCCTTAGCATTTTTTCTGAACCACTTGAGAGCAAGCTGTCCATATTGTGCTCTATTATCCCTACCTCCTCCAGTGTATATTTTTCAGAAATAAGAACCCTCTCCTATGTAACCACCCAGTCATTGTCTGGGAGCAGCCCAGGGGATGCAAAGCCTCACAAAAAGTACAGCGGTGGGTCCTAAGGGGCCGTTGGTCCCCATGCTCTTCAGATAGTTGACTGACCACCACATCGTGTCTCCTTAGTCTCATCCAACCTGGTAGGCATTTTCCTGTCTCCCTCCAGGTGATATTGACTTTGATCAACTGGTCATGTTGGTGCCTGCCAGTCTTCACCACAGTGTTCCCATTTCCCCCTATGTAAATCATAAATAGTATAAGCAGAATTACCCCAACATTATTCTAAAACTTTATTTTACCCTCTAAGCTCCGATTGATATCTCCTGACTGAATCAGCAGTAACTATCACTACGATAGTTAACAAAGTGTGATTTTCTGCTTTCATCCATCTGTTTCATATGGACTAGTTGTGTTCTACTAAACGGAAAACGCTTCAGTCATAATCTCTTCATTCATTTATTTATATCAGTGTAGACTCACAGGTTTACATTTTATATAGTAGCATTCAATAGTAATGCATTATCATTATTTATTTTAATATTCCCATTGTTCCAGTTTGGTCAGTGGGAGACTTTCAAGTTGTCTTTTTTTTTCAGCTCATTATCTCATTTTTTGAGTATTTTGTTGGCACAGCAGACATTCCAGACTCACTGTGTACTTGCCCTGCCTCAGACCTGAATGAGCTGATATTCCCTGTAGAGGAATTTTGTATTTACTAAGAAAGATCTGGGTGTTTGGAATGTTCATTGGTATTGGGATGGCATAGCTCCTAGGCCTTCTCAGTGGACAGACCTAGGGAACATATATGAATGTATACATGTCTGCAAACATCTAAAGCTTTTATGTCTTTCTGTGTATACAGATCAAAACCCATGACCTCCAATTCCAATCTAATTCCCTAGAGTTATTTCCACATTTGTAAAGCATCTTCTGAAAAAGTGAAAAACCCGACTCTCGTTATTCTAATGTTCTTACTGATTTCCTCAATCAGTTTTCTTATTTCTTAATATAAGCAATCACCACACCCTCCAGCTGTCTCCTCTCTTTCTCCCACCTCCTTTTGCAGCCTGTGATCTTGGGTGCTGGCCTTTGCTGCACCTCCACCCAGCACTCCCATCACCTTTGCACAAAGAAGGAAGGTAAAGTCTAATAGAAGTGACAGATGCATTATTTGAACATGATATAAGTAGGAGTGTAATTTTTCTTTCCAGTCAGCTTATGCCTATTTCCCATAAGCTTTATTCTACTTCTTATCATTTGTTTTTATTGCAAATATTTGTTTTTCCTATAAGTAATTATCATGTATAAAAAAGTAGGAACTTAGTTTTTTCAACAAATTTTAAATGCCTACCTAGTGCCTAGGGACATGAGCCATTTTTCTTGTAGGTTCTGACTAGTGATGACATACTTTTTTTTCTTTCATAGGTTTCAGGGATACAATTTTATAATACATCTTCTGTATATTGTATTGTGTGTTCACCATCCTAAGTCTAGTCTCCTTCCATCAGCATTTATCTTCCTTTTACCCTCTCCCACCTCCCCACACACCCTGATGACATCTTTGTACACTAGACTTTTATTGACAACTTGTTTTTGTTTTTTAAGGTTGGTTTGTGCTTGTTTTCTAATATCTGAAACTTTCAATGAGTGTACTAAATGCAGACTCTAAATGTTTAGAACTAGTTTTAACCAGAACCAGTAAAATAGTCTATTTCTGCATTTGCAGTGGGATCATGAGACCCGGCCTCAATGCCACTCTGGGACACACAGGGGGAGGCAAATCTCCATGAGTGTAACAGAGAGTGTCAGTTTTTTGCAGTTTTTTGTTTGTTTGTTTTTTAACCCTCACTCAAGGATATTTTCCCATTGTTTTTCAGAGAGAGTGGAAGGGAGAGGGGTTAGAGAGAGAGAAACATTGATATGAGAGAGACACATCAATTGGTTGCCTCCCACATGGACCCTGACTGGAGCTGAGCCTGCAACCTAGGTAAGTGCCCTTGACCAAAATCGAACCCAGGACCTCTAACCACTGAACCAAATCCACTAGGGCCCCCTTGCTGTTTTAATGTGCTTTCAAAAATCACTTTTACGAGGGCAGGTATTAGTTGAATCTTTGCTGCATGACTGGTCTGGTTCCAGGTGCTATGGATCACATGCAGTCATGCCAGCTGTGGTTCTGCCCTGAGGAGCAGGAAGTCCTATTAGGTCAGCTTTACTACCAGGATGTGGTAGATGATTGCCATACAGCTGTCAGCTATGATTTTCAATAATACAGGGTGGGGGGAGGGGTATGACATTGAAAGTGGGGAGATGGAGGGGAATCATAAATGCAGTGAGTCTCAGGAAAGGAGCATATTTGCCTGTGTTGGTACTTCAAAGGTCAGACAGCTTGGAGGGCAGTTAGAGAGGTCTGTTGGGTCAGGCGACAGTCCCTTGCTGTCATCTTTTTGGCTTTATTGTAGCATTCAGTAAATAAATAAATAAATAAAATAGGAAGGTGAGAATTTTTTAAAAATAGGTAATTTTAGTTAAGCCGTGGAATTTCTTTTAATTTTTAAAAATTTATGTATTGAATTTGGAGAGAGAGAGGAAGAGGGAGAGAGAGGAAGGGAGAGAGAGAAAGAGAAACATCAATGATGAGGGTAATTGATTGGCTTCTTCCTGCTCACCCCCTACACGGGGTTGATCCCACAACCTGCGCATGTGCCCTCACTGGGAATTAAACCAAGACCTCCTGAATCATAGGTTGACTCTGAACCACTGAGCCACACAGGCTGGGCTGGGTCATGTTTTCTTATCCGTTCAGCTACCCTATATCTTTTGTTTGGAGCACTTAATCCATTTACATCTAAGGCTATTATTGATAGGCACTTATGTATTGCTATTTTTGTTCTTTATACGTATGTTTCTCTCTCTACTTCTTATTACAGCAGTCCCTTTTTCATTTTCTGCAGTGCTGGTTTGGTGGTGATAAACTTCTTTAGCCCTTTTTTGTCTGGAAGCTCTTTATTTCACCATCTATGGTGAATGATAGCCTTGCCGGATAGAGTAGTCTTGGTTTCAGATCCTTGCTTTGCTTTCCCTTCTGGCCTGTAGAGTTTATGATGAGAAATCAGCTGATAGCCTGATGGGAGCTTCTTTGTAGGTAATAGATTGCCTTTCTCTTGCTATCTCTCTTTGTCTTGAATTTTTGACATTTTAATTATGATATGTCTGGGTGCCAGCCTCTTTGGATTCTTCTTGCTTGGGACTCTCCATGCCTCCTGAACTTGTGTGACTTTTCCCTTGACCAGGTTAGGGAACTTTTCTTCAAATTGATTCTCTAACCCTTGCTGAGTTTCTCCACCTCCTGGAACTCCTATTATGCAAATATTCTTACGTTTCATGTTGTCCCACAGCTTCCTTAAATCGTCCTCCTGTTTTTTAATTGTTTTATTTTTTTGGCTCTCTAATTGAGTGATATTTTCTACCCTGTCTTTGGTAAAGAATTTGGGTGGGAGTAAAAGAGAAAAGGGAAACTAATGAGAGGTTTATGCTACTAAACTACTGAAACAAAACATTCTACAAATATAATCTCCTAAATTTGTTGGGGGGCATTAATGGATATTTTCTCACGTTGAGGGCAGCTCACAGAATACTGCAGTTGATAAGATCATTTGAGCCAAACACAATAGTACAGTAGTACTGCACCTATATTCATGCTGTGATCTTGACTTCTAAGATTTCTTTACAAATTTTGCTTAACTTTAAATAGCCTGGGAAGCTCTAAAAAATCCCTCCAAGTCCAGGCAAACCAAAACAATTAAATCAGAATCTTTCCCAAGAGATTCCAACATGCAGACAGATTGAGAACCTTCTCAACCCTCAACGTGCATATGAATCACCTAGGAATCTTGATAAAAATCCAGACTCTGACTTTGTACATCTAGGGTTCCATAGAAGATTCTGCATTTCTAACCATCTTCCAGGTGAGGCCATGCTGCTCCTCCTTAGTCCCTTGAATAGAAAGGAAGAGATTAGACAGATAGTCTAGATTATCAGCTATCTAATCACTTTGCCCTGCCTGTTGTACCTTCCTTATTGCCTCTCTTGTTTCCTCTTCTGTACTTTCTGAAACCTTAGCATACCAGAAGAAACTAAAAATAAAAATAATGAGGTCTTGAAATAGCCTAAAAATACAATACTTAAAAAAAAAAAAAAAAAGGTGTGCACTCACTCTCTCTTGAGCCCCACCCTTTTCCTACCCCTTCTTTCCCCAGGATGAGATCTCTTTCTGGAGCATGTCTATGCTTTTCCCTGCTCTCCTTTCCCTTGGAATGTTTTCTTTGCCTCTTTCTTTCTCCTAAGCTCTAAGGGCTCTTCCTTTGTCCCTGTAACTTGTTTCCTGAGCCCATGCAGCCCAGCTGGCTCACTTCTTCCAGGGCTCACTTCTTTTATCTTTGTGACTTCTAAATATATTTTTGCTTGAAAATATATTTTAAAAAACAGTTCATATGGCAGGTATGTCCTGCCAAACAACCCAGCCTAAGCTCTCTGGACTAATAATATAAGGATGTTTGACATTTTATTTGCAAAATCTCACTTTAACTCATGTATGCAATAATCTTTCTCTCAATTTTCACTGTCTTGTACCTTCTCAACTTGAACCTCATACTTTATATGGTGTTGCTGCATATTTTAAGGAGGACTCTGCTCAAAACCATGACAATGTCACCAAATAGCCTTATTTTATTAAGAATATCAAGAGAAACTATTTGTTCTATGGATCATATTTTGTCATGATATGCTATTTTCTACCATATTTTAGGGTCCATACTTGTGATATATTAAGAAAATCTGTTAATTTTCCTCTAAGCAGACACGTATGATATTTCCTAGCATAATAGACTTCATAAAATGTTGTTGGTTTTTTGTTCTTTTAATAATAATAATAATAATGATAGTAATAATAATAGCTAACTTTTATTGTGTGCTTACCAACTGCTGGAAACGTCTCTAAACACTTTACATAGTTGAACTTATTTTGTCCTTCCAGTAACCTAGGAGATAGATGCCCCCTTTTTGACAGATGAGGAAACCAAGAACTTGGCCCAGGTGACAAACTATGAGGTAGTAGAAGTAGGATCTGAAGCTTGGCAGCCTTGCTGTATTATTTGTGTCACACTGGTTCTAGCATTGTTGTTTGTATGTACAAGTCTCTTGATTAAATTCTGGTTTATATATTTCCCTTTAAATAGACATAGGTTTTGGAGCAGTTTTAGGTTCACAGCAAAATTGAGCAGAGTGTACAGAGACTTCCCACATACCCCTTGTCTCCACAAATGCATAGCCCTTTCTCACTGTCAACATACCCTTCCAGACAGGTAGATTTCTTACAATTGATAAACATACGCTGACACATTATTTTCATCCAAATTCTGTAGTTTGAATTAGGGTTAACTCTCAGTGTTGTGCATTCTAAGGATTTTGACAAATGTATAATGACATGTATTCACCATACTTGTGTCTCATACACAATAGTTTCACTGCCCTAAAAATCTTCTGTGGCAACCTCTAATCTTTTAACTGTCTGCATAGTTTTGCCTTTTCTTGGATGTCATAGAGTTGAAATCATACAGTATGTAGCCTTTCCAGATTGGCTTCTTTCACTTGGTAACATGAATTTAAGTTTCTATCATGTCTTTTCATGGCTTGATAGCTCATTCCTTTTTAATGAAGAATAATATTCCATTGTCTGGATGTACCACAGTTTATTTATCCTTTCACCTACACTCAGAGTGGTGACTTTGAAGGTTCTTACGTGTCTGACTGGAATTTGAAGTCTGATTGCCTGGTTTGAAATGCCAATTTCTGTCCTCTGGAAAGCACCATTTTTTGTTTGTTTCTATGTTTGAATTAGTTCTCAAGTGATTAACTGCTGCTCAAGCAGAAGTAATTGGTGCTTCACAAGTAGTACTGAGGTAAGACCAATCTAGTTAAGAGGCTGGGCCTCACCTACATGGGTTCAGAAACTGGATCTTTTCAGTGTTCTGTACTGATGGGGCTCAAAGTTGCTGATTCATAATAACTAAACTCACAGAAAATTGAGGTATGAATCAGAATGATAATTAATTGATTTTCCTATGGGACATTCCTTTCTGTGATCAAGTTACTTGAGTTTCCTAAGTAGGCACTTCCAGATATCAAAATAAATAAAAGTGGATACACTTAAGAGTTTTTTCATCCAAGTAGTGGAAAATGCTTGTGTAAACTGTCTCTACCCAAAACAGAGTAAAACCTCTTTAGGGAGTGGAAATTTCATATTGCCCACATTCTGTGTTAAAAAATGTGGTCAAGTATTCTCAACTGTAATAATTGTGACTAATGGTAATAAAGACACATTTATGGGATGCGTCTTCTATGCCAGGAACTATGCTAAAACCTTAATCCTCACAGGATCTTTGGAAATAATGATGATTAGACTTTGGTAGGTTAGGAAAGTTAAATGATTTAGTCAAGATTGCCCACTCATTTAGTTAAAACCAAGATGCAGGATTCAAATGCAGAGCTCTCTGGGCTGACCATACACCGTATGGATTCTCAGCAATTCATGGACTGTTTTGTGTTTTTTTTCCAGTTTCTATATAGACCAAACTTTTTGTGTTGACACATTCTTTATTCTGATAAGTTATTGTAAAACTAGTTATACATTTAGCTTTGGCCAGCTAATAAAGATGATTGTGAAAAGTCTTCCATGAAATGTTATAACCTAGGATATTTTAAACATATATAAGAAATGTAGAGAATATTGTAATAAATAGTTATATGCCCACTATGAGGATTTTTAACCATGAGCATCACTGTATCCTCTACAAAGGGATTCTTTAAAAATATAAATCAATCAGGGTGCTTTCTTCTCAAAATCCTCTGATGGCTTCCCACATCTAAATAAAAGCTCAAAGTACCAATGAGCCACTAAGCTCTACCCCATCTGGCTCCTTGGTAGCCCTCATTCCATCAACTACCATTCCCCTCCCATTGCTGATACTGCAGACACACTTACCTTGCTATGTATTGCGTTGAAGATGCCAAGCACGTCCTGTCTCAGAGCCTTTGTGCCTACCACTTCCCCTATCTGCACCACTCTGATTTCTGTATATTCATTAGGTTTAAGTTTAATTGGAGGACAGTGGCTTCAACAATATAACATTTATGTCTCACGTATAAGAAATCTAGAGGTAGGCATTCCAGAGATAGTGTAATGAGAGCCCACATTCCTTCTGTCTTGTTGCTTTGCCATATGAGGCTCCCGTTCTCAAAGGAGTCATCTCAGTCCACAGCAGCCACAGGAACTCCACTCATCATGTTTGGATTCCAGCCAACAGGAAAGAGGAAGAAGGAAAGAGCACCCTGTTGTGTTTCTGTGAAACGTTGGGGAAGGAAGAAATAGAACACCTCATTTAAAAAAAACTTTTTTTTTAAAAAGTTAAACCGTTGCTGTCTAAATAAAATCACACTTACCTTCACAGGAGCTTTTAAGGTGTTCTTTTGAACTGAACTTGTTTCTAATTATTCTTCTAGTTAAAATGTAGTCGAGCTTGATTTTTTTGTACCACCTGTGGCCCAGGGTCATTCAGATTTCTTTTGTGTTAGCAACAGAAACCTTTTTAAAAATTAAAATTAAATTTATACAAAAATATATTTATTGTTTATATGTTAAAATTTATAGTGTTTATTTATTAGGAAGTTAGTCCATAAAAACAAAGTATTTTTGGTGTGCACAAAAATGTTATGAAAAGGGTTTGTTATAATTGCACAAAGCTTCTGAAATAAATTTATTTCTGCATTTGTTTTAGTTGTACAGTATTGAGAAAAATCTAATTCACAGACTGGTAGAAATGGTGTCAGGTTTTTGTATTGTTTTTTTCATGTGACAATTTTATGATTTTCTCTGATTAAACAGAGATGACAAGAGAAGATTTATTCTGAGATACATATAAAAGTAGCACAAGTGAACACTGAGGCTTCCAATATGTTAAAGTTTGGTAGAGAGCACATGAAAGTGCACAATATGTTTTTGTATGATTTCTTTAATGTTTTTAATAAATAAATAAATAAATAAATAAATAAATAAATAAATAAATAAATATTTCTCTCTATATTTAGAATGAACACCTCGTTTATTGGCTTTTTAAAAAACTGTTTCATTTAAATTTATTTCCCATAAATTTTAAATGTACCATTCAATGAATCTTAGTAAATCCATAGAGTTGTGTGAACCTTACTAATACAATTTTAGAACTTTCCAGTCACCTCAAGAAGCTTTCTGCAACCCTATGCTCACTGGTGCCAGTTGTACCCCCTCCACCCCATCCCCCTTATTTCCTGGCCTTCCAGCTGAGAAGCTGGTGAGTTAGGGTCTGTATAAAAATATCCGTGGTCTGTGTTCCTGTAAAAAGTGTCTGAATGTAGCTACAGAACTTGCAAAATGTAAAAATGAAAAGTGATTTTGGCCCAGCCAGAGTAGCTCAGTTGGTTGAACATTGCACAGTGCACCCAAGGGTTGCCACTTTGATTCCTGGTCAGGGCACATACCTGGGTTTTGAGTTCCATTCCTGGTTGGGGCAAGTACAGAAGGCAACAGATCAATGTTTCTCTCTCTCTCTCTCTCTCCCCCTCCCTCCCTCCCATCCTCTCTCTAAGCATGTCCTTGTGAGGGGTTTAAAAACAAAAGTGATTTTGTCTTTGGGAGGCCTGTGACCTGGTTAATTTTATGAACTTTGTAATAAGCTGGAATGTTTCTATGGTATTAGAGGACAGTTCTTTTGATGTGCAAAGTTTTCACTGTATAATTATATTTTATTGATTGGCAAGTTGCAGATGACATTCTTAATGGTCTTGGATGCCCATCAAAAGAGAGACTTATTCCTGTTTTTAAGGGAAATGGTTTTAGTTTTTGACCATTGATTGTGATGTTGGCTGTAGGTCTGTCATATATGGCCTTTATTATGTTGAGGTATGATACCTCTATTCCCACTTTGCTGAGAGTTTTTATCAGAAATGGGTGCTGCTAGACTTTGTAAAATGTTTTTTCTGCATCTATTGATATGATCATATGATTTTTGTCCTTCATTTTGTTTATGTGATGTACCACATTTATTGATTTGAGGATGTTGTACCAGCCTTGCATTCCCGGAATAAATCCCACTTGGTTGGGGTGTATGATCTTTTTAATGTATCGCTGGATCTGGTTTGCTAGTATTTTGTTGAGGATTTTAGCATCTATGTTCACCAGGGATGTTGGCCTGTAATTTTCTTTCTTGGTAGGGTCTTTATCTGGTTTTGGGATTAGGATGATGCTGGCCTCATAAAAGAGTTTGGGAGTTTTCCCTCCTCTTGAATTTTCTGGAATAGCTTGAATAGAATAGGTGTTAATTATTCTTTGAATGTTTCATAAAACTTGCCTGTAAATCCATCTGGTCTAGGACTTTTGTTTGCTGGGAGTTTTTTGATTACTGCTTCAATTTCATTAGTTGTTATCGGCCTATTCAGGTTTTCTGCCTCTTCCTGATTCAGCTTTGGAAGGTTGTATGCTTCTAAGAATTTGTCCATTTCCCCCATGTTGTCCAGTTTGTTGACATATAGTTGCTCATAGTATTTTCTTACAATCCTTTGTATTTCTGTTGGGTCAGTTGTTATATCTCCTCTTTCATTTCTGATTTTATTTATCTGGGTCCTCTCTCTTTGTTTCTTGGTGAGTCTGGCTAAAGGTGCATCAATCTTATTTACCTTTTCAAAGAACCAGGTCGTGGTTTCATTGATTTTTTTGTATTTTTTTTTTAGTCTCTAGGTCATTAATTTCTGCTCTGATTTTTATTATTTCCTTCCTTCTGCTTCCTCGGGGCTTTGCTTGCTGTTAGCATTCTAGTTCTTTTAGTTGTTGTGTTAAATGGTTAGTAGAGCTTTTTCTTGTTTCTTAGGGTAGTCCTGTAGCGCCATGAACTTTCCTCTCAAGACTGCTTTCCCATAGGTGTTGGGTTGTCTGTTCATTTTTGTTTTTTTCCAGGAAATGTTTGATTCTTTCTTGATCTCATTGGTAACCCATTCATTGTTTAATAACATGCTATTTAGCCTCCATGTGTTTGCATATTTTTGAGTTTTTTTTTATAGTGGTTGATTTCTAGTTTCATGGCATTGTGATCTCATAGGGTAAGAGAAACAAAAGAAAAAATAAGCAAATGGGACTACATCAAACTAAAAAGCTTCTGCACAGCAAAAGAAAACAGCCTCAAAATACAAACGAACCCACGGTCTGGGAAAACATATATGCCAAGGATATATCTGATAAGGGGCTAATTTCCAAAGTGTACAAAGAACTCATACTACTCAGCAAGAGGAAGACAATCCAATTAAAAAGTGGGCAAAGGTCCTGAATAGACATTTCTCCAAAGAGGACATACAAATGGCCAAGAGACACATGAGAAAATGCTCAACGATGCTAATCATCAGAGAGATGCAAATTAAAACCACAATGAGGTATCACTTCACACTTGTCAGAATGGCTCCATCAACAAATCAACAAAAGACACATGTTGGCGAGGGTGTGGAGAAAGGGGAACCCTGGTGCACTGCTGGTGGGAATGCAGACTGGTGCAGCCACTATGGAAAACAGTATGGAGATTCTTCAAAAAATTAAAAATGGAACTGCCTTTTGACCCAGTGATCCCACTTCTAGGAATATATCCTGAGAATTCTGAAACAGTAATCAGAAAGAATATATGCACCCTATGTTCATAGCAGCACAGTTTACAATAGCTAAGATCTGGAAACAGCTCAAATGCCCATCAGTGGATGAGTGAATAAAAAAGCTGTGGGACATTTAAATCATGGATTACTATGCAGCTATGAAGAAGAAGGATCTCATACCGTTTGGGACAGTATGGAGGGACCTGGAGAGTATTATGCTAAGTGAAATAAGCCAGGCAGAAAAAGACAAACATCACATGATCTCACTTCTAGGTGGAATCTAAAGAACTTAATAAATCGATGAACAGAATAGATTCAATGACACGGGAGCATGGATCAGACTGACAAATCTCAGAGGGAAGGAGGGGATTGGGTGGGTGGGTGGGTAGAATTAACCAAAGAATTTATATGCATATATGCATAACCCAAGAGCACAGACAATGGTGTGGTGAGGGACTGGGGAGGGGGGTCGAAGTGGTCAATGGGGAGAAAAAGGGACATCTGTGATATTTTGAACAATATAAAAAAAAAGAAAAAAAAGAAGAAGAGGGACTTAAAATACCCAGCAAGCCCTGGTGGGGTAGCTCTGTTGGTTAGAGCATCATCCCAATATGCCAAGGTTGAAGGCTTGATCTCCGGTCAGGGCACATACAAGAAACAACCAATGAATAAGTGGAACAACAAATCAAGTTTTCCTTCTCTCTCCCTTCTTCTCCCTCTCTAAAAAAAATAATCAATAAATTAAAAAAAAAAAAAAAGCAAAATGAGGGTATCCTTGCTAGTTGTGATACCTGAAATGATGTAAGTCGGTTCACATACAGAATCCCATGTGTAGTCAAAGAACAACTGCTATCTTCCACAAACTCTAATACCCTTTGTTTCTGAGACAGCACTTGCTGCTTTCAAACTGCTGTAAAAGTTGTCTTGAGTCTTTCAGTAAAAGAGGCAACACTACATAGGACTTTTCCCCACCTGCTTTTGACAGATTGACTTCATGGATTTAAAACTCCCTTTTCTGGAGCTGATAAGGTGACAATGCTCCTTTGAAAAAAATGCAGGTGAGACCTATCCTGTAGGTCCTTTAAGAAAGTATAGACCAAACAGGCCCTGTGGGTAAGTAGTAGACCTCATTGATCAAGTGTTTGATGACAACAGGCAATGGTTACTTGAAGTTATGTTAAAGTCTATTCTTATAGTAGGTTGAAAAGAAGTGATATAAAGGATGGGTGGTATAAAAGCCTGGTGAGGATATAGAGGCTTCTTCATTGACTATCAAATGAGGGAGCACCGCCAGTTGTACTTGAGGGCCAGGGGTGGAGATAGTATAGTTCTGCATGACTCACCCCATGTTGCAAGCCTCACTGGCCTGACCACATTGCTTAAACAGGAGGAAGACCAAGAGGAAAAGCGCCTTTCATAGACCTGTTCTGATCTTGCTGAGAACTTAATGCATTCAGTACCACCTGTGAGAAACAAACAGGCCTAGGGCAAGGGTTGAGGCCCTTCATTCTCTAGCTGGAACTGGAGGATTTTATGCATTGGTTAAAGTGTGCTGGGAATTTGATGGCACTTAAAGTTGTTGAACCTGTCTAGAATGCTCCATTGGTACAGTCGAAATTTACTTTGGACGTGGAAACAAATCTTAAATTGGACATTGGACTGATGCAAGCGTATGGGTGGACTCTTTAGAGCCAATATACTTAATGTAACTGAATTATTTCTGAATGCATTATAGTAAGAGTTGTTTAAAAAAATTTATCGTGCCTATTTGTAGTCATTTTCCTTTCCCACCCCCAAACCCCAGACAAATCTAATTTCTGACTCTATAGCTTTGCCTTCTCTAGGAACTTCATTAAATAAAATCCTGCTTTCTTTTTGTCTGGTTTCTTTCACTTAACATGCTTTTGAGGTTCATCCATCTTGTAGCATAAAACATTCATTTTTATCCCAGAACAGTATTTTATTGTATGGATATACTAGATTTTATTTATCTATTCACCAGTTGATGTATATTTGTATTGCTTCCAATTTTTGGCTATTATGAATAAGGCTACTGCAAACATTTCTTACAGGCCTTTTTGTGAATATGTTATTATTCTCTTGGATAGATTCCTAGGAGTGAATTTGCTGAGTCATATGGTAAATTAATGTTTAACTTTTTAAGAAATTGCCAAACTGTTTTCCAAAGTAATTGTACCACTTTACATTCCCATCAGCAATGTATGAGGATTCCAGCTTCTCCACATCCTCTCACCAACTCTTGTATTTGTCTTTTTTATTATAGCTATTCTAGGTGGTGTGAAGTGGTATCTCATTGTGATTTTATTTTGTTAACATTTTTAAAAAATTGATTTTAGAGAGAGGAAGGGAGAGAGAGAGAAACATCAATCATTGCTTCCCACACATGCCCCAACTGGGGATTGAACCTGCAACCTGAGTATGTGCCCTGACCAGGAATCCAACCTGCCACCTTTTGGTGCATGGGACCAACCAACTGAGCCACACTGGCCAGGGCTCACTGTGATTTTAATCTGTACTTCCCTAATGATTAAAGATGTTGAACATCTTTTCATGAGGTTATTAATTATTCATGTATCTTTGGTGAAATATCTATTCAAATCTTTTGACCAGTTTTAAATGTTGTATTTATCTTCTTGGTATTGACTTGAAAGGGTTCTTTATGTATTCTGGATACAAATTGTTTCTCTATCCTATAAATTTTTAAAAACGCATGTGCAATATTTGCATTTTTAATTTTAATTCTAGAATGAAACCAAAATGTATCAATGTTATTTACTTATTGGGGGAAAAAATTCATGCTGTAGATACAAATTGTTTATCAGGTATATGATTTGCAAATATTTTCTCTCAGTCTGTGGTTTATCTTTTCATTTTTAAAATAGTTACCATGTAGGATAACAATATTTATGTAATAAGTTTGTGGAGTCCTTGAAGCCTCTCTTTGGTAACCTAGGATTATCAGACTACAATCTGAAGCCCTCTACTAGTGAGCATTTCATTGGTGTTTGAGCAAGTCATCTTCAGCAGGATCGTAGACAGTGGAGTTGAAAGGGAACTTACAATTACATTACCAAATGCCCTTCCAACTTTGCAAATGAACTCCTACCTATTTGAATGACTTACTTGCAATGCCTGTATGCAAGGCCTGATGGAGCACTGGAGGCCAGCCTTAGATTTGAGGACAAGCAAAAACATCAGGGGTCATGAGTTCAGTTAAGGCAGAAGCATAAAGTGAAAAAGTCAGTATTTCCTGATAAGATGAGGTTTTCTGGCTCATGATATAGAAATTTAGGCATCAAAGAGAAGTAAGGAAGAACTCTGAACTCTATAGAAACCACGCTTTAATAATAGAAATCCACGTCAATGCCTATGGTCTTAAATAATAACAAAGGAAAAAAACCTCATGGTGTTACATTGTATTATGTTTAATATATACAGGCCAACTTAACACACTTACCTCAAACCACCGAATGCCTCCTTTACATTTATGATTTATGTACGTTTCTTTTTGTATACACCTTTATACTTACCTCATTTAGTCATTTAACAATGAATTTATTGAGGAGGTATAATAAAAAGTACTGTCCTTAAAAAGTAATTTATACTCTTATAAGGAAGATACCAAAATAAGCAGTTCTATAATTATGGACTAAATACTATAACATGTTTTATAAGTAGGTATTTTTATAAGAATAAAAATAATACCATGACACCAAAAGTTGTTTCTTTGAAGGGATCAACAAAATTGACAAAGCTTTAGCTAGATTGACTAAGGAAAGAGAGAGAAGATTCAAATTACTAAAATTAGAAATGAAAGTGAAAACATTATTACTGATTTTTATAGAAATAAAAATTCTTACTGAAAAATGCTACGAACAATCATCTGTCAACAAACAGGATAACTTAGATAAGATGGACAAATTTCTAGAAACATACAGTCTGCCAGGACCAACTAAAAAAGAAATAGAAAATCTGAATAGACCTGAATAAATCTGAGTCAATATTCAAAAACCTCCCAACAAAGTAAAGCAATGGTCAAAATGACTTCACAGGTAGATTCTACCAAATATTTAAAGAAGAACTAACATCAATCCTTCTCAGACTTTTCCAGAAAATTAAATGGGAGGGAATACTTCCTAACCCATTCTGTGAGGTCAGCATTCCCCTGATACCAAAGCTACAGACAGGCACTACAAAAAAAAGAAAATTATAGACCATTATCTTTTGTGAATATAGATGCAAAAATGCTCAACATTATACTACAAATTGAATCCAGTAACGTACTAAAAGGACTACGCACCATGACCAGGTGGGACTTAACTCTGGAATGTGAGGATAGTTCAACATACAAAACCCAATCAACATATAAAAACACCACATTAATAGAACGAAGGGAAAAAACGACATGATGATCTCTGATGCAGAAAAAGTATTTCACAAAGTTCAATACCCATTCCTGATAAAAATTTTAAAAAGCCACACTGAATAAACTGGGAATAGAAGGAGACTTTCTCTACATGATAAAGGCCATATATGAAAACACACAGCTAACATAATACTCAATGGTGAAACACTAAAAGCTTTTCCCCTAAAATCAGGAGCGAGACAAAGATGCCTACTTTACCAATTCTATTCAACATGGTATTTTCTGGAAGTTCTAGCCAGAGCAACTAGGCAAGGAAATGAAGGCATCTAAATTGGAAAGGAGGAAGTAAAATTATCTATGAATGCTATGTCACAGATGACATGATCTTATATGTAGAAAACCCTAAGGATTCCTCCCCCCCCCCCCCCCCCCACACACACAAAGGAAACCTGGTAGAGGTAATAAATGAATTCAACAAAGTTTCAGGATACAAAATCAACACACAAAAATCAGTTGCTTTTCTATACTTCAGCAAAGAAAATCTGAAAAAGAAATTAAGAAAACAATTTTAGTATGGTGATTACCAGAGGGAAATGGGGATGGGGGAGGTAGAAGAGGATAAGGAGGGATAAATGGTGATAGAGACATGACTGGGGTGGTGAACACACTATCCAATATACAGATTAGGTATTATAGAATTGTATACCTTAAACCTATTTAATTTTATTAACCAATGTAACCCCAATAAAGTCAATAAAAAAGAAAACAATTTCATTTACAATAGCATAAAAAAGAATAGAATACTTAGGAATAAATTTAACTGAGCAGTGTAAATTTATACACTGAAAACTACAAAAAAAAAATTGCTGAAAGAAATTGAAGAAAGCATAAATAAATGAAAAGATATCCTGCATTCATAATTTGAAGATTTAATATTGTTAAGATGACAGTGCTACCAAAGCGATCTGTAGATTAAATGCAATCACTATAAAAATCCCAATGACATTTTTGAAGAAATAGGAAAACTTATTTTAAAAGTCATATAAATCTCAAGTGACCCTGAATAGCCAAAATAATCTTGAAAATAAAGAAGAAAGTTGGAGGTTTCATACTTCCTGATTTCAAAACTTACTACAAAGCTACTGTAATAAAAACAGTGTGGTACTGGCATGAGGACAGACATATAGACAATCGATTACAATAGAGAGCCCATAAATAAACCCTTGCATATATGATGGTGAATTGATTTTCAAAATGGGTACCAAGATCTTTCAATGGAAAAAGGACAGCCTTTTCAATAAATGGTGTTAGGAAACTATATCCACAAGCAAAAGAGTGAAATTGGACCCTTTCCTTACACCATAGACAGAAAACTAACTCAAAAATGGATCAAAGACCTAAGGCTAAGAGCTAAAACTATAACACTTTTGGAAGGAAACAGAAATATCATTATTACATTGGATTTAGCAATGATTTCTTGGATATGACACTGTTACTTATTTTACAGGATGCTTTACATCTCTGGCCCATGACCACTACGTGCCAATAGCAAGTCTCAGACATTCTGACCACCAGAAAGATTACTGAACATTTCCATTTATCCTCTGTGGGGGGCATGTACTGCCACTAGTTGAAACCACCGCAGGATTGAAGAAAGTGCTTCTATGTTGTTAACAGTATATTTTCAGACATAGGAAAGAAAACTTCATCTGGTAGGGTATCTTTTCTGCCTACTGTCCTGAACATAGCTGGTTAAATTGCTTAATTACCACTTTGGAAACTTCCCTTATTTAAAAATTCACTTTTTCATAAAAATAATACATCTCATTTTAAACAATTCAAACTATGCAGAAAAATTTTAAAGTGGGTAATAAAATTAACAATTCATGCCCTCACCAGTGTGGCTCATTTGGTTGAGCATTGCCCCTATGTACCAAAAGGTTGCTGGTTCCATTCCTGGTCAGGACATATGGCCTGCTTTTGAGCTAGGTCCGTGGTGGGGTGTGTGGAAGGTAGCTGATTGATGTTCCACTATCACATCAATGTTTTTCTCCCTCTCCCTTCCTCTCTCTCCAAAAAAAATGAATAAAAAAATATTTTAAAAAATTCACATTTTGAGCTTCACTCTTAACAAAATCTCTCTGATTTAATTTGAGGCCATAATACATATTTGGACATTTAAAACACAGGAGCTTTAAATAGTTTCATTTTAAGTGGTATCAATTAAATTTCTGCTAGATTAGAGTGACTTACATGTCTTTCCAGCTCCTTTCACTTCCTCCTTAGATTTTATTATTTATAAACTTTTATGCTTATATTTATATTATGTTCTATAAACATAATTTCCACAGTGAATAGTATTATTTTCTACATAAATATACTTATACACATTACCAATCTTTTTACTTTTCTCCCCAAGAGTTATTTATTTTATCTTTCGGTTAATTAGCTGGGTTTTGTTGTTTATTGGTATTTTTCCAACTAGCGTTCATGGATGCTGCCTGCCCTGACTTCTTTTATGGTCAAGAATATATGCCATCACATGACACAGAGTATAGGGCACTTAGAGAAATAGTATGAACCACACCGCACAGAAGGGACAGGGACAGAGTCTTAGTTTACATATGCAGGCCTAATGGCT
The DNA here is from genome assembly GCF_054644295.1 of Miniopterus natalensis. Lineage (NCBI taxonomy): Eukaryota > Metazoa > Chordata > Mammalia > Chiroptera > Miniopteridae > Miniopterus > Miniopterus natalensis. Next base: position 152,716,148 of record NC_142081.1, read on the forward strand.
GGACATCTGAGTAGACTCTCAGAAAAGGCGAACTACAATTCGTGGTCACTGGCCAGGTGATACGTGGTTTGGGACCTGAATTAACATTCTTTGCATGATTGAAAACAGAAGCCTATAATTTAAAGGCTATTGGGATGGGTAATTTCCCCAGGTGTCTGAGAGAAGCAAACACAGACTTTCCCAGGTGAGCATATCCTCAAGCAGTCCTCAAAGAATTCCTCCAGATACACAGCCAACAAAAAACTCACAATAAAAAAATGATAAGAACAGAAATCCAGCAAGCCATGGAGAATAGAACCAGAACCAGAAACACAAAGATTTCAGAGAGTATAATGATCAGAATTAAAATAAAAAGAATTCTACTTGAAATATTTTAAAATGTGAAAAATGGCAATGAAAACTTAAGCAAGAACTGGACACTCATCAAATGATTAGGCCAATTTGAAAAAGAGCAAAATATTACTTTTAGAAATAAACAAACCCTGATCATTGAAATTAAAAGTTCACATGGATAGAAGGTTAAACAGAATATTACTACAGCTGTGTAGAGAATTAGTGACCTAGAAGACATATCTGAGAAAATTATCCAAGATACAGCCACAGAGAGAGAGATGTGGAAATATGTAAAGAGGCTGAAGAGACATGGGGCAATAGAGGTAGGCCCTTCAGGCTGTATACAAGTCTTCCCGTTTCCTGTTGCTGGAGCAGCCCAGAGGTGACATCCCTAGTCAGAACTCACCAGCAAAATTTGTGGGTTTTTTTAGGATTAACATGATTTATTTCATTATCAGTCTTACAAACTACCGCAACTGGGCAAGATCAAGATAGTGACTTGAACCTCACAAGCTTTTGTTGAGGAAGAATCAGATTTAGGAAGCCCTGTTACTGAGCAGAGAGCAGTGGAGGCACCCCAGGTTCACCCGGCAGGCGTTAAAGACCTTCCCAGATGCAACAGGTGAGACCTGCCGCTTCACAGTCACAGGCCCACTCCAGTGGCTCTCAGTACCCACTGCTCTCCTTTGGGGAGGCACAGAGGCCTCTAGAGTTATGAGGGAGGCAAGATGGGCTGGGGGAGCGTCCCCACCCATCTGCTGTCTCTGCCTCAAAATCCCAGTCCACGAAGCAGAGCCACACATCCTGAGGCAGAGTGAACAACGCCGTCTCCCGCCACCTCTTGGCTGAGGCCGGCCCCATCCCTGCGCCGGGCTTCAAGCTGTGAGCTGGCCCCAGTCCCCTGCTCCATGCAGTTTTAGTTCCCTTTATCTGGCCAGACTCCTTACCACCACACCACCATTACCTGCATTCTTACCTGTTAGGGTTTCTTTCCTGGAGATATTTATCTTGGATTTGCAATTGCCTGGACTTTTCTTGTTTTTCTTCCTTTATTTTGATCCACTGTAGTTGAGGGGGATTTAGAAGGGTGAGCAGATTTATTTTACCTCTTCTTTCTAACTTTTTTAGCAGTTTTTACAGGAAATAATGGTGTCATTATTTCTTATATCAGCACTAATACAAACAGCCAAATGTAAGCATAAATTGTTTACTAGCTGTATGACCTGGGGCAAATTGCTTAATCTCACTATGCTTCAGTTTCATCATTTGCAAGACAGAGATTTTAATAGAACCCACTTAACAGCATTGTTGTGAAGATTAAATGAGGTTTTAAAAAAACAAAACAAACCCATAAAACCAGAAGGCTCTTAGAATATTGCAGGTAGTAAGTACTCCATATTTACTAGATATCATTATTGGCATTGGGTAAAAATTAAGGTTACATGTTTTCTAAGGTTACATTATTAAAAGTCTTAATTCAACCTTGTGACATAGGGGTTATCACTGTTAATGTGAGGTAAGAAATTGAGGCACCCAAGGGTCAACTAGCAAAAACTGTATAGGTGAGATGAAACTTGGGTACATCTAGATTGGCTTATGGCTTTGTCACTCACAGGGTAATTAATGTATGTTTCTTGGTCTAATACTGGTTCTGGGTGAAGCTATAAGTGTTTGGCTTCATTGACATCAGCTAGTATAATACTAAGCATGACAGCCAGATGTGAAAAAATTCTAAGACGTATATAATGAATCAGAAGTCATTTAATGCTCATTACACTTTAACTTTAGTTGGTCCCATAAATAAACTCTTATTTCTACAGGCAGTAAAATGCTTATAGTAGTCAGTGATGTATCATATGAAAGAGGTAAGTCTTTCATGAAAACCTCCTCCATTTTTACAACATAGCAGATTCAGGGATGGGTGGATAGGTCCCTGAATTATATAAGATAAACTCACTTTTACTATTCAGTCAATATATATTTATCAAGTACCTTTTGTGTTAAGGCTCTGAGCAAGGCTATATTTAGGAAATACCCTGAGATATTATTACCCTCATAATTTTCAATAATGATACTACAAAGTTTTTAGCTTCTCGGGTTTGAGGTCTTGAAGTCAGCTCTTACCTTTAATGTTCTATCAGTTACTAGGTACTATATATAGTACTATATATTCTTCCTTTATAATTTTTTTGATGCCTCTTTCCTCATGAATTTTTCCACCATTGCTCTACCGCAGTCTATATTTTTCATTGCCAGACTGAACTCTGCCTCCCCACACCCTTCATCCATTCTGTATGTGAGCAGATTAATCTTTCTAAAAAGATTACTTGGGCAATGTCATCCCTCTACACTAAACTGTCAATAGTTTCTTCCTCTCAAGCAAGATAAGTCTAAACTCCTTGGTTTGGAATTCATGGCTGCCACAATTTGGTCCCAGATGATTCTCTCACATTTCTGTTCAAGAGTACAACCTTTGAGTTGCTTCTTGGGGAACAGGTTTCATGAACAAATGTTCTATACATGTTCTGCAATGATGAAACCTACTTAATTAACTTGTTTCAATCTAGCATTTCCCCATCCTTTCCCCCTGTCTGCCCCTCCCTGCATAACACTTATTCTAGCTTGGAAGATAAAATAGTCCTTCCCTCATTGGATTATTTATTACAAGAGGTGATTGTTGAGGGACTCAGGAGGGGAGTTCCCAAGGAAACATGTCTAAACATGGTACAGGCACTTCAGCAGAGGGCGAATGAGGACCCCTCTGCCTTTCAAGAACCAGTTTTTCGGGTGTACAGGGAACACGCTGATATAGATCCTCAAGTGGCTGAAAATATTTTCATGATAATTGGACTTTTATTAGCTAGAGTTTTCCAGACATTAGCGAAAAAATGTAGGCAGTAGATGGGGCATTCCGAATGAATCCCTTGCAATTGGTTGATATTGCTTACAAGATTTACATCAAAAGGGAAATGAAAAAAACCCAAGTGGCCACCATCTTTTGTAGAAGAGGCCAATAGCCAAAGGCAGAGAGGGCCAAAGGAAACGAAAAGAAGGCCACCTCTGTCCCCTGATCAATGTGCACACTGCGAAAGCAAGGGCCACTGGAAGAATGAATCCCCAAAGAGGGAAGACAATCGGGGAGAGAAATGCAAAGGACAAAGAGCGCCCACGGTCATGCTAAAGGGCTCATGGGGCCCGGAGGCTCAGACCCTCCAGAGGCCTGTCTCCACTCTCCCCCAGGGCCTTGAATGGAGGAGCAAAAAGTGGGCCTTTTGATTGATACAAGGGCCACCTACTCCATCCTCAACAGCCCTCTAACCAATCTTCATTCCAGCGACAGTGATGGGATTCTCTAAAACTCTGGAGCAGCAGCCCTTTTTGGAGCCATTAGAATGTACGATTGGCGATGCCCAGCTAACTCATAAGTTTCTATATGCCCCCGGATGTCCCATTTCTCTCCTAGGATGAGATTTGCTTTCTGAGCTGGGGGCTCAGATCATCTTCCTCCCAGAGGAGCAACATGCCGGGCAGTTTTCTTGTACAAGATCAAGGTAAGCCTGAACCAGCCCCATTCCCAGCTGAAATAGAGGCCCAGGCATAGCCATCGGGATGGGCTCAAGGGGAACCAGGAAGAGCCAAATGGGCTTTGCCGGTCAGGATTGACGTAACACCAGGGGCAAAGATTCCCCTCAGCAAGCAGTATCCCTTGAAAAAGGAAGCCTTGGAAGAAATCTGGCTACTGATTAAAAAATTCCTCAAATCTGGTCTAATTTCACCATGCTGGTCCCCATATAACACTCCCATACTGCTAGTAAAGAAACCCCAAATGGGAATACTGGTTTGTCTGGGACCTGTGGAGGCTATAAGTGAAATCACTCAGGATATACATCTTACTGTGGCCAATTCTTACACTCTATTTAATGGGATACCTGGAGACAGTGAATGGTACTCTGTCCTGGACCTCGAAGGTACTTTCTTCTGAGTGTCGGTTGACCTGGCTTCACAGCTGCTTTTCACCTTTGAATGGCAAGACCCGTAGTCTTGACTCTGGTTAAGACTCAGTACTGTTGGACAGTCCTTCCCCAGGGGTTCAAGAACACCCCTACCATTTTCAGGGAGACACTAAGCAAAGACCTGAAAGAGCTGCAGTTTCAGAAGGGCATCCTGCTACAATACGTGGATGACCTCCTGATCACAGGACCCATATGTGAGGACTGTTTGGAAAACACTATTGACACCGTCAATCACCTGGCAAGCTTTGGCTATACGGTCTTGGCTCCAAAAGCTCAGATTTGCAAGCAGGCTTTCTCCTGGAGCCTGGCAAAAGGAGTTTAATAGGGGACCATAAGGACACTATCATTCAGATGCAGCCCCCAAAGACCAGGAGGCAGCCGAGAGGATTTGGGGGAATAGCTGGGCACTGCCGCATTTGGGTCCCTAGCTTTGGACTCATAGCAAGACCCCATATGAGGCTCTAAAGGGGCCAGAGGACAGTCCCCTGGACTGGCATAAGGAATGTGAATGGGCCTTTGAGACCTTAAAGGCTGGTTTGGCAACGGCACCTGCTTTGGGTCTCCCAAATCTGCTGAAACCTTTTCTTCTGTTTAGGCAGGAGAGGAAAGAAATTGGACTTGGGGTTCTCACTCAGACTCTGGGGGGCCACCCACTGCCTGTTGCATACTTTTCTGTGAAATTAGATCATACAGTTCAGGGTTGGCCAGCATGCCTAAGAGCAGTGGCGGCCACCTGTGAGCTTATACAAGCAGGGAAGTTTTCTCTTGGCCAACCGATCACTCTTTCAGTGCCTCATCAAGCCCTGGGCCTACTGGAACAATGAGGAAACTGCTGGCTGACCACAGGATGGATGGGGAAACACCAGGCGGTACTCTTGGACAATCCCAGTGCCACTGTTAAAATTGTAAGGATTCTTAACCTTGCTACACTGCTCCCTGAACCTGATGGCACTTGCCTGTCTCATGACTGTGTCGAGGTCATAGACGAGGTCATGCTAGCTGGTCCGATCTTCAGGACTTCCCACTAGAAGGGGCTGATTGGACTTTATATGTAGACAGGAGCAGTTAGGTAGATCAGGGAAAGAGGAAAGCAGGGAAGATAGCCACATTGGACGGAACTATAGAGGCTGAGGCATTGGCTCCAAGGACTTCAGCACAGAAGGCTGAATTAATTGCTCTTACCAGAGCATTAGAATTAATAAAGGGAAAGTGTGCAAGCATTTATACAGACTCCAAATACACCTTTCTAGTCTTACATGCCCCATGGACATGTAAGGAGAGAGAGCTATTGATTGCCAGCAAAAAGGACATCAATTTTGTACCAGAAATCCTGAACTTATTACAAGCCATCCTAAACCCTGCCCAGGTGGCTGTAATTCATTGCCCAGGGCATGAAGAGGAAAATACAGAGATAGAAAAGGAAATAGGATTGCTGACAAAATGGCAAAGGATGTGGCTAAGGGTGAACATTTGTTACCATTAATGCCTGCCCTAGACTTGACCCTGTTTCACCTAGAATACTTTGGTGTTTCAGATCAGGGATGGGCAGAGAAATGGAAGTTTAAAGAAACCAAAAACAGCTGGAAAATAAATAAACATAGAATTGTCCTCCTTCCTGAATGACTGATAGAACTCATTTTAAAATGTATTTATGAGGCCACTCACTATGGAAGGGACACTGTCTTCCTACATCTATCCCTCGGTGACAGGCCCCAGAATTCCTTGGGTGATCCTTCAGGTAACAGCCAAATGCCCCACATGTCAGGAGGAACAATTCTAAGACAGATCCTCATTGGAGGAAGGAGAGGAAGCAGTGCCAGGGCCAAATCCCCACTCAAAGATTGGCAGATGGACTTCACCCAAATGCCGAAGTCTAGGGGGCTGAAAATATTTGCTTGTTTTTGTTGACTCATTTCAGGCTGGGTAGAGGCAAACCCCACTCAGACAGAGAGGGCTTCTGACCAGTCAAGGCCCTTTTAAAGGACATAATCTCTTGATTTGGACTCCCCAGTAGCTTACAGGGTGATAGTGGACGGGCTTTTGTTTCTGAGATCACTCAAAAGGTCAGCAAGTTTCTTGGCATAACCTGGAAGCTATATACAGCCTGGAAACCACAGGCCTCAGGGAAGACTGAGAAAATGAAGCACACCCTAAAGGAGAATATACCCAAATTGTGTCAGGAGACTCATCTGCATTGGGATCAGGTGTTGCCAATTGCCCTGCTCAGGATTAGAGTAGCTCCCTGAAGCAGGATTGGTTTGAGTCCCTATGAAATAATATATGGGCAACCCTTTCAGGCTGCTATATAGGAACAGGAGATATATATGTAGGTCATGATGCTAAAATTAAGAATTATACGCAGCATTTAATCAAACACTGACTGTAATTAATGATTTGGCATATGCTAGGGATTTTTCTGTCACAGGTCCATTACAAGCCGAAGACAGAGTTTTACTCAAAACATGGAAAACTGGATCGCCAGACAATCAACTGGGCCCTGGGACATGCTTCTCACCACTCTGAAGCTGGCAGGGGTAAAGCCCTTGATCCATCCCACCAGAGTGAAGAGGGTGCCAGACGGGGAAGAATGGGTGACCGAACACAAGGAACACCTCAAGGTTGTCTTTCAAAGGCAGCTTTCGTCATAATCGTGCTCTTGACCACTGCTGGTCTGGCTGGAGGTGAACTGATTCCGTTCAGAACAGATGAAAATATTTGGGTGTATTTATCCATCCAGTATATTTTTTTATCCTCAATAGAGGATATTTTTCCATTGCTTTTCAGAGAGAGTGGAAGAGAGAGAGAGAGAGAGGGAGGGAGGGGGAGAGAGAGAGAGAGAGAGAGAGAGAGAGAGGGAGAGAGAGAGAGGGAGAGAGAGAAACATAGTGTGAGAGAGACACGTTGACTGGTAGCCTCCAGCACCCACCAGACCAGACCAGGCCTGGGATCTAGCCCTCAAAGGAGCCGTGTGCCCTTGGCCCCAATCAAACCCAGGACCATCCAGTCTGCGGGCCAAAGCCCAGCCACGGAGCCAGGTGGCTAGGGCCGGATATTATAATTTTTGTTTGTAAATGCAAACCTGAAACTATCTAGATGCAAGCACTAATTTCCGGGAGTAGATACAGCAGGTGGATTTTGGCACAGCCACACGCACTCATAAAGCCTGATAACCAGCGCTTGTCCTGAATCTTGCAAATCCCTTTCCAACTTTTCCATAAGATCAGTGACTTGCAAAGAAGTGTTTATTACAGGACTATAAAGAGTACATTTAAACTGTTTCCAGTAATATTTACACTCAAAAAGTTTTCTTTCCACCCCCCCCATCTCCCCCCCCCCCCATCCCCGCCGTCTCCCGCCTCGTAGATTTCGCTCCTGTTTTCCTGGGCCTGGGGCGCAGGAACCTAATTTCTGAGAAGCGCGTTAAACAGAGGCCGCCACTGGCTCTGGACCGGCACCAGGAGAACAGCCTTGGCGCCAGCGACCCCCGGTGCTTGGGCGCGGGCCACCTGCGGTGACCAAATCCACCCAGGGCGGACGAGGTGTTGGTGAGCTGGGGTGCAGTCCTGTGATTACAGGGCTCGTCCCCAAATGTCCGTTTCCTACGAGCCCTGAACAGAGTTTTCGGCTTGTCCCTGAGTGTTGCGTGACCAGGACCCACGGGGGGTGGCGGCGGATCCCGCGCGGAGCTCGGTGCTCGCTCGACCAGGGACCGGGGCTCGCTCGTAGCTTCTGGCGGCCAGGGGGCGGCGCCACGCCTCCCGCCCTCCCGCGGGCGCGGACCCCGAGCGGGACCCGGGGGAGGGGCTGCCCCGCGTCTCTCCGCCCCGCGTCTCTCCGCCCCGGGCCGGGCCGTGCGTTATAAAGCCGCGTCCCGCGCCGCGCGCTCTCTCGCAGCCCCGCTAGCGGACCGCTGCCCATCGCCCCGACCCTGACGGCGACTGCGACCGCGACCCCGGGCCGGCACCTCGCCGGGTGTCCCCACACGCGTGAGCGCTGGGCCCGCGGGGAGCGCGCGGCGCGTTTGGCGGGCTGTCCGCGGGGCCGTGGGCGTTGGTACCAGGACGCCGCCTCCTGCGGGCTTTTCGGTCCCGAGTCCCGGTTACAGACCGAGTCCCGAGCGCGCAGCAGGGAAGGGGGAGCCCAGGATCCTCCCGCAGAGACTGGGAGACGCAGGAAGGAGGCCCCTGGACAGGAGCCGGGAGATTTGGAGAAGCTTCACGTCGGAAGGCACAGTACAAATGCTCGCCGTCCTTGTGAAGTAGGACCTGCTTCCTTAGGTAGGTGGGGAAGGGCTGGCGGACTCACCTCCGCGCTCATAGGGCTGATTTTAGTGCCTGCCGCCGACCACATGGACCTGAGACCCGAGCCCTTGACCTGCTGAGTGAGTGGTGACTGCCCTTTGGGACGCCTGTGGCTTGGAAGGTTGGTGGGTGTTGGGAGTACATTTGGTAGAAAATAGAAAACTGTTCGGCTGAGATGACTAGGTTCTAGTTAGTTCCTCCGAGTTTAATTTGATACTGAATATGAAAGACTTAGCATAATACCCTCCAGAGATCCATCCAAGTTGTTGCAGATGGAAAGGTTTCATTCTTTTTTATTGCTGAGTAATATTCCCTTGTATACATGGACCTCCTCCCTCTCTTCCCCCTTCCTCCACCTTCCCTTCCTCCCCCTCCTCCTCCTTTTTATTGATTTTAGCCTAGCTGGTTTGGCTCAGTGGTTAGAGCATTGGCCTGTGGACTAAAGAGTCGTAGGTTTGATTCTGGCCAAGGGCATGTACCTTGGTTGCAGGCTTGAACCCGGGGCAGTGCAGGAGGCAACCCATTGATGTTTCTCTCTCTTTCTCTCCCTTCCACTCTTTCTGTAAAGCAATGGAAAAAATGTCCTTGGGTGAGAATTTTTAAAAAATTGACTTTAGAGGGAGAGGAAGGGGGAGAGAGAGAGAAACATTGACTTGCTGTTCAATTTATTTATTTAAAAAGATTTTTTTATTGATTTTTAGGGAGAGAGAGGAAAGGAGAGGGAGAGAGAGAAACATCGATGTGAGCTCCTGCCTCCGGCAGCCCCCAACTGGAGATTAAGCTGGAAACCCTGGCATGTGCCCTGACCAGAATCGAACTGGCACCTTTCCCTGCACAGGAGGGCACCCAAGCAACTGAGCCACACTGTCCAGGGCTATTCTGCTTATTTATGCATTCATTGGCACTCTTTTAAGATTTAGATATCTATCTTTTTACTGTTTTAATTGAGATATAATTGACACATAACAGTTTCAGGATACAACATGATTCAAAGATTGTATATATTGTGAAATGGTCACCACAACAAGTCTAGTTAACATCCATCACCACACAGTTATGTTTTTCTTTTCTCATGCTGAGAACTTTAAAAATCACTTAGCCACTTTCAAGCAGATAATACAGTGTTGTTAACTATACTTACCATGCTGCAAACTACATCCGCAGGACTTATTTCTTTTATAACTGGAAGATTGTAACAAAACAGACTTGGTTTAAGTATATTATTACTTAGTGTTTACAGTCTCATTTTCTGGACTATCAACTTGCTGTTGCTTTTCCCTCTACAGAAAGGCAGAAGCTCTCCAGATGTCTTCCAGTAATGACCAAGTTTTTATCCAAATGTCACAAACACACACCAATGGCCTCCCCGGGATGACTCCCAAAGACCAGAAGACGTTCACTGAGGGAGCTGTGTTAAGTTTTCATAACATCTGCTATCGAGTGAAAGTGAAGAGTGGCTCTCTACTTAGTCGGAAAACAGTTGAGAAAGAAATACTGATGAATATCAAGTATGTGCATGAACTTTTGTTTCAGTAGCTTTATTGACAGCAGTGAACTTCACAGGTGTTGCTATTCCAAGTACAGGTGCATGGACATTTGTGTACATGTCTGTACAGACACATACACACATATTTTCATTTGTTTTCCTCAACTGTGAGTGCAATGGTTGGATCACATGTTAAGTATGAGCTTAATTTTTAAAAGAATGGCCAAACTGTTTTTAAAGTGGTTGTATCATGTGCATCAACATTTGTTTGAGAAACTGAATAATTAATGTGTCACTTAGTTTTTCCTGGGCTAAGCCTTCTGGTTTAGTGGAAAGAGGCCTGGTTGTGTGATTTACAACTTCCCAACTGTGGGGATAGAATTGAGCTTCATTATTCTAGTCTGTGAACTATAAGATCACTCATTGTACTTTATGAGCCAGACACGTTAGGTATTATGCACTTATATCCTTTATGTTCTAAATGCAGAGTCAGGGGGTTGAAAAGACAATATATTGTGAAAGTCCTTTGGTTTTCTAATAGACTTGTTTTAAATGAGTGGCTTGTTTATATAGTTGTTTATCATCTGTAACAATTTACCTAATGCTTCCCCACATTATACAGACAGACAGAAACTAAATATAAGAAAACACTATTTTAGCTTAAGTTATGGAGTGGAAGTCCAACGTGAGAGAATTCAGGATCCAAATCAATACAAAACTGTGATTTAATTCTCTTTTTCCATTTCTTTTCTTTCTTTTTTTTTTTTTTTTAAATATATCTTTATTGATTTCAGAGAGAGGAAAGGAGAGGGAGAGAGAGACATAGAAACATCAATGATGAGAGAGTCATTGATCAGCTGCAGCCCGCAACCTGGGCATCGAACCTGACCGGGAATCGAACCCTCATCGCCTGGATCCTAGGTCAACGCTCAACCGCTGAGCCACATCTGGCCAGGCCTCTCTTTCCATTTCATTCTCCTCTTTCATCACTTGGTGCTGGAGTGGGCAGTAGAGCGAGGAGGGAAATGAGACTAGAATCTACTTGGGACCACATATCTCTATTCTTTCACAGATGACAGCCATTAGGATTGTTCATGTTCTTCTGATTTCTAGAGAAGTGAGCCTGATTCTTCCTCTATGTGTAGTGGGGAGTGCGTCTAGGTTTCTCAGATATTATGGCCTATGTGTTTAATTTGTTTGTTTGATAGGGGAAATTATTATTCCTGGATACAACAAGCACTTTTTCTAGCTCTGTGAGCCTGGAGGAGTGGTTGTAAGAGCTCTTGGGCCAGGTATGGCCTCTAACATGTATAGAATCAGATGCTTCTCAAGTGTTCTTCCCCCCCCCATATGTTTTTTTTATTTCAGAGAGAGGAAGGGAGATGGAGAGAGAGATAGAAACATCAGTGAAGAGAGAGTCACCATTGATCAGCTGCCTCCTGCACTCCCCCTTGATCCCGGGGATCAAGTCTGCAACCCAGGAATGGGCCCAGATCAGGAACTGAACCGTGATGTCTTGGATCATAGTTGATGCTCAACCACTGAGCCACGCCAACCAGGCTCTCAGTGTTCTCAGTGTTCTTGATGTGTTCTATGCGCTTGTGGTCTTTTCTGTCAGTAGCAGCCAACTGCTCCCAAAAGTTTAGGAAATGACAAATCGGGGAGAAAATTTTTGCATGTAGGTAGAGAAGAAAGGACAGGGACCTAGTATTGATTGGGTGGTGGTGAGATCAGGGTCTGTGTCGAATTGGATAGAACTTTCTTCAGGCAGCAACACATACAGTCCTGCCTAGTTCCTTGTTGCTTTCTGGTATTGGTTAAGAAACCCTGACCAGGAAAGTAAGGAGAGGAAGGTAGGCACAAAGCTTTTATCTTTTGCTACATGCCTAGATAGAAGTGCCTGACCTTTCTGAAAGCTGACAAGTTTTTTGTGGAACATTACAGTCAAGAAAATGCTGATCACTTCAGGTTTTGTGTTAAGTGGAAGGTAACAAATAATTTGAATATGTGCTGGTTGGATGGATTTCAACTGCATACTGGGTGAGTTTTCATTTACCTTGCTTATGTTTCAGTAGATTAGTAACTCAGGACACTAAAAGTGTCATCTGCTCAAGGCTTCATATGTTTTTCTATGATTCATTAGAACATATTCCTGCAATAGATGAATTCTTTACTTGCATTCCTGGGTTTATAAAAATGGGGTCAATATTTTTTCACATTTTTTTCTTTAATTACAGTGGACATATACTATTATATTAGTTTCAGGTGTACAACATGGTGATTAGACATGTATGCCTGTTACTGAGTGCTCACCCCAATAAGTCTCATAGGACTCCTGGGCTGAAGCACTGTGTACAGACACTGCACTGTGAAGTTTGTCACTCACCACAGCTGTATAATGCGAGTAGTTGCCCCCGTGAAAGTCATTGTCTGGGAATGAAATAGCCTTCTGCTCTGCACCTTCCAGGGGAATGGGTCCTGTGTCCTCTGGGGAGTAAAGTTGGATTTACCTCCCAATTCCACACAGATGGGCGTGGACGCCGGGGTTTCCAAAGGGCTTCCTCAGGCCTCCATTGCATCAGGCCCCTGTGGCTGCAGTGGGCCCACCCTTTCCTCTCCTTACTCCAGCGCATTCTCCTAACCATTCTAGCAGTTGCCTTCGGGGTGAAATTCAAATTCATGTTTGCATTCTTCCTGAGTCTCAGCACAGTCAACTCTGCCTTAATTTTTTCCTACCTTCCTCCTCTGTCTGAATATTCTCTACCCACCGTCATCTACGGAATTTGTTTGGAACATGCAGTGTCCATGCCATGTGTGTACGTCCCTAAAGGTCATCCCCAATAGAAAGTGGCGTCTCCCCCTTCGAAACAGAATTTCCCAGGGCATATGTTTTACTTTTACAACTGGAGTAAGAATTTTGTCAGCATTAGGAACTGGTGAGGTTTTCTTTTTAATGCCCAAGGTACTTTTTTTTAGTCATTGAATTTCTACTTCAGATATATTGTTCCTTGGTCTGACTAGATTTGAGTGGTGAGAGCACTAATACTGGTGGTTCTAGAAGCCCATCGACTGCCTAATTATCTAGAACTGGACTGGGCAGCAGATCAGGCGACCTGAAGTAATTCTCAGCAATCACTACTCGAGACCTGCGGTGCACTTTACATTATGTCAGAGAAGTAAGTGTAACAGATGTTTCAGGAGAATCTTTTACTTCAGGGAACCTTGAAAGTTTGTGTGCCCTTTTCCAAAAAGTGTAAGTGGTTTAGAAAATAATCGAAAGGAATTTAGAGAGACCTGAGCCATTTTTCCTATAGGTGCTGACTAGTGATGACATCCTTTGTATACTAGACTTGTATTAATTGACATTTTGGTTTCTCTCTTCCTTTAAAAGTTGGTTTGTGCTTATTTCCTGTCTAATTTCTTCAACTTGCATTGAGTGTACTAAATGCAGACCCTAAATGTTTAGGACTAGTTTTAACCAGAACCAGTAAACCGGCCTGTTTCTGCATTTGCAGTGGGATCATGAGACCCGGCCTCAACGCCATTCTGGGACCCACAGGGGGAGGCAAATCTTCGTGAGTATAACAGAGAATCAGTAAGCTTTCCCCTTGCAGTTTAATGTGCTTTCAAAGCTGGCTTTTACGGGGGCAGGTAGTAGTTGAGTCTTTGCTGCATGTGTGGTCTGGGCCTAGGCGCTATGGATCACATGCAGCCATCCAGCCGTGGTTCTGCCCTGAGGAGCAGGGAGTCTTGTTGGTCAGCTTTACTACCAGGATGTGATCGGTGATTGGCATACAGCTGTCAGCTATGGTTTGAGCTAATGGGGAGGAAATTGAAGGGGATGACAGTGAAAGTGGGAGATGGAGCAGAGTAATCATGGAGTGAGCCTCAGTAAAGGAGCACATTGCCTGTGTTGTGATCCCAGAGGTCAGGCAGAGTGGAGGGCTGTTTGTGAGTTCTGCACTGGATCAGCCAACAGTGCTGTGTTTTCACATTTTGGGGCTTTACTGTAGCACAGAGTAAAAAAAGGAACTTGGGGATTAAAAAAATATGTAATTATAGTTGAACCATAGAATTCCTTGATCAGCTAATTTTCTAACTTGAACAGAATTTGTACTCAGAGTGGCTGAGAGATATAACCTGAGTTGGAGAAAAACACACACCATATATGTCCTTTTACAGGTTGTTAGATATCTTAGCTGCAAGGAAAGATCCACAGGGATTATCTGGAGATGTTTTGATAAACGGAGCCCCTCGACCTGCCAATTTCAAATGTAACTCAGGTTATGTGGTACAAGTAAGTATTGGTCCATTTCCATTTTAGATTTCTCCTCTTTTCTGTGGGCAACTGCCTTGCTGGAGTTCAGTTTGGTTTCCATTGATTATATGACATGAGCCTAGAATCAGCTTTTTTTAAAATACCAGTTTTTTACAGTCTCCCATAAGATATAGAATAGTGTTAAATGAAAAGGCAGGGAGAATCTAGAAAATGAACGTTATAAGGACAATGATACCAATTCTAGTTGTCATATTCCCAAAAGAAGCTACTGTCTTACTTTTCCCCTACCTTTAACTCTCTCCTTCTGTTATCTTAGAAAAGTTTTTTGACAAATGTTTGTGTAAAGCAGTCTGGAAATGTCTGCTAGTAGTAATCCTAATTACCTGTGTTCTATTTGGGTGTACAGTTAGGGAATGAGAATTATTCCTCCAGGCTTTGTAGCTATCTGTATATGGAGTTATTTTTATATTTGTATAACTGTGAGTTCATCATTAACTAGAGCTTCCCCTTGGGTATGTCATTTTTGTGGATTAAGTTGTACATACTGACGACTGATGCTACTTGAAAAGACCTGATATGTCTTGTTAAAATGCCTTTTTGCCTTAAGGATGATGTTGTGATGGGAACGCTGACAGTGAGAGAAAATTTGCAGTTCTCAGCAGCTCTTCGCCTTCCATCAACTATGAGTAATCATGAAAAAAATGAACGAATAAACTTGGTCATTCAAGAGTTAGGCCTGGCTAAAGTGGCAGATTCCAAGGTAATAGGCCCTCCCTTGGGTGGGTGGTGTTACTCTTATTTGAAAGTTTCTATAATGTGTGTGGTCATAAGTGGCTGCTTTCTGTAACGATGGGAGAAGTGACTAGCTGCATAATATGAAGGTGGAAATTAACCGGGAAAAGAAAATGAAAATGACTGAATCCTGCAGGTGAAGTGTGGCCGTGTGGGCTGGTAGGTAAACGTGCTCTTGCAAACACCAGGCTCCACTTCCCTGTGATGACAGCGCTTGCTCCGCCCCCACACTAATTGTGTTAAGTCCTGTCTCATTCAGTATCTGTTCACTAACTTTCCTGTTTTTGTTTTCTCTTTCCTTTTTTAGCTAGCCTTCCTCTCTTCCTCCAGGGGACTTTGTCCTGTTACTTTGGAGGTATATTTCTGGAATTCATAAATGAGGAAAATCCCACGGCTATTGCTCTATATGTTTCACTTTGCTGTAATTTTGCTTCCAACATTATTTTCAGTCCAATTAGCATTTGCTTCTAATTTGTGTAGCGCCCAAGTTGTTTTCCTATAGCCCTTCTTAGGGCACTTTGTCTCCCACCCCTCCCGCCTCCTCCTCCCTCCCTCCCTCTCTTGTGCCAGTGTAGCTTACAGACTGCCGTGTGCCGGGCTCCCTTGGGTGTTACAGGTAACAGCTGTGGGCAAGAGACACCAAAGTAGCTCCCTGTGTGGTTTGTGCAGGATCAGGAAGGGGAAATGAGATGAGTGAGGGAACGATTTACAGTTGGTGAGTAGACGTGGAAGATTTTCTGGGAAGGCATTTGAAGCTTTGGGTGGAGATGAGCTTCTCACGTTGTCATGGCTCTAGTTTAATTCCCTGGGCTGCCCCTACTCAAGGTGATGGAGATGGGGTATTCTGCTGGCTGCTGCTTCATATGATGCTTCTGACAGCCTTTATGTAAAGTGTATTTTGCTGTATTTTATTTGGAAGAATAAGTCTGAGCCACTTATTTTCATTTTATGAGTGAGTGGGCTCCCTTTGCTGGGGCTCTGTTTATGTGATTCTGTCTTTCCACTAAGGTGCTTTCCTGCCTCTACCATTAGGCTCTCATTGCCTGGGTTCCTTGCATGGATTTCCAGGGAACATGAGCTGAAGGCAGTTGTTGACTGCCAAGAATTTATTTATCTAATTGATCAAAACAATAGATTAAAGATGTTTTACCTGTTATGAAATTTTAAACATAAGAGACATGTAGGGAGAATGGTCTGATTACTGTAGTAATGACATGACTGCAGTATAATTAATGCAATGGTATGATTGCGAATAACGTTCACCTAGATTTCCCAGTTGATACTGAGTTATTCAATCCTGGCTTCAGGTTTTTCTTTAAGGAAAGTTATAAATATCATTTTTTGCCTCTGAAAACATATTTTTATTTTACAAAAGAAGGACATTTGTCTACAAGACTACAATATCATTACCAACTAACAAAATTAATAATATTTTAATATTAGCTATATAGAGTCCATATTTTTTCACAGTTTTCCAATAGTTTCAAAATGCCTTTTATAGCTCTATCGTTATGGGATCTAATCAAGGGCATGAGTAGCCTTTGACTATTCTCTGTTTGAAGACTCTTACTAGAAGAGCTGTTTCCCACCTCCTGCTTCCTCCCAAACCTTCCTGTTCCCCCACCACACTCAGTGACACTGACTCGTTGGAAAGACGGAGCCAGTCACTTGTAGAGTGTTCTGCCTTCTGAATCTGCCTGAAAGAAGGGGTCAGGAATTCTGCTGTGAGTAGGGTAGAGACAGGGTCGATTTGGGAGGCCTCACAGTGATTTAGGAGGTGCTAATGTGGATGGTAGAAAGTGCACTCACTTTCTTAGCTGCCAAGGCCCAGCTCTTCTTGTGAGTCCACTGAGGACTTTTTGGTAGGACAGAAATGGAGGTACATAAGAAGACTAATAAATTACAGATGTTTTCACCTATTCCTCTCCTATTTTTCATCCCTTTTTGGACTGTGATTTTACTTTGTTAGGTCTGTGTCTTTAAGTTCTAACTTCTGATCTTAAAACTAAATATTTGGCTCGATAAGGAACACATAGAACTGTTTAAAGCATGGGCTTCATATCACGCTTAGCCACATACCAGCTCTAACCTGAGCCTCAGTTTACTTGTCTAATTAAAGAGAATCCCACCTCTTCTCCTACATACTCATTTATTTGCTGTTCAGAATAAATGAGGATTTGAGATAGAGTGCCTCTTGGTTGTTTTTGTAATCATGATAACATTTGTGTGTTAGGTTGGAACTCAGTTTGTTCGTGGTGTGTCTGGAGGAGAAAGAAAACGGACTAGCATTGGAATGGAGCTTATTACCAATCCATCCATCTTGTTCCTGGATGAGCCCACAACTGGCTTAGACTCAAGCACAGCGAATGCTGTCCTTTCTCTCCTGAAGAGGTAAATGCGATGGGAACATTATTTTATGTTCAGACAATATCTGATGACCTGCTGTGTACCAGGTAGTATTCTTGATGTTTGGGATGCAGACAAACATTTCTCTCTTCTTTGTTGGGGGGAAACAGTCAATTAACAAATATGAGTTTCAAGGAAAATGAAGCAGAGTAAGAGTATAGGGAAGGCTGATGCGGTGGGGTTCAGTGGTGCTGTATCAAGTAGTAGGATGCTCAGGGAAGACCTCAGCGATGTGCCCTGTGATCTGTGAATGAGGTCTGGGTGTCTGGGGGAGAGATTTCCAGTTGGAGCAGCCAGTGTCTCTGAGGCGAGCATCCCCAATGTGTTTAAAACTCCAGAGGCCAGAGCGAGTGGAACCCAGTGACCTAAGGGGTGTGCGGGTTGGTTAGTGAATTGGTTTGCTCAGGCTGCCGTAACATGTACCACAGCCTGGGTGGCTTAAGCAACAGAAATTACTTTTGTCACAGTCTTGGAAGCCAGAACTCCAAAAACAAGGTGTTCGTCAGGATTTTGTCTTCTGAGGCCCCTCTCCTTGTCTTGCAGGCAGCTGCCTGCTCGCTGTGTCTTCACTTCATATCGCCTTAGTGCGGCTCATCTCCTCTTCTTGTAAGAACACTAGTCTTTATCAGATTAAGGCTCACTCATATGACCTTCTTTAGCGTTTATTACCTCTTTAAAGATTCTGTCTCCAAATGCTGTCACATTCTGAGGTACTGGGGCTTACAAATTCAACATACGAATTTTTGGGAGACAGAATTCATAACAGTTAGAATAGGACATGAGATGGAATTGAGTGGGTGGCAGATTATATATGCCGCTAAAAAAAGTAAGAACTATGGCTTTTACTATCCCTAGGTCACATGGGAAGCTTTTAGAGAGTTTTATTTTATTTTATATTTTTCATATAGTAAGATTTGTTTTAATTTTTCAATCTGAACCCACAAACAAACCCCAAAATAAAAAATCATATATACAGTATGAACATTTTCAGAGCACTTACATTAGGAAACACTGTGTTTCTCTTCAATCCTATGACAATACTATATATACCACAATAAGATTTACAAATACAATTGCATCAGCATTCCTACAGACACCATTTCAATTCACAAGAAAAAACAGCAGTCTTCCCACACTTTGTTTCCTCATACCTGCTGCCTGTTTGCATTCCAGCAGGGCAGGTTTCCATACATGCTTTTATTTGTTTATTTATTGTTTATTTATTTTTAAATTCTTCAATGCCTTTATTTATTAATTTATGTATTTACTTTTAAATTTTATGTTTGTTTAAAATATTACAAATGTCCCTTTTTCTCCCCAATGACCCACTCCACTCTGTCCTACCTCCCTTCCCAGTCCCTCTCCCCACCATTGTCTGTGTCCTTGGGTTGTGCATATATGCATATAAATTTTTTGGTTACTCTCTCCCCCTCCACCCATCCGCCTTCCTCCATCCCTCTGACATTCGTCAGTGTGATCTATGCTTCCATGTCATTGAGTCTATTCTGTTCATCAGTTTATTAAGTTCTTTAGATTCCACATGTAACCAAGATCGTGTGATGTTTGTCTTTCTCTGCCTGACTTATTTCACTTAGCATAATATTCTCCAGGTCCATCCATACTGTCCCAAAGGGTACGAGATCCTTCTTTACAGCTGCATAGCATTCCATGGTATATATGTCCCACAGCTTTTTTATCCACTCATCTACTGATGGGTACCCGGGCTGTGTCCAGATCTCAGCTATTGTAAACTGTGCTGCTATGAACATAGGAGCGCATATATTCTTTCTGATTAATGTTTCAGGATTCTTAGGATACATTCCTAGGAGTGAAATCACTGGATCAAAAGGCAGTATCATTTTTAATTTTTTGAGGACCTTCCATACTGCCTTCCATAGTGCCTGCACCAGTCTGCATTCCCACCAGCAGTGCACTAGGTTTCCCCTTTCCCCACATCCTCACCAGCATGTGTCATTTGTTGATTTGTTGATGGAGCCATTCTGACAGGTGTGAAGTGATACCTCATTGTGCTTTTAATTTGTATCTCTCTGATGATTAGCGATGTTGAGCATTTTCTCATATGTCTCTTGGCCATCTGTATGTCCTCTTTGGAGAAGTGTCTATTCAGATCCTTTGCCCATTTTTTAATTGGGTTGTTTGTCTTCCTCTTGCTGAGTAGTGTGAGTTCTCTATACACTTTGGAAATTAGCCCCTTAGCAGATACATCCTTGGCAAATATGTTTTCCCAGACCGTGGGGTTCCTTTGTATTTTGAGGCTGTTTTCTTTTGCTGTGCAGAAGCTTTTTAGTTTGATGTAGTCCCATATGTTTATTTTTTCTTTTGTTTCTCTTGCCCTAGGAGATGTATCAGTGAAAATTCCACTACATGGGATGTCTGTGACTTTACTGCCTATGTTTTCTTCCAGGATTTTTATGGTTTTATGACTTACATTTAAGTCTTTTATCAATTATGAGTTTATTTTTGTGTATGGTGAAAGTTGGTGGTCTAGTTTCATTTTTTTGCATGTATCTGTCCAGTTTTCCCAGCACCACTTATTGAAGAGACTGTCTTTCTCCATTGTATGCTCCTGCCTCCTTTGTCAAATATTAACTGACCATAATGGCATGGGTCTATTTCTGGGGTCTCTGTTCTGTTCTATTGATCTATTTGCCTGTTGTTGTACCAATACCAGGCTGTTTTGATTACAATAGCTTTGTAGTACAGTTTGAAGTCTGGTAATGTGATCCCTCCCACTCTGTTCTTTTTTCTCAAGGTGGCTGCAGTTATATGGGGTCATTTTTGGTTCCATATAAATTTTTGAAATGTTTATTCTAGGTCTGTGAAATATGCTGTTGGTATTTTAATAGGAATTGCATTGAATTTATAAATTTCTTTGGGTAGTATGGATATTTTAATAATATTAATTCTTCCAGTCCATGAGCATGGTATATTCTTCCACTTGTTTAAATCTTCCTCTATTTCTTTTTTCAGTGTCACGTAGTTTTCTGAGTACAGGTCTTTCACATCCTTGGTTAAGTTTATTCCTAGGTATCTTATTTTTTTAGTTGCAATGGTAAATGGTATTGCTTTTTTAGTTTCTCTCTCTGAAAGTTCATTGTTGGTGTATAAGAATGCCATTGATTCCTGGATGTTGATTTTGTATCCAGTTACCTTGCCAAATTTGTTTATCAAATGTAGTAGTACTTTGATGGAGTCTTTAGGGTTTATTATGTACAGTATCATGTCATCTGCAAATAATGACAGGTTTACTTCCTCCTTTCCAGTTTGGATACCTTTTATGTTTTCTTCCTGTCTGATGGCTGTTGCTAGGACTTCCAGTATTATGCTGAATAAGAGTCGTGAAAGTGGACATCCCTGTCTTGTTCCTGTTTTTAATGGAAATGGTTTCAGTTTTTGCCCATTGAGTATGATGTTGGCTGTAGGTCGGTCATATATGGCCTTTATTATGTTGAGGTATGATGCCTCTGTTCCCACTTTGCTGAGAGTTTTTATCAGAATTTGGGTGGTAGATTTTGTCAAATGCTTTTTCTGTTTCTATTGATATGATCATATGATTTTTGTCCTTCATTTTGTTTATGTGATGTATCACATTTATTGATTTGCAGATGTTGTACCAATCTTGCATCCCCAGAATAAATCCCACTTGGTCATGGTGTATGATGTTTTTCATGTATTGCTGGATCCAGTTTACTAGTATTTTGTTGAGGATTTTAGCATCTATGTTCATCAGGGATGTTGGCCTGTAATTTTCTTTCTTTGTATGGTCTTTATCTGGTTTTGGGATTAGGGTTATGCTGGCCTCATAAAAGAGTTTGGGAGTTTTCCCTCCTCTTGAATTTTCTGGAATAGTTTGAATAGAATAGGTGTTCATTCTTCTTTGAATATTTGGTAAAACTCGCCTGTAAATTCATCTGGCCCAGGACTTTTGTTTGCTGGGAGTTTTTTGATTACTGCTTCAATTTCATTAGTTGTTATCAGCCTATTCAGATTTTCTGCCTCTTCTTGATTCAGCTTTGGAAGATTGTATGCTTCTAGGAATTTGTCCATTTCCCCCATGTTGTCCAATTTTTTGGCATATAGTTGCTCATAGTATTTTCTTACAATCCTTTGTATTTCTGTTGGGTCAGTTGTTATATCTCCTCTTTCATTTCTGATTTAATTTCTTTTGGTCCTCTCTGTTTCTTGGTGAGTCTGGCTAAAGGTGCATCAATCTTATTTATCTTTTCAAAGAACCATGCCTTGGTTTCATTGATTTTTTGGTATTTTTTTTAGTCTCTATGTCATTAATTTCTGCTCTGATCTTTATTTCCTTCCTTCTACTTCCTCAGGGCTTTTTTTGCTGTTCTCGTTCTAGTTCTTTTAGTTGTTGTGTTAAATGGTTCATTAGATCTTTTTCTTGTTTCTTGAGATAGGCCTGTAATGCTATGAATTTTCCTCTCAGGACTGCTTTTGCTGTGTCCCATATATTTTGGGTTGTTGTCTGTTTTTTCCATTTCTTTCCATGAAGTGTTTGATTTCTTTCTTGATCTCATTGGTAACCCTTTCATTGTTTAAAAACATGCTATTTAGCCTCCCTGTGTTTGAATATTTTTGAGTTTTTTTATAGTGGTTGATTTCTAGTTTCATGGCATTGTGATCCGAGAAGATGCTTGATATGGTTTCAATCTTCTTGTATTTGTAGAGACTTGCCTTGTGCACTAACGTGATCTATTTTTGATAATGTTCCATGTGCACTTGAGAAGAATGTGTATTCTGCTCTTTTGGGATGAAATGTTCTGTAAATGTCAATTAAATCCATTAGATCTAGTGAGTTATTTAAGGTCTGTGTTTCCCTGTTGATTTTTTGTCTTGATGATCTGTCCAATGCTGACAGTGGGGTGTGAAAGTCCACTGTGATTGTGTTGCTGTCGATCTCCCCCCCTTAAAGTCCACCAAGAAAATTTTAATATATTTATGTGCTCCTATATTGGTTGCATAAATGTTTATAAGAGTTATTTCCTCCTGTTGGATTGATCCCTTTAATATTATGTAGTGACCATCTTTGTCTCTTGTTATGGTCTTTATTTTGAAGTCTGTTTTGCCAGAAATAAGTATTGCTATTCCAGCTTTTTTTTCCTTTCCATTTGCATGGAATATTTTATTCCATCCCTTCACTTTTTGCCTGTGTGAGTCTTTTGCTCTCAGGTGGGTCTCTTGTAGATAGCATATATTTTGGTCCTGTTTTCTTATCCATTCAGCTACTCTGTGTCTCTTGATTGGACAATTTATTTCATTTACATTTAAGGTTACTATTGATATAAACTTATTTACTGCCATTTTTCCCCTTTATGTTGCTGTACCTTTCTCTCACTATTCTTTCTTTCTCTTACAGCAGTCCTTTTATCTTTTTTTTTTTTTTTTTTTTAATATATCTTTATTGATTTCGGAGAGAGGAAAGGAGAGGGAGAGAGAGAGACAGAAACATCATTGATCAAGCCCACAACCCGGGCATGTGCCCTGACCGGGAATCAAACCCGGATCGCCTGGATCCTAGGTTGACGCTCAGCCACTGAGCCATGCCCGGCTGGGCTACAGCAGTCCTTTTAGCATTTCTTGCAATGCTGGTTTGATGGTGCTGAACTCCTTTAGCTTTTTTTTTTTTTTTTTTTTTGTCTGGGAAGCTCTTTATTTCACCTTCAATTTCAAATGATAACCTTGTTGGATAAAGCAATCTTGGTTGCATGTTCTTTTCATTACTTTGAGAACTTCATGCCATTTCCTTCTGGCCTGAAGAGTTTCTGTTGAGAAATCAGCTGTTAGCCTTATGGGGCTTCCCTTGTAGGTCACTGCTTGTCTCTCTCTTGTAGCCCTTAATATTTTCTCTTTGTCCTTGACATTTGCCATTTTCATTGTGATGTGTCTTGGAGTGGGTCTCTTTGGGTCCCTCTTGTTTGGAACCCTCTTTGCTTCCTGAACTTGTGCGGCTTTCTCCTTCACCAGCATAGGGAAGTTTTCAGTCATTATTTCTTCCACCAAGTTCTCTATCCCTTGCTCTCTTTCCTCCCCTTCTGGCATTCCTATAATGCGAATGTTGTTTCACTTCATGTTGTCCCAAAGCTCCCTTAGACTGTCCTCATGCTTTTTAAATGTTTTTTCTTTTTGCTGTTCTGATTGATTTTTTCTACCTTGCCTTCTAAGTCACTTATTCTATCCTCTGCTTCATTGAGCCTGCTTTTAATTCCTTCCAGTGTATTCTTGATATCAGATACAGCATTCTTTATCTCTGTCTGAGTTTTATTTATGGTCTGTATCTCTTTTTTCATGTTTTCACTAAGGTCTTTGATCTTACCCTCGAGTGCCTTGTTTTTCTCATTAAGTTCCTTGAACATCTTCATAATCAATACTCTGAGCTCTGTTTCTGATAGCTTGCTTAACTCCATCTCATCAAAGACTTTTTCTGGCAATGTTTCCTTTTCTTTAATTTGGGGGTTGTTTCTTTGTCTCCCCATATTGGTAGGTCTTAGTGTTTGTATCTATATATCTTGTGGGGTGGGATTTTGTCTTGTGAGTCCAGTGCAGCCCAGAGGTGTCTTTTCCTTATACTTCTGAGCTCTCTGCTCCAGGCGTGTCCCTTTTGTGGATGTCCCTTTTGTGGGTTCTTTGGTTCTCCTGTTATGGTTGGGTCTAGATTGTTGTTGACCAGTCCTTGGGAGGACTCTCCTCTCAGGTTGGCTAACTGTGTGTCTCAGCGTCAACCTGGTCGTGTAAGCTGTTGTTCGGGTGCTGGCAAGGCAGGACAATACACAGCTAAACTTCCAGGAAACGAGGGGTATCTTACAAAATATCTTGACAGTCACAATGAAGACAACCCAAGTGAAAACAGAACTGGGAGAGTGAAGGGAGAACACACACACACACAAAAAGCTTTTAAAAAAAAGAGAGAAAGAAAAGTAAAGCTTGGAGAGAGAGGTATACTGTTAATAGTGATGAAAATTTAGAAAATAATAATAATAAACTAAAATGTAAAAAATAGAGAAGCTACTGGAAGATAATAGAGGCAGAGAAAAGATTCTGAAAGAAGGACCAGCAAAAAATTAAGGGAGAGAATAGGAATAGGATAATAGTTGAAAATGATAAAATAAAAATACAATAAAGAGAATAAGAGAAACTAACAATTGAACAAAAAGACAGGAAGACAGAATGGAGGATAACAAAAGAATGAAAGAAAAGAAGAAGAAAAAAGGAAAAAAAAGTAAAAAATAAATTATGCCAATGAATCGAAAGGAGAAGATAAAGCCCGGTCAGAGAGGGAGTCTGATAAGAGATTTGGGGGAAACTATAGAGGAAAACAGTAAACTTGTTGGTTTTAATGATAAAGTCCCAGCCATTAAGCAGGGATATCAAGAAAGTCTTGATAGTAGAAGCAAGGATAAAACAAAACAAAGCAAATAAAAAAAAATAAAAGAGAGACAAAACAAAAAACAAGCTAAGCAAAACAAAATTATTTTATTAAAAAAAAAGGAAAAAAATTTAGTTAAAAAATATATAACTTTTTTTTTTAAATTATAAAATTTAAAAAGAAGAAAAAACAAATTATTTATCTCCTTTCTCTTCTTCCTAAGGGAAAAAGAGAAAAATCAAACAAAAAACCAAAAAAACAACAACAAAAAAATGTCAATCAGGTGAGTCTCTTCTGGGGCAGCTTATGTTGCCTGAGGCTCTCTGTTTTGTGTGCTGGTTTCAGTTCTCCTGGGAGGTACTTGTGTATCACCCAGTGTGAGGAGCCGTCTAGGTTTGGCTCTGGTGTCCTTCGGTAGATGGTTGATCTGAGGCTCTCTGAAAAGACCACCTCCTCTTGTCAGCTATTTTGCAACTTTGTAGTTGCCTGGTCTTCCTCCAGAGTCTTCTGTAGAGTCTTTAGGGTGCAGGGTGGCTAGTGTAGCCCAGGGTATCACTCCTCTTAGAGGTGTCGCTGTCAGGCGCTCACTCTGTGGGAGTTAGTCTCTGCTCCACAGCCAGCTCCTCAGTCCCTACCCTGTCCTCTGATTCTAGTTCCCCAGGCTCTGTCCTGCTGCAGCTTCAGATTGATTTCAGCCTGTTGCCTTTTCTGTATGGGCCGTTTCAGCAGCCTGGGCTCAGTGCGTTCTATTAAAATCACATTCTCGTGGGCCCTTTGCCTGCCCAGCCCCCAGCAGGGTTTTCAGCGTTTCCTCCAGCTCCCAAACCACAGTCCCTGAGAGTCTTATTCTTGTGATGTCCTCCTGTGAGCTGCTCTCCCTTCCCCCTCAGGACTGTGCCCTGGGGGGGGTGTCTGGGTCTTCAGTGAGCTGGGCCCACCCCTTTCCTGTTGGGGGCGGTGCTCCCGGCTGCTGGAGAGGCTGGCAGGCTCCGCCCCTTCCTGCTCAGCTCTGGTTGGCTGGTCACACCAGACCCGCCCCTCAGACCATCTACTGTGCAGACCCCAAAGCCAGCCTCCGCTGGTCTGTACTGCACGCTGGGAAGGTGGGAGCCAGTTGAGGGATCAGACTCACAAATGAGCAAAGCAACACACAGGCAGAAAGTCTGCCCTGCAAAGAAAGTCCTGTCACCCACGCACGAAGGCACCCAGCAGGAGGGGACCCAAAGTCAGCTCCATGCAGCTCCCCACACCGCTGGTCTCAGCAAAGCTGGGGCAGCTTCAAGCGCCACCAGGGGGCCCCTCAGGGCTGGCCACAGATCCCAGCCTCCCGGCACCAGGAGCTCAGGAAGGGAGGGCTCCTCCTCTCCCCCACACCATGCAGATTCAGTGCTTTCTGGGGCTCAACACAGTGCCCCACAGGGAGGCAGAGGGTCCCCGTGTGCAGCTGCTCAGCCCCGACCTCTGGTCCCTTATTACTCAGGTGCCACAGGCTTTGGGACAGCCCTTCCTATGGTCAGCGCCCTGAGCTTTAGACGCTGGTCGTGGCCTCCACTAGAAGCTTTGTTTCCTAGGAAGGCACCATCTGCCATTAGAGGCTTTGTTTCCTAGGAAGGCTCTGACCCCCTCCGCACAGGCACCCCACCCCCCTGGGGCCCTCTGCCCTCCACGTGGGGTGCTCCTTCCCCTCTTGTCGCTCCGGGTGTGGGGTCCCCGCTTTCGGGTGCCGCCCGCACTCCCGAGGGGAGGGAGCTTTGCAGCCTCCAAGCCTCGGGGCTCAGCCCAGCACAGGCTTCAGGGGGGATCCCCCTTCCTACGCCCCCTCTCTTACCGGACTCTCTGATGTTTCTTCAGTGCTCCCCCACTCGCACTCCGTCCACTCAGGTATGTTTCTCTGGTTTTTCCAAGCTGGCTAAATAAGATTTTAGGAGGAAATCGAGTCCGTGGCTAGGAGCGGGGGCGCTGCTGCTTCTCACAGCACCGCCATTTCCCCTCCCCTTCCTCCACACATGCTTTTAGAACTTCAGCTTTTAAAACCCAACAGTGGCTATTTGAGAAGTCACCTCCTTTCCAGACCCAAATACAAGCAACGAGAAATTTGCCCTTTAAAAATAACAGCCATTGGTTTATCAATGGGAATGGTGACATTTACCCACCAAAAGATGTGTAAAAAAATTGCATGAAAGGAAAAATAAATAAACCTGTTGCAAAGCAGTCTTACTTATGCTATAGTTCAGAACACTTAAACATAAAACTGTCCTGAAAGTTTTTAAAGTGATTATTCATGTTCAAATTAAAACTGTGTGACAAATCTAATGAACACAAGCTGATTTGGTAAAGGTTCAAAGACTCACATTCCAGCAGTGTCATTTCACACTCCCGCAAGATTTTGGTGTATAGGACGGTGCTTCAACCCACTGAGCCTCAAGCCAGGGCCAATCTTTCTTTTTTTATGCTTAGTTTCAACATCGCTGTAAAAAAAAAATAGCCAAACCATCAATTGGGCAAGGGTGAGTGCAAAGAAAGCCGTCAGGAGGCTGTTTGTAGGAGCTCAGTTAAAATATGATTGTGGTTTTGACTAGGACACTGAGTGTGAGGTGATGGGAAGTAGGTGGATTCTGTATTTACTTTGAAGATAGAAGCAATATGATTAGCTCATGAACTGGGTATGAGGAGGGAGTATTGGGAGTATGACTTCTAAAATGTGGGGTCTGAAAAATGGAAGAATGGAGTAAGAGGAACAGCATTTCCTTTTATCAAGAAAGACTGTGGGAGGATCATGTTAATAGGAGAAATTTCAAAAGTTAAGTTCTTTGGCACCTTTATTTCATTAATTTTTTTAAAGTTTCAGTCTTAAAGAAGAGGTACAAGATATTATAAAGAAATCCCATGTTGCACTGCTTGCCTGACTGACACAGTGGTTGAGCATCTTCGACCTATGAACCAGGGTGTCATGGTTAGATTCCCGGTCAGGGCACTTTCCCAGGTTGTGGGCTGGATCCCCAGTAGGGGGTGTGCAGGAGACAGCCGATCAGTGACTCGCTCCCATCATTGATGTTTCTCTCTCTCCCTCTCCCTTCTTCTCTATTTGAAATCAACTTAAAAAAATAGCATAAAAAAAAAAAAAAAATCCCATGTCCCCTTACCTATATTCCCCAACCCTTGGCATTTAACTGCTTTTGCTCTTCCGCTCCCTCTTCCTCCTCTACACCTACGCCAGTGTTTCTTTTGGACGTTATTCCCTATCACCTCTAAACACTTGGGAGAGTAACTCCAAAAATTAAGGACACTCCTTTTGTATCATCACCTTACTGCGCACACCCCCCAGCCAGGCAGTCACATTGATACCGTTGCTGCCATCCAGTCCATAGCCTCTAGACTACAGCAGCTGGCCCTGAAGCATCTTCTTCCTTCCTGTCTCAGGAATCTTTCCAGAAATACACTTTTCTAAGCCTGAGCAGTTCTTCAGCCTTTCCTTGCCTCTCATGTTCTCACTGGTCTTTGAGAGTACATTTCACGGATTGCCCTGAACCTGGGTTCATCTCGTAAGTTTTCTCATGACTAGATCAGGCCATGAATTCTTCCCAGGGATACAACAGAAGTGATGCTGTGTACCTGTTGTGTAACATCAGGGGCTGCATGGTTATGACTTCCCCAGCCCCCATGGGTGATGTTAGCCGTCATCACCTGATCATGTTTATCTCTGCTGTGAAATAACTAGTTTTCCCTTTGTAATTGATTAGTATTTTGTCAGGGGAGCTAATCAGATATTATGCCAATACTCTGTTCCTCATCAAATCTCCACCTAACTTCCTGCCTGTGTCATGTAGTGTGATGGTTGCCAAGTGGTGATTTTCTATTTTTGTCATTCTTTCCTCATATATTAGTTCACATTCTATGTAAAGAAGTTTTTCATGAGTTTATGATAATATTTTCAATTCTAAACTAACACCTGAGTTTGTTTTTTTGTCTTCATTCTTCCCATGTTTGGAACCTTTCAGACAGTGAGAAACCTGGCTCCCATTATCTCAGTATATCTATTTACTTGTGCAGCCAGTTCACTTAATTGTTCAGTGTTACCAATCACTCTGGCCATTTCCTGTGCTCACCATCCCCCAGAACCTTCCCTCTCCCAGGCCTCATTTTT
This sequence comes from Miniopterus natalensis, assembly GCF_054644295.1. Taxonomy (NCBI): domain Eukaryota; kingdom Metazoa; phylum Chordata; class Mammalia; order Chiroptera; family Miniopteridae; genus Miniopterus; species Miniopterus natalensis. The sequence goes on from NC_142081.1 coordinate 152,745,301, forward strand.
AAAAAGACGCCTGACTCACCACCTTTGTATGGCATTCCCTCCCTATTCTTACCTTCCTTCCTCTGATGCCCATGTTCCTGTAAGCAAGTCTCTATGTGAGGATGAGAAGAAACATGAAGATGGGAAGATGTCTGAGATTTTAGACATCCTGAGTTTCAAATGTCAATTGCACATGTAAGTGAAGATGCCAAGTAATGGGTCTGGGGTTCAAGCTTAGCTAGAGAATATACCCATGGTATTTTTTATCATCTGTAACTATGTTCACAATGTTTATTAGAGGGATGATGAATAGACAAAGACTACTGTAAATATCTTTACTATGTTTTGGACTAGTGAGCACACAAGCATCTTTCCTCATGCTGGAGCTCTAACCCAGTCTTCTCAAGCTCCACTGTGCACACTGATCACCTGGGGTCTTGTTAAAATGCAGATTCTTATTCTGCAGCTCTGACGTGGAGCCCAAGATTCTCCACTTCTAATGGGAGGCACTGATCCTGATGCCATCGGTGCTCAGACCACACTTAGAGCAGCAAGACCCTCACAACAGCCCACTTCCCATCTTCCAGTCCTTTACTGGCTCCTTATTGCCTGCTGACTAAAGTTCCAACTTCTGAATATAGGGATTCATCATGGGCTTATATTTTGACAGTCTCTTTTGTTAGCTTTCCATCTCTTCACCTCTCAACTCAGCTCTGCAGTGACACTGAACTACTTGCAGTTTCCTGAACAGACCTTGTGATCAGAAACTTTGTTCTCCATATTTCCTTCACCTTGATGACGCTTTTTCTTTGTGGCTTATTCCTGTTGGCCCCCTTGACACGATCTTATATCATCATCAGACTGGCTTCTAGCCTCCTATTTTGCTTACAAGGAACTCTCAGCTCTTTTTATTCCACATTGTATTGAAATGATTGATTTACTGGCCTGATCCTCCTTGAGTCAAACAAACCTGTACACTCAGCTAGCAAATAGTAGGTGCTTAGGAAATGCTTCAGTTAAAGTGATTCTTCTCATAAAATATATTTAATAACAGTTTCGGAACAGTGATTTTAGCCTTGTTTCTTTGACCCGTAAGTGTAGTAAATTCTGTGTAAATATAGTTTAGCAATGTTTTAGCCATGGGCCAACAAATCCCAGCCCTGCCCCTTCCTAACTGTGACATCATGGGCCAGTTGCTTAACCCTCTAGACTTTATGTATAAAATGAAGGTTATAATACTGTTGGTACTGTCAGTATTGCCTTATGACTGCCTTGTAACAATATTGTGAAAATTCAGATATTGGTATTTATACAGTATTTAACAAAGATATGGTAAGTATTCAGTAATGTTAATAGTATTATAGGACAGAAGAATGAATACCAATTCTTAAAGACTTGATGGCTTCAGTGGTCAATGAGAATGAGAATACAACCATTATTTTAATATTTAGTCCATAATTAGTTCTTAAACTTGAGTGTACTTACAAGTTACCTGGGTCCTTGCTAAAAATATGGATTCCTTAGATCCTATAGGTCTGAGAAGGCTGTCCAGGATTCTGAGTTTTTAATTAATGTTGTAGTTGATTCTGGACCACTCACTCTTTAAAAAACTTTATTCATAAGAGCATTGAATCTAGGTCCCCTAACTCTCTGAGAGATAGTATGGCATGAAAAGTTAGTAAGAGAAAATCAAGGTGAACTAGGAATGTGCTAAAGTCAGGAATAAAGTTTTTTGCGAAGAAGTACAAAATTCAGATGTTTAATGACTCATTGTTTTCTCACTTTTATCTTAGTATGTCTAAACAGGGACGAACCATCATCTTCTCCATTCATCAACCTCGTTTTTCCATCTTCAAGTTGTTTGATAGCCTCACCTTATTGGCCTCAGGAAGACTAATGTTCCATGGTCCTGCTCAGGAGGCCTTGGGGTACTTTGCATCAGCTGGTATGGTTGCCTTTTCATGCAGTGAGATCCTTCATTCATAGAATCCTGGAAGAGGGCAGACGGGATACTGCTTGATCTTCGAGTAGAGATAACATGGGTTCCACCACTCCAGTTTGGTGCTAGAATTTGTCCTCATTTTGCAGCACTGGCTTGTTGTTTAGATCACTTTCTTGCCCTGTTTGAGCGTGCATGCATACTCTGTGTATGCGTTGGACTGTTTCTACTGGGCCTCTACTGTTCTGCTCCCAACTCTAGTGCCCTTTTCCTAATAGTTCAATAAATATATTGGCCTTATAATCAGTTATTAGTCTAACTGAACATTTTTTGAAAGGCCTAATACTGCCCTTCACCTCCCCACCTCCTCATTCCCCCAAATAGTTTGTCTTCTTTTTTTTAACTGAATTTTTTGTTTGTTTTTTATTTTTATTTCTTTAATTTTATATTTATCTTTATTTTTGAGATCATTTGTCTTCTTGACCATATAACAGATCAGGCTATGTCATTTTTCCATTGCATGGGTTTGCCTTGATGAGGTTTCATGGAGATGCTGATTCATTTTGTAGTAACATTTGATTGAAGATTTCATCCTTGTGTGGATATGAATGACTTACCAGTCAATAGAATGGCTACTCCTGAGTCTGACTTCAATGGGCTGACATTTCTGACAGCTCTGGGCTGCCTGGTCGTATTTCAGATGAAAAGTCCTAATTTTTGAATGGCTCATGCAGTCTTCTTTATTTTAGAGATATATAGATATTATTATAGATGGTGCTCCATGACCCCAAATATAGTTTTAAATATTTTCTAGCTATCTTTGAAAATTTGTTTCTGTTCAGACTCTATCATTTAACATACATGTGTCTGAGGAGTCTAGAGGAGATGAATCTAAGAGAAGACTACAGGCCAAATTGAGTTTAGATAATCAGGCACAAGAAGTGAGGGAAGGTAAAGCATTCAGGTGTGTTATGTTGGTCACCTTTTCTTGAGAAAGCTGCTCTGGTGATTTGTTCTCTATGCTGGGATTATAGCAGCATAAGAGATGATAATCTGGACCTGAATTTACTAGGTGGAGAAGCAACCTGTTGCTAAAGTGGGTGCTGGCATTCTGGCAGTCCGTAGGTGAACCCAGAGAATAGGACACACCCCGGGCTGGCTTTGCTGGTTACCTTGCTTTGAGGAGCATTAGTTCTACCTAGAGCTTTTTTCTTTTTTTTCTTTTCCAACTTCTAATTTTCTTGTGCCGATATCTATGTTTTTTATTACATACTGGTAAGCACAGGACATACTGGTATTTGTTTCAGGTCTCATGAATTATGTTGGGCAAGGCTTTCTGAGAGTTCAAGGTTGGTTTGGAGTATGATTTTTGCCAGGAGATAGAATTGTTGGCTTATTGTATGACTAAATACATAAAAAGAAAGAGAAAACTAATGAGGAGAGAAGAGAGAAAGAGAGGGGAAAGCCATTAGATTCTGTCTCTCCCAGCTTCACCTCCCGCATCCCCCGAAAGTGAGTCTTTATTTCCTAAGACCATCGTGTTTGTGTACCTGTGTTTTCTTCTTCTGTAGGTCACCACTGTGAGCCCTATAACAACCCCGCAGACTTCTTCCTGGATGTCATTAATGGAGACTCCTATACTGTGGTATTAAACAGAGAGGAGGAAGGTGATGAAGGTATGTGCATCTGTCCAGAGTCACAGATTATCCCCTAATTGAATTGCCTGAAGTTCAGCAGTGTGGCAGCTGATTAAAATGTAGCTTTGTGAATTTATTTAACTAATACCAGTTGTATCTGTTGAGGCCCCGCTTCCTGGTAGACCACCATCTTCTTGTTGGTCCCACACATGGTGGAAGTGGGGAGGGGGCTCCTGGGGCCTCTTTTATAAGGGCACTAACCTCACTCACAAGGGCTCCACCTTCACAATCTAATCACTCCCCGAAGTCCCTACCTTCATATACCGTCACATTGGGGATTGGGTTTCAGCATATGAATTTTGAGGGGACATAGCATTCAATCTATAGCACCAGTCAGCACAGATTTTGTTCTCCATAAGTGCTGTATTTTTATTTAATTTATAAATGATCATTTATACAATAGTGACAGTTCTAAAAGGAATTTCCCTTAAAAAATATGCTCATGGTGCCTTTGGCGGTGTATTCAGTGGTTAGAGCATTGGCCTGAGCACCAGAGAGTCTCAGATTCAATTTCCCGTCAAGGGAATGTACCTGGGTTGCAGGTCAATTCTCAGCCCCAGTCGGGGTGCATGCAGGAGGCAACCAGTCAATGAGTCTTTCTCACATTGATGTTTCTCTCTCTCTCTCTCTCTCTCTCTCTCCCCCCCTCCCTCCCTCCCTTCCTCCCTTCTTCCATCCCTCCCACTCTCTCTAAAAATCAATAGAAAAAAATATCCTCGTGTTCCTCATGAAGATTAACAAAATAATAATGATATTAAAAAGAAATAAAATAATAAAAATTATGCTCATGGTTTATATAGTGTTTTGAAATAAGAAACAGCAATGTATGCATTTGTACATAGTAGAAAGCAAGGACAAGGGTTTTCTATTAGGAATTACAACTTATGCCCTGGCTGTTGTGGCTCTGTTGGTTGGAGCATCAGGTACGGTACACTGAAAGGTGGCAGGTTTGATTCCCAGTCATGGCACATATGTAAGTTGTGGGTTCAAACTCCTGTCAGGGTGCATATGGGAGGCACCAATCAATGTTTCTCTCTCACATTGATGTCTCTCTCTCTCTCTCCCTCTCTCCCTTCCTCTTTTTATATTTTATTTTTTTAATTTAATCCTTACCTGAGGCCATGCTTATTAATTTTAGAGAGAGGGGAAAGGAGAAGGAGAGGGAGGGAGACATCAATGTGAGAGAGAAACATCAGTTGGTTTTCATATGCACTCTGACTAGGGATGGAACCAGAAGCCTAGGTATGTGCCCTGACCGGGAATTGAACCCGCCACCTTTCAGTATACAGGAATGGACACTCCAACTAACTGAGCCATACTGGCCAGGCTCTTATCTCTCTAAAATCAATTTAAAAAATCCTCTAGTGAGGATTAAAAAATAATGATGATAAATAAATTAAAAAAGAAAAGAATTTTAACTTCTTATGGTAGGTTTACTTTATTTTTAATCTTTACCTGAGGATATGTTTATTGATTTTGAAAGAATGGAGAACCGGGGGAGGTAGAGAAACATCAATTGCTTGTCTCCTGCCAGGGATCGAACCCGTAACCTAGGTATGTGCCCTGACTGGGAATTGAACCCTTAACCTTTTTGTTGTACGGGACGACACTCCAACCAACCAAGCCACCCATCTGGGGTCCTATGGTAAGTTTATTTAGAAAGAATCAGGATACAAATATTATAGTTTGGGAAAGGTCAGTGGGTTTTCTGTATCCATAAGTGCATAGAAGTAGTCAGGACAATTAACGAATATTTTTCTGATGTGTAAAGCGATGACAGATGTAATAATTTTTTGTACTCAAGCTTTAGAATTTAGATGTTAGGGAAGAATCTAAGAAAGGGGTTCCAGAAAAATGGGCCAAATCCGTGATTTTGTTAATGTTTCCCTCTGTCCACTTTTATTCCAAAGCCAAGGAGACTGAAGAGCCTTCCAAGAGAGAGAAGCCACTCATAGAAACATTAGCTGAGTTTTATGTCAACTCCACCTTCTACAGAGAAATGAAAGCTGAGTTAGATCAATTCTCAGGAGTTAAGAAAAGGAAGAGCTCAGCCTTCAAGCAGATCGCCTATGCCACCTCCTTCTGTCATCAGGTCAAATGGATTTCCAAGCGTTCCTTCAAAAACTTACTGGGTAATCCCCAGGCCTCTATAGCTCAGGTAACCTGACAAATTCTTGTAATTATGCTGTGAAATACTCATGTGAAATCATTAGATTCTGATACAACCTATTTTAGGATTATGGTTATCTTCTACCCACCCTTCCACTTATTTATCCCCTTTCTATTACCTTTCTGAAACAGTCAGTAGAACAGATAAGACACAATTAAATTTTACGTACAGGAAAAAAAATTTAAGTTCTTTTGGACTGCCTAATTCAGAATTTTTATTGATTTAGACAAGCTGTAATCATCTTTTTTTCTCATTTTTAAAAAATATAATTTTATTGGTTTCAGAGAGAGAAAGGGAGGAGAGAGCGATAGAAACATTAATAACGAGAGTCATTGATCCGCTGCATCTTGCACACCCCCTCCTGGGGAGGGAGCCTGTAACTGGTGCATGTGCCCTGACTGAGAATCAAACCGTGACCTCCTGGTTCCTAGGTTGATGCTCAACCACTAAGCACCACGGGCTGGGCTGTAAAAGATGATCTTTGAAGAGAAAATACTTTTGCAAAAATGGTGAAATACAGGAATCATTTAATCCCATTTATGGTTTTCTGGTAGCTGCACATGTTCATTTGCTAATTTATTCAACAAGTTCCTGTTGATCATGTGCAGCATTTAGGAGCTTATACACAGCAGTGAACAAAATTGGTAAAATTAAAAATCCTTGCTCTCCTGCAGCATACTTTCTTTTAAGGTGAGGCAGCTGTTAAATTAGGTGTCCCCAAAAATGTATACACATACTTTGAATTATTTTAAAGGCAATGTTTATTAAAATACATTTCATTTTCAAAGTGGAGCTATCAGCTGTTAAAGTGTGTATATATCTTTGAGACACCCTGTATATAGTGTGATAGAAGGAGAAATGGGCCATGGAGAAAGTTTAAGCAGGTTAGAGGAGAAAGGAAGAGAGAGAGAAGGGAAGGAAATGGAAAGTGGGGGGGGGGAGGAGGGTTGGTTGCATTTTAAATCGGGTGGTCAGGGAGGCCTTCGCTGGATGTCAGTGAGTGACCTGAACGTGGGAGGGGCCGCCACTGTCTGCGGGCAGAGCCTGTGTCCCGGGGCTGCTCCTCATCAGGGACCTTCGTGCACTTAGGGCTCTAATCCAGGAGAGCAGTGGGCACCTCAGTCAGTGTGCCGTGGACACAAAGGTAGTGAGCAGACTCCACTTCCCTTAAATAAGGCTGTTCACTGTCACATTAAACTGCTCTTCATTGAGATGAAATAATGCTCTTTCCGCCTTTGGGCTGGTCCGTTGATAGTTGTTGATTGTTGCCCTTTGTGTTTTTCTGTTATTCTCAAGCTCTCGGTCGTATAAAATCCTAGTATTTCCACTTTGTTTGTGATCATTTCTAAGGATATTAGCCAGTTACTTTTGGGGTGGTTAATGTTATCATCGATCATGGAATTTCTGTTGACTGCTAAAAGATGGTACGTAGTTGGCTCTAATGAACCATTGCTGACTTCCTACCATGAGCACCATAATTTTCATACTTTAGTACTATTGCCCTCTGAGTATTAATACTAAGAGCCTAGATCCCTATCTGAGGTGTTCTCCTAATTGCGCCAGACATGTTTGGCACTTGTTATTTGGCACTTCTGTCAGAACATGAGCACTTTTGTACACTGTCAACCAAGAGTAAATTTCTATACTTTTAGAGTGGATTTGATGTCATTTGGAAACAGGTCTGGTGCATCGGGTCAGTCTGGTTACCCATTGCTCAACAGCGAGACGATGTAATGGGTGGAGTTCATTCTTCAGTGTGATTTATGCATCACCTTTTTTTACTTGGAAAATAACTTCAATATCTCTTGCCCGTAAAAGTGTTTTTTAGGTGTCTTATCCAAGTCACACACATTATAGTTCTGGGCAGAGTGTGATTGGAGTGTGAAACTATTTCTACTACACCACCATTCTGTATCTTTTGGTGCTAGACTCCCTTCAGGTGCAAACCCAAGGCTAGTACCCCCAGGTCACATGTGCAACCTATTTGCTTCCTCAGTGAACACAATTCCAGCAATGATCAGAGCCCTGGCAATCTCATAGAACAAGACAGAACCTTGTATCTCTGAAAATCTGATTGGCGGGGGTGTTACAGCTCTTGCTCAGATTTATGGAATATTAGCTTAGGGTAGGAGTAGGCAAACCTGTTTTATAAAGGGCCAGATAGGGCATATTTTAGGCTTTGCACGCTGTGTGGTCTTTGCGTCATGTAGTCAACTGCCATTTTAGGGAGAAAGCAATCATATTAATATGTAAAAAATAAATGTGCACGGCTGTGCTCCAGTTAAACTATTCATGGACACTGAAATCAGAATTTCATATAAGTTTCAAATAATCTGTTAGTATTTGAATATCATATAAATTTCTCTCCTTTTTTCAACCGTTAAAACAAAAGGTAAAAATTGTTATCTATGGACTGAAAAACAGGTGAAGTGTCCCGTTTGGCCTGAGGGCCATAGCTTATTGACCACTGGTTTTGGGTCTTTAAACTTGCCTGTATGTCATTTGCTTCTCCAAATGTTTGAACGTGTATCTATAAAAACGTTTTATGGCTTTCTGCTGATAAATCTTGTATCTGTAGTCTTACAGCTGTACTTAGGTTTGAACTAGTCATTTATATGAGTCACAATTTGCCTCTGATAATGCATTTTACCAGAGGTTTTATTTGGAAGATCTTAGATGGAATAGATTATCTGTATAAGAAGATTTAATGTTCACTGAAAGTGCTTTGTGTGTTCTGATCAAATCAATTTGGAAAACATTATTATTATATCTCTTGGAGATTCATTGTTTCTATTAGCATGGTAAACATTTGAGTATGGATTAATTTTTGTAGTGATGGCCATAAACATCCCTCAGAACTCACCTCGAGAAATGTTCGTAAGCACATTTGAACAAAGATGCAATCACATATTTTGGGAATTTTTTGCTTTTTTTCGTTTTCTGTTCAGACCGGAAGCCAGATACACAGATACATGGGTAGGGTGTTCTTGTCCACTCCATTGTACAGTGATTGTCTGTTGTTGTTTTTTTAATACAAGAAAGAATAACATAGGTACACCTTGTAAAAGCATAAAAATATTGCAGGATTAATCATTTTACCAATATGTTTGAAAATTGACATTGAAAGTACTTCTGGAACTTTGAAATATTTAGGAAACATCCTAGTGTTAATACCATTACTCTGTTAGTATAAAATACCAAATTTGAATGCAAAAGAAACAAAACATGGGGAGTGTCCAGTTTAAAAAGTCTAAATATTCTTAAAGTTTACTATGTGAAACACAGATTTGTATACATGTTGATGGAGGCATCATCACTCACTCAGAAGCTTGATCTGTCAATATGAAGTACATATTTTCTGAGGGTAATTAAAATATGCAAGGGTAATAGATGTTTTTGTGAGATTTCTTACTGTCTTATTAGCAAAGAAATTTTTAAGGCCATCTTAGATCATCTTTCCAAACAGTGGTTTTCACAAAGCAGCCTTCACAGATCATGGTCCTGCTTTCCAACTTGGTTTGCTCATGTGTAAAGAGCGCTTGATAAGTTACTTCAAATCTGATACCATTGCACAGTTGTAGTACTGAGATTTGTTTGTTTAACATTGAAGGTGCCAAGGTACATTGTGGGATATTTTATGTTTCTTCGGTTACTGTTGCTTATACTTTTATATTTAATACAATTTAAAAGTACAGTAAATAGAATTTTCTTAAACATTAAATAAATTATATCCTTAACTCTTTGTGTGTGTCTTTAAGACACATTTTATCAATATTAAAAACAAAGTGGTTACCCCTACTTCCTTATCATACAAAATTCAAGTGTTATAAGTTTTATTGTGCTTTTAAAATTGTATTTATTTTTAATGTTCAGAGTAAAGCTATCCTGCTTTCACTTGAACCTCTTGAAGTATTTTAAAATGATGCATGTTCACAAGTACAAAAGTTGAGAGTTCAGGACAGAGCTCTTAGCCACTTGAATTTTATTTTCCTCCCCCAACAACTTTGCTCGATGCCAGCACTGTTCCCCTGCTCTCTGTGGCATCCCCAGGTTAGCAGCCGAAGCTGGACCCTGAACTGACAGTGCCTGGGCAGCCCCTGGAGGAATCTAGGTTTTCCAATCTTCTACTTTGTTCTCCTTCAGTCTCCCCAACACACAGATAAATTATTTTTATTTCAATTTAGAAGGCAGTCTAATAGCATACACTATTTTATATTTTCACAATATAAATATTTTGGATAAGCCATTTAAATGATGTTTTTCAATGGAGAGATTTGATTATAGCTATCTATATTATTATAATGGTATGTTAAGTTTTTACCTTTAATTAAAACTCTTTTTTTCTAAATTTATCTTTTTTTGTTGAAAGTATTACAAGTGTCCCATTTTCCCCCCAAGTTGACACCCTCCACCTTGCTCCCACCCACACCCCAGGCCTTCACCTGGTTATTGTCTGTGTCCATGGGTTATGCATATATGCATATAACTTCTTTGATTAATCTCTTCCCACCCTCCACCCCCTTTCTCTCTTCCCTCTGAAATATGATCATCTGTTGCATGTTTCAAATCTCTGGATCTATTTAGTTTGTCAAACTCTATTGTTCATTAGCTTCTTCTTAGAGAAGACCCTTCAACATTTCATGTAGTACTGGTCTGGTGGTGATGAACTCCTTTAGCTTTTCCTTGTCAGAGAAGCTCTTTATCTGACCTTCAATTCTAAATGATAGCTTTGCTGGGTAGAGCAATCTTGGTTGTAGGTTCTTGGTTTTTATCACTTTGAATATTTCTTGCCACTCCCTTCTAGCCTGCAAGGTTTCTGTTGAGAAATCAGCTGACAGTCATATGGGTGCTCCCTTGTAGGTAACTAACTGCTTTTCTCTCGCTGCTTTTAAGATTCTCTGTCTTTAACCTTTGGCATTTTAATTATGATGTGTCTTGCTGTGGGCCTCTTTGGGTTCTTCTTGTTTGGGACTCTCTGTGCTTCTTGGACTTATAAGTCTATTTCTTTCCCCAGGTATGGGAAGTTTTCTGTAATTATTTTTTCAAATAGGTTTTCAAATTCTTGCTCTCTTTCTTCTTCTGGCACCCCAATAATATGAATGTTGAGCCTCTTGAAGTTGTCCCAGAGGCTCCTTATTCTATCTTCATATTTCTGGATTCTTTATTCTTTTTGCTCTTCTGGTTGGGTGTTTTTTGTTTCCTCATGTTCCAAATTGCTGACTTGACTCTCGTCGTCCTCTGCTCTACTGTTGATTCCCTGTAAATTATTCTTCATTTCAGTTCGTGTATCCTTCATTTGTGATTGGTACTTTATTATGTCATCAATGGTCTCATTTGTTTTAATAGTCTTACTAATCCCCTTAAGCATCCTTATAACCATAATTCTGAACTCTTTATCTGTTAGTTTTCTTGGTTCTATTTTATTTAGTTTATTTTCTGGAGATTTTTCTGTTCTCTCCTTTGTGACATGTTTCTTTGCCTCCACATTTTGGCTGCTTCCTGGTGTTTGTTTCTATGTATTAGGTCGAGCTGCTATGTCTCCTGGAATTTGTAGAGTGGCTTTGTGTAGTAGGTGTCCTGTAGGGTCCAGTGGCTCAGTCTCCCCAGTCACCTGAGCTGGGCCTTCTAGGTGCTCCCCTGTGTGGGCTGTGTGCACTGCCCTGTTGTAGTTGAGCCTTGGTTGCTGTTAGCATCCCTAGGAGGAATTGACCCCCAGGCCAATCGGCTGTGAGGACCAGCTGCAGCTACAGCCAAAGAGCTGCTGTGCTAGAGACACCCCTATGGAGCAGGATTTACTTCAGTGGGGCTTTGGTGTTCACCAAGTGCGCCCCTTGAGTGTGTCACTCATGCCTGTGGAAGGGTTGTAATCCAGCGTGGTTGAGTCTGACCACCAGGTGCACTGTCCCTGGGGCCTCCTGGGAGGTGCAAAGTCAGCCTCTGCCAGTGCCTTGCCCAGGGCCACCCAGCATGAGCTACACAGCAAACCGTAGTTGGCTGCTACTTGTGCTGGGCGTGGAGGTGTCCAGGAGACACCAAGCTATGAACCAGTGCAGGTTGCTGCTAGTGCCAGGCCTGGGGCCGCTTATCAAGCCCTATGGGGCCCACTGTTGCTTGTTTGAGAGAGTTTAGGAAAGTCCTAAGCATGAGGCTCGAGAGGCCACTTGCACAGAAAAGCCCCTGGAAATGGCCTGGATGAGCTGCAGGTGGGGAGGGGCGGGGCCTCCGGGAATCACGGGGCGGGGCCAAAGGTGGGAGTCAGGTGCTGGCGACTCAAACATGGCGCCTGCCTGCCCATTGTGTGGGGAGGACTCGCCAAAGGAGCAACGGCCTCAGCCAGCCCTTCTGCCTGGGAGGAAGCCGCCCCTCCACCTCTCACCCGATTTCAGGCAGGCTAGGTCCTCCCCGAGTGTCCCGGGTCCTTTCAGGCTGCTGCCCGGCGCTGGGCCCAGAGGGAGCGTCCGAGTGAGTCCGCACCGGGCCCTTTAGAGGAGCTGCTGGGGCTCCCGCAGCCTCCGCGACCCTCAGCCACAATCCCCGCTGGTTTCAAAGCCCGGAGTTGTGGGGACGTCTCTCCCCGGCCCTGGAGCCCTGGGCTGGGGGCCTGCTGTGGGGCTGGGGGCCTGCTGTGGGCCTGGGACCCCTCCCTCCTCTGGGAAACCTCTGCCGCTGAGATTCCCTCCTGGGTTTAAACTGTGGCACCGGGTGTGGCCGCATCTCTGTGATTCAGCCCCAACCCGCCTACGTCTCCGCCCCTCCTCCCGGTCTCGATGCTTTTTCAGTTCCCTGGCTGTGGGGCTTCTGTTCAGCCAGATTCCAGGAGGTTCTGAGTTATGACTGTTCCATATTTTAGTTGTAATTTTGATGTGGTTGCGGGAGGTGGCAGGTGCAGCTGTTACCTACTTGTTCAAGAACCTGTCTTTTTCTTTTTGAAAAGATGATTGTATCAGTTATCCTGGGACTGGCTATCGGTGCCATTTTCTATGGCCTAAAAAATGACTCTACGGGAATCCAGAATAGGTAAGCACATTTGGACCTTGACTTTAAGAAAGTACTGTTACTTTGTTCAAGGTTATGAACTTTTATTACAAATTTGAATTTCAGACAAGTACAGGACAAAGTGAGGAGTAGGATAAATCAGTGGATTGAAAGCTGCATGGAAATGTTATTTTCTTATATATATGGTGGTAAAATACACAGAACATAAAACGTACCCTCCTGTCCAGGTTTAGCTGTGCGCTTCAGTGGCATTAGTGACACTCACATTGTTGTGCAGGCGCCACCATCCAACTCCAGGACACTTATTCCCAAAGTGAGTCTCTGTGCCCATCGAACAACAGCTCCCTGTCCCCCTTTCCCCAGCCCCTGGAAACCACCGTGATGCTTCCTGGCTCTGAGTTTGACTTCTGTAGGCCCCTCATACACGTGGACCACACAGCATTTGTCCTTGGGTGACTGGCTTGTTTTCCTTAGCATAATGTCTTCAAGGCTCATCCATGTGTAGCATGTGTCATAATGTCTTCCTCTTACAGGCTGAATAATATTCCTTTGTAACATTTTGTGTGTTTGTTTTACTCACCACATTTTGTTCACTCCTTTGTCTGTCCATGGAGACATGGGCTGTTTCTGCCGTTTGGCTGTTGTGACTAATGCTGCTGTGAGCATGGGTGTACAGGTAACTATTTGAGTCTCTGCTTGAAATTCTTTTGGATATATACCCAGAAGCGGAGTTTCTGGATCATTCAGTAATTCTATCAGTTTTTTTGAGGAACTCCCATCCTGTTTTCCTATAGCAGCTGCACCATTTTGCATTTCTACCAGCTGTGCACAAGGATTCAGTTTCTCCCCAACCTGGGCACCACTTACTGTTTTTCATAATAATAGTGAATTGCTATCTCTTTGTGGTTTTGAATTGTATTTCCCTAGTGATTAGTGATGCTGAGCATCCTTTCATGTGGTTATTGGCCTTTTAAATGTCTTCTTTGGAGAAACGTCTATTCAAGTTCTTTGCCCATTTTTTAATTGGATATTTTTATTGCTGAGCTGTAAGAGTTCTTTATGTATTTTGAATATTAACCCCCTTATCAGATATAAATTAATAGATATTTTCTGCCATTCTGCGGGTTGTCTTCTCTGTTGAAAGTGTTCTTTGATAAACATAGTCCAGTTTATCTTTTTCTTTGCTGCCTGTGAGTTAATTTCCTTTTTATGTTTTGATTTGCATTGAGGAGGTAGATAGGATTCAGATTTTTCAAACTGTTACGTGGCCTACTAGCTTGAAAAGAATTAGAATACATTAAAATTCTTTAACAAGAAGTATTTAGTATTATAAAATAAATCCTTATAATTTAAAAGGAATTTCAATATCTAGTAGTTTTAAATCCTTATGAACATTATTGTTCTGTTAAATGTAAGACAATAAATTGAGCTGAATGTTGCCGTATCCCATGTTTCTGGAAGTAGCTAATACTTTGATATTAGGCTTTTTTTTTTTTTTTTTTTTTTATCTTTCAAGGTGTGTATCTGCTTGTGTACTGGTCCTGGCTATTTTTCATTTATTCATTATTGTATAAATATTTACTTTTAAAAAAAAATATTTTCACTTGCTTCTCTCATTTTTAAAAATTTACTTTGAACACAGCCTGTTGCTGTGTTAAAATAATAATAATTTTTTATTATTATTTGTGTTAAAAACAGTTCCTTAGTGTCTATGGGCCCTTTGTTTTTTGGGTTGTATACTCAGGTTTACATTTTTTAATATGCTTTCTTTGTTTTGTAATTTAAATAATACGCAACTTCATCTCTTTTGGTTTCTACTCACATCCTCAATGTCAATTAAATTGTTTGGGTGTGCAGGGAAGCCCAACACTGCTACGGGGATGCTGGCACACTGACAAAAAATTTATACTTCTATCAAAGTGCAGATGAAATGAGTACTTTCCTTTTGAAACCTTAATTATTTTACTGAGAGAGGCATTAATAGTCTTCCTTTTTTATATGTGCACAAATTAATTTTTCCTTTATAAGCATGATTTGCTTTCATTTTTTAAAAAACTTTCCTCTATTTCACATGGAGTAGTTAAGGGGTTCTGGTTGACTATTTTTTCTTCTTTTTTTTTTAGTATGTTTTATTGATATTTTATAGAGAGAGGAGGGAGAGGGATAGAGAGATAGAAACATCGATGAGAGAGAAACATCATTAATCAGCTGCCTCCTGCATGCCCCTACTGGGATCAATCCTGCCACCCAGGAATGTGCCCTCACTGAGAATCAAACTCTGACCACTTGGTTCCTGGGTTGACGCTCAACCACTGAGCCACACCCGGCCGAGCAATTGGCTTTCATTTTGAGTACATTGGAAACCATGTTGGCAGTGGGATGTCCAGGAAAATATGAATGTTCTTCTGATGACTGTGTGGTGAATGTATATAATTAGGTATCAATAGAGGTTTCCCTTCACTCTTTCATTTTGTCTCCTCATGTCTTAATTTCTTCTTTACTCAACTTTGACAAAGTGCTTAATAGAACTTTTAAACTTTTGCAGGTTTTATTTGGGTGTTTCTCCATTCATATATTGGGAATGGTACTTGTGTTTCTGTTAGTTGAAATTAAAGTTGGTAGCATTTTTATGGCCTGTGTAATCATCACCTTGGCTACCGTAACAAAGAAGCACAGACTGGGTGGGTTATACAACGGAAATTTATTTGTTATAATTCTGGAGATTTGGGTGCCAACATTTTTGGTTTTGATGAAGGCTCTCTTCTGGCTTCCTGCCTTCCTGCTGTGTCCTTGAATAGCACAGAGAGAGCTTTGATGTCTTTCATTTTTCTTCTAAGGGCACTAATACCCTCCTGAGGCTCCCCACCCCCATGACCTCATTAGAACTTCATTACCTTCCAACAATGCCACCTCTAAATATCACTTGAGGGGTAGGATTACATCATCGGGAGGGCACAATTCAATCCATGGCAACACAGGACTGTGAATTTCAAACTGTGCTCTATGGAGTCCCTGGGGCACCACTGTGGAGACACTGGGATGGGGAGAGACCTGTGCGGACTCATATTTTGCTTCCCTCGCTGTTTTAACCTGAACAGTTGTTTAATGTCCTAAGATATTATTTGAAGAAAGAGTTTAGTGGGTAGGAATTGATCTAAGAGTGTTTAATTGACTGCAGTACTTTTGTTTCCCTTCTCTCTTTCGCAGAGCTGGGGTACTCTTCTTCCTGACAACCAACCAGTGTTTCAGTAGTGTGACATCCATGGAGCTCTTTGTGGTCGAGAAGAAGCTGTTTATGTGAGTATGTTTCTGTTCTGAGAAGGGGGCTGTTTAATGTCAGGGCTATTGATCATACTGGTCACATGCAGAATTGGGCCACAGATTGGTTTCTGGGGATCACCAGTGTTCATTGAGAAAAAGCAGCCAGGGCCTGGGAAGGAAGTCATGAGCATGTGGGGCCTGAGACCAAGGGTAAAGGGAGTTTCAAGATTAGGGCATACACACTTACCTGGTAGGGGAGATACCATGATCAGGAAGGTGGTTTTCCCAGGGCAAGGCTTATCCATTGCACTCTGGATGTGCTGATCCCTGCGATTTCCCCAAATGTGGGAAACTCGACTGCATAATATGTGGTAGTGGGGGATTGTGTTTGCACTCTCCTCTGCTAAAAAAAGTGAAGAGTAGGGCAAAGAGAGGATAATGGTGATGGAAGAAATAAAATCATATATATTTTTTTAAATAAAAAAACATGAATAAAAATCATGTTAAAATCCACATAAGCAAAAATATGTATTATAAAAAAACATTAAAAAAAATTGGGGCATTGCCAGTAAAGGCAAATGGAACAGAAAATGCAAGAAATAGAGGCTGAAAAGGATCTTTTGTTTTAGCAAATAAGAAGTCATGATGTCCTTCATTAGAAAAGTTTGAGGGGCTACATTAAGAGAAAGTAGTTAAATTGTAAATTGAAGGTATGAAGGGAAAGTTGACAAAGAATATAGACCAAGCCTAGCCCTCAATGGAAGGGAGAATGGAAAGAGCCAGAAGGTAGCTGGTTTGTTTCTTGTGTTTTTCTTTTCTTTTTTAAGTCTTTTTATTGATTTTTAGAGAGAAAGGAGGGAGAGTAAGAGAGAACATCAATGTGAGAGTGAAACATCAGTCAGCTGCTTATTTCATAGTCCCTAGCTGGAAAGGATCCCGCAACCCTGGGCATGTGTCCTGACTGAGCATTGAACCAGCAGCCTTTTGGTGCATGGGGACAACACTCAGGCAACTGAGCCACACCGGCCAGAGCTGTTTCTTGTGTTTTTTCAAAGTTGGAAGAGATCTGCCCATATTTACGTGCTGGGGGAAAGGAACCATCAGAGAGGGAAAGAATGAAGGTGTTGGTGGAAGAGTCTGGAATCGCAGGAGGAAGACGTCGGGAAGAGGAGGGACCGAGGTCTTCACTGGGGAGAGAACAGGATTTGGTGGCTGACAGGGGTGTATGGTTGGGAGGCACAGTCACTGAAGGCAGAAGTGCCATGTTGTTTTTCATGCCGAGAATGGAAGGAGTGAGAAGGCTCAGTTTTTTGGAGCTGCAGTGGGGGGCGTGCAGAATAGTGGCACCACCTTCTTCCTAATCAGCAGTGGGGAGAAAGCAAAGCCTGTGTGACCACTGAGATCGGCCACCTGGAGTGGGGGGTTCTGAGGCAGAGTGGGCGGCACCAGGAGAGAATCTGTAATGAGACGAGGGGTCATCGCACAGAGCTCTTGGGAATGACGTCTCGGGGAAGCGTGCACCTGAGATGGTGCCGGATGCTGACCGGGTGAAGGTGGCGGGGCAACCTGGAGGATGTGAGGAGCTGTAGTTGTTTAGACCCCTGCTGGCAGCAGAATGGCTTAATCACCTGCTCTGTGCCTTCTTAAACTAATGTGGGATGCATGGTATGAATTTTTGTTTTTTAGGCATGAATATATCAGTGGATACTACAGAGTGTCATCTTATTTCTTTGGGAAACTGCTATCTGATTTACTACCCATGAGGATGTTACCAAGTATCATACTTAATTGTATAACATACTTCTTGTTGGGTAAGCAATATGACAAAAACTATGGGCCTGTAGTCTTGGATGTGAGGGCAAGCTAATTTTTTTGTGTGGCAAGCATGCTTTTGCTTTCCAAAACCCTAGACCAAGCCACGTGATAAGGAAACATCTATCTATTGTGCACACTCTGAAATAACTGCCCTCTGAGGACATTTTTGTTGACTTTTCCCAAAGTTAGTTTGGGAAAACTATTTATATACCTATTTATAAGACTATATTTTACTGAGTTATGGTATGTGTCATATATAGACATGGAAAGAATTAATAAAATATTTGAGATGGTGCTAGAGGAGCTGGAGTAGGTTATTTATTACGTATCTATTTTCATATATAATGAAAGAATGAGACTTTGGGACTTATTAGTTTAATAAAAATACTTTTTTAATATAAGTAGACAGATTCATTGGTGCATCATGTTTACACTTCTCCCCAGACTCTGCCTTGGAATTTCCATATATTTCACTGGTATATATATATGTGTGTGTGTGTGTGTGTGTGTGTATATATATATACACACACACACACACACACACACACACTCTGTCTCTCACACACACACAAACACCAGAGATGTATATATTTTTGACAAAACACTATAGGAGAAGATCCACTGATTGAGTTTAAGCCTCCATTTTACAAATAAGGGGTGTATCATAAAGAATTAGCCATAGAACCTGGGTCCTCAGCTCCTGACTGGTGTTCTTATGGCTGCTCCAAAACCTCCAGAGTGTATGACCCATAATAAGTGCCCGTTATAGTTTACACGGTAGTTCTGTGAACTTCATTTGACCCCATCCTCAAGCCCAAGCTCTATGGTACGTTGTCTCAGAGCCTTGGTTCTGGAAACACTTTCTCAGACAGTGAAACTCCTGGGAGGTCATGTCACCCTGATCTCCCAGTGTCTTCACTGACACAGTTACAGCGAACAGTGAGGGATGTGGTGATGTCTGGGGGAAGCATGTGCTCTCGACACGTTTCCTTCTTAGAGAGAAGGCAGTAGAATTCTGGCCAGTGTGTTGCCTCCAGCCCTCCATCTCAGGCACTCAGAAATTGGTAATAATTACACAGCAGGGAGCATGGGGGTTACGTGAAAAAGTGCTTATGCAGTTGTACAAAAAAGAAAGCTGTGCCTTGCCGGCATGGCTGAGCATTGAGCATCGACCTATGATCCAGGAGATCTTGGTTCAATTCCCAGTTGAAGCACATGCCCAGGTTTTGGGCTAGATCCCCAACAGTGGGCAAGCAGTAGGCAGCTGATGACTCTGATCATTGGTGTTTCTGTCTCTCTCTCCCTTCCTCTCTCTGAAATCAATAAAGATATATTTAAAAAAAAAAATCTGTATGATATTTTTATACAGTTATATGGGGGGGCAGTGAAATTGGTGACTCGGGGTGGTTCAATAGAAGATGAATTTTTTAAATCTCATATTCATTTCTCAAAATATTTGCACAATAAACAATCCCCAGTACACAGTGACCTGGCAGTTGGATTAACCCCCATTTTCTTCCTAAGGATTGAAACCGGTGGTGGAGGCCTTCTTCATCATGATGTTCACCCTAATGATGGTGGCTTATACGGCCAGCTCCATGACAATGGCCATAGGAGCAGGTCAGAGTGTGGTATCCGTAGCAACACTTGTCACGAACCTGCTTTTTGTGTTTATGATGGTGAGTAGGAACTGTGCTTCTCTGAGAAGTAATTATTTCCTCTGTTCCTTCTGCAAATTTACCTGTCTTAGACAACTTGTTCTGGGGATTTTGTCAATGAGAATCTTTGCTTTAAGGAAGCCATATCTTAAAATATAACATTACCGATCATACCAGCTTTTTCTCGACCTTACCTAGCCTTTTTTTGTAATGTTCTAATGTAATTGCTATAACTTTAGTTAGCACGTTATACAAATGAGATTTTAAAAGATGCTTCTTGGTGACATACAGTGAAACCTCGATGACCGGGAACTTTAAAACAGAAATTTTATTTTAAAATATTTTTTAAAATATGCTTTTATTGATTTTTAGATAGAGAGGAAGGAAGAGGGATATAGAGATAGAAACATCAATGAAAGAGCAACATCATCAATCAGCTGTCTCCTGGACACCCCCTATTGGGGATCAAACCCGAAACTTTGGCATGTACATTCACTGGAAATTGAACAGTGACCTTTTGGTTCTTAGGTTGATGCTTAACCACTGAGCCACACCAGCTAGGCAAAAACTGAAAAATTTGACTGGAAGATTCCCTCATAAAAATGCCAGGTTCACCCTGTGTTGAGCTCAGTGGTTAGAGCATCACTCATGCACCAAAAGGTTATGGGTTTCCTCCCCGGGAGGCAACCGGTTGATGTGTCACTCTCACATCAATGTTTCTCTCTCTCCCATCCACTCTCTCTGAAAAGCAATGGAAAAAATATCCTCGGGTGTGGATTAACAACAACAAAAAAAGTCAGAGTCATTGTCTGACTTCTGCCCTGGTGTTAGAGAACTGCTGGTTTATTTCCCCAGCAGGTGGGATGTTTCTTTTTTGGATTAAATACTTTATCTGTTGTTGTTTTGCCTTTTTGTTTTTTATAATCCTCACCAGAGGATATTTTTTCCATTGATTTTTTAGACAGAGTGGAAGAGAGGGAGAGAGAGAAAGAGAGAGACAGAAACATCTGTTTGAGAGACACACATCAGTTGGTTGTCTCCTGCACGCAACTGGGGCCAGGGAAGGAATGTGCAATCCCCGTACATGCCCTTGACCAGGAATTGAAAAATCCACCCTTTGGTGCACGGGCCAACTCTCTAACCACTGAACAACACCAGCAAGGGCTGGATCAAATACTTTCCAAGGGAACATCTAAGTCCCATGAGAAGCAGAACAGTGGGTGGCATGGGTAGTCTAACTTGATTCCTCCTACATTTTGAAAAGGAGTGTTTTAAAAATAGTGAAATATTCCAAAGTCCACACAGTCCTAGGTCCCCTCCTTTCTGAGTTCTTGACATTTGCTTATATCAATATATTTCTGATTACCTGTTTTAAAAATGGTTACTTAATCCTATCCTTATTTTGCATGCATATAGATGAATGAACAGGTAAAAGGAACCAGTTAGCACATTTGCCCATAACATGTCAAGTAAACAGGAATCCTAGCCTGTTTACTTACTACACATGTCCTTTCTGCTAGAGTAGGAGTAGATGTCTTTAAAAGTTTATAAATAGCATACTCTTGCCATTGAAAACTACCAATCTAAACATCATTGGGAATGTGGAAATCCTTGCACATATTTCCAGTGTCATCCAATAAATAAAATGTCCTTCAATATATAAAAATGTTTTGTTTGATATATTAGATACTATGATTTATTATTATTTAATATTTTATATATAGAACTTTTAAAACCACATGTAACATTGTCACCCCAATAAATTTAATGAAAAACACACATATGTAAAACCATATTTTACTGAGAGATGTACCATATTATGCACTTTGTTAGATCAAGTTGAAAAATATGTGTTCCCACCAGCATCGTTGTCCTTGTTAAGCCCATCCCAGCATGGGAAGTGCCAATTAGGAGAAGTTTTGTATGAACCTCTCCTTATGTAGCCATCTCTTGCTGGAGTGGTCCTTCCTGGGGTCTCCATGGCAGTACCGCTTTTTGATAGCCTGAAATGAAGGCATTGATTATATTTTATGATGCACTTCACATTATGTTGTACTGGTTCTAGACTTTGAGTTACTTTAAGTTTCCATTCTAATCCCCAAATTATTCCTAAGGTCATTTGGAGATAGAATGCAAACCCTTGAAGATCAAAAGCTTCCTGTGTTAAGGAAGTATAGAGGCACATGAGGTGCTCAGGATATGTGCTGGTGTGTCTGTTGGTGGGAACATATAGTGGTTGCGTCTTTAGAACAGTCAGTACTATGGACCTTCCATTGTTTGCAGTTACAGAGAAAGTAAAAGCCTTGACAATTACTAATCTTCTAATTAAATGAAATGTAAATACACTGCCATTCCTTTAAAACCACAAATAGCCTCAGCTCAGAGGGGAATACACATGCAAAGAGGATATGGTGTTTAGAGAAGTGAGAGGAATTTCAAGAACACATTGGCCTCAGCAGAAATGTTTGCAAGGTTGTAGGGGAGTTAAGGAGGGTAAGCTTTAGAATTCTTCATGAAACCAGGCCACCAGTTCTGATTGTTGGGATTTGCTCTTTGTAGATTTTTTCAGGGCTGTTGGTCAACCTCAGAACCGTAGTGCCTTGGCTCTCATGGCTTCAGTGCTTGAGCATTCTTCGGTATGGCTATGCGGTAAGTTGTCCTCTTCTGTCCCTATGACTAGTCTATTTTTCCTAAGCTAGGAATATCAGATTAAAGCCTGATCATCTTGTGCCACCAGACATGAGCTGTGGAGGTCTCTCAGGAATTTTCTTTTAGGATCAGTGAAAGAGTTTCCTTTTAAGCCTTGGGTCCCCTTGATGATCACTTGGCTTTCCACAGTCACCCTGGGGTTTGAGGGAGGTGAAGGGTTGAGAGATAGCTCATAGTGAAGCAGGAAGATTGACCAACTGATGTACAAAATGTAGTTGGTTTTCAGTTTAATAAGGAAATACATGAGAGGATGGGAGCCTAGAGTACATGTTTTATATTGAAAGGGAAATCAGAAGGAAAATCAAGACCATATAATATTCACAGGCACTATTGGCTTTAGAATCTAATCAACTATAAAGAAAACGGTGTCTTAATATAGTATATTTGAATTTCCTATTCCCAAGAATTATAACTGATTTTGATTTTAAAAAAACCAAGAACCATATAAAATATGTTACCATAAATTAACAATAGCCATTGAGAACCACAGTATCCTTTTAATGATAGTGTTTTGGGGTTATAATACTGGGCAGAGAAGGATGAGAGTGCTATTGTGGTAATATAGACAGAGCTCTCTTGGCAAAATATTTTCTTTGTTAGAACCTCAAACCCTATCCCTAGTCCTCCTGATTGCCAGGAAAAGTCATTTTAGTTTCTCTGGTGTGGCAGAGACTGTGAATGTGCGGCTTCTTCTTCTTTTTTTTTTTTTTTTTCCAGAGATAACAATAAAGATTAAGCCAACAGGATGATCTCATGATAACTCTTTGGAAACTTTGAAACTAAAACTATTTACCTTGCCCACTCCACCTTGCATTATAGGCTTTGCAGTATAATGAATTTTTGGGACAAAACTTTTGCCCGGGACTCAATGTCACAGCAAACAATACCTGCAGCTTTGCAATGTAAGTTTATATTCAGTGTCATCAATGGGCTTGCTTACTGTGTGGTGTGATGGAGAAAGGCCATTGGGCTGAGCTGTTGTGAGTCCTTTCAGGGACACTGGCTTCTCTGAGACTAAGTTTTCTTATCTGTAAAGTGCATTGTTGTCCATTAATGCGTATGAAAGTACAGTACAACTCCTAGATATCCTACTCTAGTCAAAATTGTATTTAAGTTGGGGAAGTGTTTCTTATGTGATATTTGTTTTAACAAATCCTTTTGCTGTTTTGATTGTGTGAGATTTGATTTTCAGAACACTTGTTTTTTAAATGAGCTGCTTCGTGTGTTATCAAAGCCTTACAGTCTCTGCACTGGCTGGATCATGTGACCTGTGTGGTCCATAAACTTATGGCCAAGAGTATGAGCTGAAAGGGCAAGAGATTTGGAAAAGGAGTGAACATTTTTCTTCCACGGCCCTGGCACTTGTCTCTTCCTCCTACATTTAGGAGACATCATGAAATCAAAGTCTGCACAGTTTTTGTTTTTCTTTTTTAAACTAACCTGGAATACTGCCTGTATCCTTTAGAGAAAGGAACACATCTTTCAGTAAGCTGAGAAAGGAATCTCATTTTTTGCTTAATGTCAATAAAACAGAAATGCAGATTTTAATAAAAGTAGAGGATTTGTTTTAAAAATTAAATGACGCTCTCCTATTTGATGATTGTTAATGGTTTGATTTTGATACATTAATGGAAGAAAAGAGAACACTGGTATCCTAAATCTCATGACCATTTATTTACAACAGAAATAATACTGCATAACAACACAAATTGCTAGTTTGAAGTATAGTTGGTTCTGAACAACACAGGTTAGAACTGCATGGGTCCACTTATACTGGGACTTTATTTTTAAATAAATACTGTGAATGTATTTTCTCTTATGATTTTCTTATTAACATTTTCTTTTCTCTACCTTATGTTAATGTAAGAATATAGTGTAAAATACATATAACATACAAAATATGTGTTAATCGACTAAGTAATCGACTTACCTCAACAGTAGGCTGTTGGTAGTTAAATTTTGGGCGAATCAAAAGTTACATGTGGGTTATTGCCTGTGTAGGGGTCAGTGCATTAACCCCCACGTTGTTCAAGGGTCAACTGTGTTGCCAGGAAAACCTCTAAGAAGGGAAGTTTTCTTTATCTTGACCACTCCCTCGCTTTTGATCCGGATATGACATTGTTTTGGAACTGCTAAATTCCAAGAGTCATACAACAGTAGTACCAGACAATAATTGTGGCTGTGCCCAATATTTTTAGTACCAGGTACTGATCTAACCCGGGGCAGGGCTCCTCCATCCTGCTCCACTCCAGCTGCCACGGAGGCCTCACCTGGTGACTGGGCCTCTGGTGAGGTCTTGTGGCCGAGCGTCTGCCCTGCTCATTCCGGTCTTGGCGCCAGAGCTGACGGACTGCGACTGTGAGGAAGCCCTTCCTCACCCCTTTTTCTGGTTTTGGGATTTTCAGTCTGCTTTCTTTTCATGGCTGATTTGTGGGTAATGAGTTCTATGAAGAGCTTGGATCAGTTCTGTAAGGGCCTAGATGTGACCTGTGAAAGCGGAGGTTTTCCCCTTCAGGAGTAAGTGAAAATTTGCTTGATAACATTCCTGCCCTTTGAAGTGAGCCAAATGAATCTGGAGAGGAGAGGGGAGGATAGTAACTTGGTTCAAAGTGTGAGTCTGGGAACTTGGCCAAATTCCTTAAGCTTTTGTCTCTTTGTCTTTTAAATGTGTACAGTGTCCACCCCATTGAGTTGTTTTAGGGACTAACTAAACTTATATGCAGGTTGCTTAGTGTGGTATCAAGCAGACTTGTAAGTCCTCATTGACTGGTACCTGGTATATGTGAAGGGATAGTTATCTCAGACTTGGTAATCTATAGACTTCTTTGAGGAAGAGTGAATGTATTGAGTAAAATTGGACAGATGCTAAGAATGTATTCGTGTTTTTTCTGTTGAATTTCAGATGTACTGGAGAAGAATTTTTGAGAGACCAGGGCATCGACCTCTCACCTTGGGGCCTGTGGAAGAATCACGTAGCCTTGGCATGCATGACTGTTATCTTCCTTACAATTGCCTACCTAAAATTGTTATTCCTTAAAAAATTTTCTTAAATTCTTCTCCAATTTATATGATTTATCTACATATTCGAAAGGGAGCACCTTAGCCCTGGCTGGATAGCTCAGTTGGTTAGTGTCACTCTGATACACCAAGATTGTCGGTTCAATTTCTAGTCAGGGCATATAACAAGAGTCAAGCAATGAATGTATGACTAAATGGAACAACAAATCAATGTCTCTCTCTTTCAAATCAATCAATGAAAAATTTAAAAAATAAAATAAGGGAACATCTTGATTAAGTAGTCAATAAAGTATTTTTTTGTCTTTTAATTTGCCATCATATTATTGTTTAGCCAGAATTATTTTCAACAGAAACCTTCATAGAAATCGCAATGAACTTAATTATGAAAGAACCCAAGTCATAAACTAGTGCTATTATGTACTGTTTGTTAGTTCATCTAGTGAGAAGGTACCCATACAGAGAAATCTAATTTAATTAATTGACCTAAAAATGAATTGAATTCTAGAAACACATGACTAGTCACTAATATCTTCCTTAGTAGTTTCCTTATCTTTAAAATGAGTGTGCCAGTTGCCTTCCAGCTTCAATATGAAATCAATCTATGATCTGCCCACATTTAATAAATAAATAACAAATGTGTTGATGCTGTGGTGGAAATATGACATATAAACTCTGTTGGAAAAACCCAGTGTCATTTACTGGGTAAAAAAACTATTATGATGGAAAAGCTTGGATAATTCTTCTAAGGTTAGTAGAACTTACTGAGATTTCTCTGTAGTGGAATTAGAATATCTCAGGGGTCTTGGCTGCGCCTTTGGACTGTAGGTGCAGAGAGCCAGGACCTGGTGACTTTCCCTTCCTGGGGCAGTTCAGTGGTTATGGGCAGGAGATCACCTGGGAGCTTTGCTCAAATACAGGTGTCTGGGCCCTGCGAGCCCTGACGCATCAGCATCTCCAGGGCACCTCCATAAGGAACTGTCATGCCAGGATGTGGTAGCTTCCAGGCGCCTCCCCAGTTCTGGATATTTTAGCCTTATGACATAATAACTGATATAAGTGGCCCTATGTAGGTTTTCTTATTCCCTCATATACATCTCACTTATTTACACATCATTTTTTCATTCTAACCTTTACCAGTAATAGGGAATTGTTTTTAACTTATTTTTTTATTAAAGGGTAATGTAGGGAAATGTATAGTTCAGTGAATTATCATGCAAAGAACACCCCATGCAACCACCAACCAGATCAAGAAGTAGACATTACAATGTGGGGATGCCTCCCTCATGCCCTTCTCTCAATAACTATTTCCCTAGTTCTTTCTGGGTTATTTTTGAAATGAAGCTCATGTAGTTCCTTCTGTTGCTATTATCAGAACATCACAGCCTGGGCCTGGTATTCATTTGATTAGATGTTGTCCTGATAGACACCAAGGTTGTTGGTTTGATCCCTGGTCAGGGCACGTACAAGAAGCAACCAATGAATGTATTAATAAGTGGAACAAAAAATTGATGTTGTTTCTCTCTCTCCCTCTCTAAAATCAGTAAATTAAAAAAAATTTTTCTAAAGAATTTAAACAGACTACTTAAAAACAAAAAAGAAAAACACCACGACAGCTCAGTTTTGTGTTACTGCATGCATAGATACATTTTTAATGAAGTCCCCCTTCCCCTTTTAATAAACTGTTAATTTTGGAATGATTTTAGATTTACAGAAACATTGCAAAAGTAGCGTGGAAAGTTCCCATAAACACTTTGCCCAGCTTCTCTTGATGTTAGCATTTTATATACCATGGGACATGCCAAAATTAAGAATTTAATATTGTTGTGTTAGTGTTAAGCTATGCACTTTATTCAGATTTCACCACTTTCCTACTAATATTCTTTTTTCTTTGATCCTCACCTGAAGATATTTTTTTATTGCTTTTCAGAGAGTGGAAGGAAGAAAGAGAGAGAGAAACTACCATGTGAGAGAGAAACACAGATTGGTTGCTTCCCTCATGCCCCCTGGCTGGGGTGGGGGACCGAGCCTGCAGCCAAGGTGTGTGCTCTTGGCCAGAATCAAACCCGAGACCCTTCAGCCCCAGGGCCCGCGTTCTACCGCTGAGTCAAACCCCCTACGGCTCTACTAATACTCTTTTGCTCCAAGATCCGGTTCAGGAGCCACATTGCATTTAATCATCCCTTTTTAAAGCAAATCCTTTTCAGTATTATAGGAATTAAGTGAGCTGAGGATCACCAGAGTGTCCGCCCCTGTGACTGGTCCTTTGGGAATGTCATTTAGCATCAGCAGGAGCCCTGCCATGTTGTTGCAACATCAGTCCAGGGTCATAGCTTTAAATTTTTATCTTTGAACGTTAAGGAACATTTTTCTTCTTTTAAATGACATTTGATTAATGCATCATTTTAAAAACACATTATTACTCTCTTTTACCTGATTATTGTATAACCATTAAGGTTAATCAGTTTTTTCTGTTCTTGGTACAACTCCTTTTTACATAACCCTGGCTTACCCACAGCTTTTAATACTGTTTTTCACACAATTAGAAATATATTACACAGAGAGCTGCGATATATATTTCATATACATATGTATATGATATGTGTATAGAGAAATAGATATCTATACTTTATACACAAAATATACTTAAAAGACAAAATAGCCAAAGATGTTACTAGTACCTACTTTTAAAATTAATAGGAATTTAAATATATCATACTTATCCTCCCTTTGTATTACAATTATCTTTTTATATAATTCTGTTTTTAACTATGTTTAGAAATACATACATAGGATTTACCATCCTAACCATTTTTAACATAAGGAAAAATTTGAAAAGTGTACATAATAGCATGTCTTATAAAGTAGAAAGGAAAATATTAGTTTACAGAGACCCCTGCTGTAAACATTTGTATCTCAAGCTTCATGTGGAACCACAGTTTAAAATGTTGATAAACCAGGTTCCTAAGAAATTTGCTAATAATTTAAGATATATTGAAACCCTGTTTCTGCAATGCATCCAAAAAGCTTTGTTGTGCTCTGAGGAATTAATTCACACTACCCATCCTAAAGAAAGACCATTAAACTAGAGTATCAGTTTGCTCATTTAAATTTTATATAGACATTTACTTGTGATATTAGACTCTCAAGTGTAAAACCCAGGTAAGAGGATTCCTTGATAAAGACAGGATTTAAGCCTTACTCAAGATGTCTGCTGCACCCATAGGAAAGTGTGTCAAGCTAATCTGAGTAGTTGCAACGGCTCGTCTTCACCAAGACGCTGCAGAAGACAGCTTATCCCACCCCACCCTCAAAGGTTCGTGTCTGTTCTCAGCCAAATAAAGATTCCAAAGAAAGAAAACCTGGGACCCCAGCAACAAAGCGACCATCCTGGTCCACCTCCTGTGCTTTGTCACTCCTTTTCTTTCAAACTATAAGAGAAAGTTTATTTAGAAAGTCACAGAGGTAGGAAAAGTGAGCCGGCTGGGCGTGGGCTCAGGAAACAAGTTACAGAGGCAAAGGAAGCGCCCTTGGAGTGTAGGGGAGAGAGGCAAGGAAAACGGGCCTGGGCCAGGGGGGCCAGGAAAGCTAGGGGATGTTCCAGAGTGAGAGTCCCCCTTCCGTTACTCTTTTCTCTTTTTTAAAAAGGATGTATTTAAGAACAAAACAGGATTGCAGGAGCTGTGAGGAGTACAGGGCCTTTTTACCTCTCTAGTCACTCAGGCAAATTTTCCCTCTACCAGCTTCTGCAACCTGTATTCCCTGGCCTGTGGGCTTGATTGACTTACTTGGCTGAGTCTGTATCTATCTTACCCATGAAATAGGGATGCTAGTAGTATCTATCTCTACAGAGTTCCAAATATTAAATAAGGCAATGCATGTAAAGTGCCTACGCACCTGGCTCAGAGGATGCGCTCAGTCCATTTTGGCTGTTACTACTACATCTCACAAGACATCCCACTGGTGATTAGCATCATGCTAGTGCCAGCTCTTGGATGACACATTCAGCAGGGACTGGAGTGCCATCCTCCAGGATGTCTTCTGTGCATTAAACCAGGGGTGGCCAAATGCAGCTCCACTGCCTGTTCTTGTAACTAAAACTTTATTTGAACACAAACCCGTTCATTCATATTTGTATTGTCTACGGCTGCTTTTGCACTATGTTGATAAAGTGGTTATGACAGAAACCATTTTGGTTCATAAAGCCTAAAATATTTATTATCTGGCCCTATATGGAAAGTTTGCAGACTCCTGCATTAACCAAGAGTGCCTTTTCTCAACAGTTAGAATGCACAGGTCCACGTACCAAGAGACACTGGCCTCTCTCAATATCATTCCCACTAACCCGCTTGCAGAATTTGTGCTTCCTATCCCTGCTGCTTTAGGCTCTGCTGTATTGGAGCCCCTGAATCCTCAAGAGTGGGGGGAAATTTTCAACTGGGAATAGAGTAAGGGTTCTACTCAACCTGAAACTGTCCGCCTCTTAGTCACTGAGATCCACACACTGATGGGACAGCAGCCAAAGAAATCAGTTATCTCATTGCTGTCAGGAGAGGCTAGACTTCAAAATTCACAGAGGTAACTTGGGGTTTCCATGTCCTGAGTTTATAGTAAACGGCCAATCCCAACAACCGCAGCCTGGAAAACGACAAGGGACTTTGAGCCCTTAGCAAAGGGGGTGTGAATTATCACACCAAGGGAACAGCTTCCTATAGCTGAAGTACTGGCCACAGCGAGGGAGCTCTGGAAAGTCATGGAGAGGGGAGATGTGACATAATTATGGCCTTGTGACAAGCAGTGGCAATGGGACTAGCTAGTTCCACTAATCTTCCTGTGTCCTCTGTTTTCTGGAGAGTATAGCTTGCCTCCCTCAAAAAGCCCAGAGTGGACTTAGTGTGGGCATGAGTGGGTCTGAGTGGGGCAAGGGTGGATGAAGTAGATGCTTTTGGTGCCCTGGGTCATATCTCCTCTGCACCTCTGACTTCGATGGCAGCTGTGGTCAAGCTCCATGTGAGCCCAGATCGTGTTGATAGCATCCCTCCTCAAGCAACAGAAATCCCTTCACTTTGCTGCTGGGAGGCCTTCTCCAAAGCTGAAAGAACCTGCTCGGCCTGAGGGCGGCATAGCCTGGAAGAGCAGGTGTCAACACCGCAGGGACACCCCTCAACCAACAGGGATTGGGGCCAGTGGACAATGCCCCAGGCTTATGTTCTTCAGACGGGATCATGGGAGGCATTTTGTAGTGTTGTCAGAGGTGGGCTTGAGCTCTTGTTGCCAGAGGGCAACTGCATATGGGCATTTCCTCCTTTCCTGGCCCTCGGTTTCCTGCTCCAGCTTCCTAACATCACCTCCCAGATAAACGACCTCAACTCAAGTCTTTGGCTTTTCTTTTTTTAAATTTATTTATCGATATTTTATAGAGGGAGGGGGCGGGAGAGATAGAGACTTTGATTTGTTGTTCCACTTGTTTATGCATTCATTGGTTGCTTCTTGTATGTTCCCTGACCAGGGATCGAAACTTACTACCCTAGAGCATCGGTACTACACTCCAACCAACTGAGCCATCTGGCCAGGGCCTTGGCTTTTCTTTCAAGGAACACAAACTAAAGCACATTTCCATTAAGACCAGAAACAAGGCAAGCATGTCTACTATCACTGCTGCTCTCTGACATGATACTGTCCTTAAGTACAAATGAGCGGGTCTCCTACATGGAAAACCCAGAGTCAATACAGAATCTATCAGTGCTAGCAAAGGAGATAAACAAGTGTGATATGTAAAATTACTTTATAAAAAATTAGTAATTTTCTTCTATATCAGCAATAACCAATTAGAAAATATAATGGAAAAAAGATTCTGTGCATAGTAGCAATAAAACCATATTCAAGAATATATAAGATCTTTAAAAAGTTTTAAGAAACACTTAGAGGACATTAAGGAAGTTCAGAAATGGAGAGCTGTATTTCTGATACTGCAAAACGTCTGTAGTCAAGAAACTCAGTGAAATTCCAATTAAATTTTAATGGAACTTTTTTCCCCGCCCCCTCAGAAACCCATCAAACTTATTCTAACACATTTATATG
This sequence comes from Miniopterus natalensis, assembly GCF_054644295.1. NCBI lineage: Eukaryota > Metazoa > Chordata > Mammalia > Chiroptera > Miniopteridae > Miniopterus > Miniopterus natalensis. The sequence goes on from NC_142081.1 coordinate 152,776,621, forward strand.
GACTAATAAGTGTACACAAAAATAGCTTAGTCAGTTTAGGGGGCAGTAAACATCCTAGGAGGAAATTGCATATGAAGAACTTACCACATATGATGACATGCAAAGTCATAATAATACAGTTTGTTATGCAGGAACATTCAGAAATCAGTGTAACAAACTAAAAAGTTAAAAATAGACACATATGTACGTGAACCTGAAATATATTAGTGACACCAGGAACTAGTAAGGGAAAGACTTATTTAACAGAGTATTGATAAAACTGACTCATTATGTGGAGAAAAATACCTGTGAACCTTATGCAAAGTTACTCCTAAGATGTATTAAATGTGAAAAGTAAACCATAATTTAATAAATAAAAGTTTGTGACCTTACAAATGTCTCTTTAACACCCACATACTCAAGAAAAGGGAAAAAAATGGGTTTCATTATAGGCAATGAACAAAAATATACTGGCTTCCCATTAGATCAAAGTAAGATTTTCAAGAGCTTAATAAGCAATTTGCAAAAATGGAGACGCAACTGTGGAAGAACCATGAGGTAATGTTCAGCCTTGTTAGGAATCAGAGAAATGCAAAAGAAAATGAGACCTCACTTTAAAACCATTCCATTAGCCAAGATTAGGAAGCTGGATGGTACCAATGCTCCTGAAGGTATGGCTAAAAGTGTTACTCTCATACACAATCAGAATAATTTACTAGGGGTACATACTGCAGAAGTAATGTGTCAATCATGTGGTTGTTGGACATAAAAAGGGAAGATGCCTCTTTCAAAGTATAAGCCTTTACTATTAGCCTCATCATACAAGGCAGATGACCCAACTGCTTCTACTTAGGAAACAGACAACTCTGCGCCTGTTTTTACATCTTTATTAAGAAGTCAAGTGTTCCTTATTACACATTAGTGAAAGTCTCGGCTGCTAAGAGGGACCTGCATAAGTAACATCTTCTGAATAATATTAATATAAGGGGAAGATGACAGCAGAGGAATGAGACTGAATTCTCCATGACTAAAGAAGAATAAGAATTGTAATTTATGAGTCAAAAGAAAGAATTTTGCAAAATTTTACAATGAGGGGCTCTGTGGTCTTGTGCTCTGGTGGGAGATTGTATCCTGAGGGGTCTGGGAAAAGGGATTACTCAGACATTCCAAAGGTGTGTGATCATAGATGCAAAAAGATAATAGACAGACTTAGTTAAGGTAAACATTGACCTTTGTCAAGGAAGATACTGGCCTAGGACAAGACTGCCCACCATGATTTGCTTTTAATTAAGAAGTTTCATTTCAACCATCCCATCTGATTACTTTAGCTCTCTGAGTTTGTAAGGCCACCATGCAGCTTGTCAGTTTTAGTATGTGGCCCCTTTTTCATTTGCAATACATATACTCACTATCCCTAAAATGCAAACTTTAGTACCTAGTAATAAAGGACTTTGTGTAGCATACGGAAATAAAGATGAAGGTGAAGTCATGGGAAATAACTGTTAAAGAAACTCAATGTGGCCCTGGCCAATTTGGCTTAATGGTTAGAGTGTCAGTCTGCGAGCTGAAGGGTCCCGGGTTTGATTCCAGTGAGGGGCACCTACCTTGGTTGCAGGCTCAATTCCCCTGGGGGCCTGTGAGGGAGGCAACCAACTGATATGTCTCTCTCACATTGATGTTTCTCTCTCTCTACCACTCTCTCTGTAAAGCAATAGAAATGATATCCTCAGGTGAGGATTAAAAAAAACCAAACCCAGTGTGAATCACTTCTACAGCAGCGGGCTTAGAAAGGTCTGTTTGCTCATGTTTTCATTGAAGACGTGGCTGACACATTCTACCGATTAAAGGAACAACATGGGAATTAAAATACAGAATTAAAAAGAGGCCTCTCTTCTATTCTTCAACTAAGTTATTTATCAACACTTGCCCTTGCTTGATCCATTAGCTTACTGAACACTTTTGTAAGAATTTCATTTTTTATTGAGAAATAGATGTCTTCCCCATAAATTTGGTGAGAAGCTCTCCTAATGAAAACAAAAACAAACAGACAAAACCTGTGGCAAACACAAACTTTGGCTGATACCTTCTGATAATGGATGAACTTTTAAAAAAATTTTTTGTTTAAAATATTACAAATGTCCCTTTTTCTCCCCAATGACCCGTTCCACCCCATCCCATCCCCCTCCCCAGGCCCTCTCCCCACCATTGTCCATGTCCTTGGGTTGTGCATATATGCATATAAATTCTTTGGTTACTCTCTCCCCCTCCACCCACCCGCCCTCCTCCATCCCTCTGACATTCGTCAGTCTCATCCATGCTTCCATGTCATTGAATCTATTCTGTTCACCAGTTTATTAAGTTCTTTAGATTCCACGTATAAGCGAGATCGTGTGATGTTTGTCTTTCTCTGCCTGGCTTATTTCACTTAGCATAGTATTGTCCAGGTCCAATGGATGAACTTTCAATACACAAAACTCCTTTTCATAAAAGTGAGCTCCATTTAGAGTATAAGTTCTAGGTTTGAAATGCAAGGACAAAAGCATTTGAGTTATGTCTTCTTAAAACGGTACAAATTTATCAAATAGCACAATCAGCAGAAGGGGGGCTGCTCGATCTGCAGGCAGTTTTGAAGCCTAAAAGGGCAAAGTTAAGCTCTGTAGCCAGCTTCAGAATTCACGCTGAAAAATATTCAAACCATGGGCCACACGTTATAATATTAAAGCTCTTCTAAGCCCTCACCAGTTATTTCTTAGTACAATGAATGAAACCAGCCAGTTAGGTCAAATGATCCCGTTAGTCTATTGCTTATGGACAAATTGTCACTGAAACCAGATGGTAGAAAACTTAGATTGTAATCCTATATATCCTATAAACTCTTCAGAGCGTTTCTAGATTGCTAAGGTTTGAAAGCAACAAAACTTCTCAAGAGGCAAATGGATAAAAACGAGACTTGCCCTGACGTTCAGAGTTGGAGATGGTGACAGCATGGTGAGTCTCAGCGGAAACTTCCATGCTCTTCACACTATGTGATCTCTTCATGGAAGAATTAAGCCACACCGTAACCGGTGTTAGAAAGGCAAAGTCCTTGGGTACCTTCTTGTGCACGGGTAGCCAAAACAAAAACCAAACAGGGATGTTATTCAAGAGCTCTTCTTATCGTGCTGTTAACATTCTCAGCTCATTACTCTGATTCTGGTGTTCACGAGTCACACGTGTCCCGAACACCCATTTAAAAAAAAAAATTGAAACTGTTTTGGTCTCCACAGTTGAATAAGGGGTTATGCCTTGAAAAGTACAGCTTTTACTCTTTCTCTTACCGCTCAAAATCTTGATCATTTTTGCTTTGATGTGTCGACCTGCAACCCTGGGAGAGAGAGCTGAATAAACTTCTACCCACTTTATGAAATACATAAAATTATAAATATGCATTAGAGCTCACGGGCCCTACTAGCCTTTATTTAAACAATTAATCATTCCACTCAAAAAAATGGCCTCTAGCCCTGACTGGGTAGCTCAGTTGGTTAGAGCATCATCCCAATAGGCCAAGGTTGTGGGTTTGATACCTGGTCAGGACACATACAAGAATCAACAAATGAATGCATAAATAAATGGAAATACAAATGGATGTTTCCCTTTCTTTCTCTGTTTCTCTCTCTCCTGCTCCCCTTTCTTCTTTCTCTCTCTCAAATCAATCAATAAAACATTTTAAAACAGCACAGTCAGGTTTCATTGAAAGTTGAAAATATAGAACAAGACAGTGGGTGGAAGTGCTTGTCACAAGAACATTTAAATGGAAATGTACTTTCCCAACTGGAAGAAGTTTTCTACCATCTTCCCACTGGTTGCCAAGAGATTGCGTAAGTAGAAGTGGAAATGATAGATTCTGCTCATGTTTTCCATAGCAACACAATAGATGAGGGGTATGTTTATGGGCTGAAGCATTTAATTACTGGTCTGAAGTGTATTTTAAACAATTGAATCCTTTGCTGCAGTCTTTTTAAGGGGTGGGGCAATTATTGTGAAGAGCAGCAGTCAATATCTCTGCACTGATAATACTATGTAAAATATTTGTATTGTGAATCTACATTTTATTTGTATTTATACTTTTGTCAGAAGGGTTAACTTTTTTTTATAATCTTACTCAGGAAACTAATTATTTGTTCATTAGAAAATTATGAAGAGTAAAGAAACTTCGGAATGTTAAAAAAAAAAAAAAAAAGTGTGCTGTTTGAGCCCTGGCCAGTGTGGCTCAGTGCACTGAAAGGTCATCAGTTCGATTCCGGTCAGGGCACGTGCCCAGGTTGCAGGCTGCATCCCCAGTTGGGGTGGGTTCAAGAGGCAGCCAATCAGTGTTTCTCTCTCTCTGTCTCCCTCTCCCTTCATCTCTCTCTCTCAAATCAATGAAAAGCAATCAATTTTTAAAAAGTTTGCTGTTTGAAAAATAAAAATTTAAAAGTATGTTGTTTAGTCTCCAGATATGTTGGGATTTTCCAGTTATCTTCATTTTATTGATTTTTAGTTTAATCCATTGTGGTGTGAGAACATACATTGTATGATTTCTATTCTTTTATATTTGTTAAGATGAAATAAATTAAAATAGAATAAAGTAAAATAAAAAATAATAGATTTGTTAAGATGATACCTGCCAAGGTAGATAGCATGATCATGAAAGTGGTTTTCCCAGGGTGAGGCTCACCCATTGCACTCCAGCTGTGCTGACCCCTACAAGTTCCCCAAATGTGGGAAACTTGACTGCATAATTTGTGGTAGTGGGTGCCTGCTTTTCTGCTGTCCCCTCACCCCCCAAATAAAGAAATACATGAATTTGTTAAGATGCGTTCTCTGACCCAGAATGTGGTCTGTCCTGGTGAGCTTGAGGAGAATGTATAATCTGCTGTTGTTGGAAGAAATGGTTTATAGGCACCAATTATATCCAGGTGATTGATGGTGCTATTGTGTTCAACTATGTTCTGACTTATTTTCTATCTGGAGGATGTTTCCATTGCTGATAAAGGAGTGTTAAAGTCTTCATTTATTTCTTTTTGTAGTTCTATAAATTTTGCCATATGTATTTTGTGTGCTTGTTGGGTACATATACACTAAAGGTTTTTCTGTCTTCATGGAAAATTGACCTTTTGATCATTACATTATGTCCCTCTTCATCCCTAATAATTTTCCTTGCTTTGATGTCCTCTCTGTCTGAAATTAATATAGGCACTCCATCTTTCCATTGATTCTTGTTTTCATGGTATATCTTTCTTTATCCATTTATTTTTATTTCTATAAGTGTCTTTATATGTAAAGTGGGTTTTTTAGAGAACATATAGTTGGGTCTTGTGTTTTGATCCACTTTGACTACAATCTTTAATAATTGTTTTAGACCATTGATGCTTTAAGTGATTATTGATATATCTGGACTAATATCTACCATATTTGTTATTGCTTTCTATTGATTGTGCTAATTTTTTGTTCCTATTTTTGTCTTTTGCTCTTTTTTTTTGCCATTGACAGATTAATCGAACATTTCATGTGATTCTATTTTCTCTTCTTTCCTAGCATATAAATTATATGTATTTCAAAAATAAGACATCTTTTTAAAAAAATATTTTTCAGTGGTTGCCCTGTAATTTCTGATCTACAAAAATTGTGTTCGTTCTGAAGAACTATTTTTGACATTTCTATCAAGGCAAGCATACTGGCAAGAAAATTTCTCAATGTATGTTTATCTGAAAAAGTCTTTACTTTTTTTTACTTTTGAAGTGTAGTTTTGTACAGTACAGAATCCTAGGTTAGTGGTTTTCCTCTCTCAGCACTTTAAATATTTCACTGCAGTTTCTTCTAGCTTGCATGGCTTCTGAGGAGAAGTTGGATGTAATTCTTATCTTTGTTCCTCTATAGATAAGGTCTTTTTTCCCTTTGGCTTCTTTATTTTAGATTTTAAGCAGTTAGAACATATGCCTGGGTATAGTTTATTTGATAGTTATTCTTCCTGGTGTTCTTTGAGTTTCCTTTGGTTTTATAGACTGAATGATTGTGTTCCCCTAAAATTCACATGTTGAAATCCTAACTAACATGTGATGGTATCAACAGGTATTAACAGCCTGGTAGACAATGGGTCATGCTCTTATAAAAATAGACATGAGAGCTTGCTCTCACTCCCTGCCATGTGAGGATACAGCAAGAAGACAGCTATTTACAAACCAGGACACAAGCCCTCGTCAGAACTGAATTGGCCAGCACCTTGGTCTTGTACTTTTCTGCCTCCACAACTGTGAGAAATAAATGTTTGTTTTTTAAGTCACCCAGTCTATAGTACTTTGTTATAGCAGCCTAAGCTGACTAAGACATGTGGTTTTGTGTTGCCCTTAATTTGGAGGAAATTCTGTTATTATTGCTTCAAATATTGCCTTTGTACCGTTCTCTTGTCCTTCCCCTTTTGGTATTCCCATTATGTGGATGCTGTCCCACAGTAGTTGTGCCACCTTTCTTGGATGTTGTTCCCCTTCACTCAGTCTTTTTTTTCTTTTTCCTTTCAGTTTCTATTGACATATTCTCAAGCTCAGAGATTTTTTTTCTCTATTTTGTTCAGTCTGTTAATAAGCCCATGGAAGACATTCTTTATTTCTCTAACATTCTATTCCCTAACATTTCTTTTTGATTCCTAGAACTTCCATCCCTCTTTACATTACTCATCTGTTCTTTCATCTTGCCAGCTTTCCCCATCAGAGCTCTTAGCATATTAATTACAGGTGCTTAAAATTCATGGTCTGACAATTACAGTACTCCTGGCATACAGTCTGGTTCTGATGCTTCTTCTGTCTCTTCAAACTGAGTGGGTTTTTTTGCATTTTTGTATGCCTTTTAAATTTTGTTGAAAGCCAGACATGGACTCGATAAAAAGAACTCTGGTAAATAGGCCTTTAGTTACATGGAGATGAGGGGTGGGGAAAGGGGTAGCCTTCTGTAGCCCTATGATTAGTCTTTAGTGGACCTGTGCTCCTAGGTTACAACTTCACAAGTGCTTCCTATCCCCTGCCTTCCCCTACCCCCAATCTTAGATTAGACACGATGGCTAGCTGGAGTTGGTTATTTCCTTTTTCCTGGGTCAGTTAGGCTCTGATAAAACCTCAATAGGTTAGGATCTAGTAAATAATTCCTCTTGAGGGCAAGATTTATTAAGAACAAAGTGCTCTGGCTTGTTTCAAAACGGTTATTTCACATGTAGGAAACCCAAAGGGATAACTCTCTGATACTTCCTTGTAGAACTCCAGAAGGTAAAATTCAGAAAGGAAGGAGACCCCCTTGGAGTTTTTAGCTCCTAGACTTGTCCACTCTGAGCCTCCAGCAGGGTGTCAATTACAACTCAGGTTTTTCTACCATAGAACTGGTTTGTTAAGTTGTGATTCTATATTTACCTGTCTCTCTAATTTTAGGGGAAGCCATTTGCCCCACATTCTCACTTCTCTGAGAGATGTAAGAGAAGCTATTGATTTTTCAGTTTGTTCAGCTGTTTGTTTGTCATTTGGCAGTGGTAACTATGGATGAAAAAGGGGTCTAAGAAAAGTAACTTCACAGAGTCAGCTGATTATAAATTCCTAACTGGGCAGGTCCTGGTGAGGATCAAGCCTCAGGAATATGACTTTTTTAAGTATAATTTCTGTTTTGTTTTTTGTTAATCCTCACCAGAGGACATTTTTTTCCTTTTCAGAGAGAGAGAGAGAAAGAGAGACATTGATGTATAAGACATATCCAGTGGTTGCCTCTCCCATGTGCCACAACTGGGGCGGGGTGCAAACCCAAAACCCAGGTATACCTTTGACCGGGAACTGAAACCTAGACCCTTCTAACCACTGAACAGCACCAGCCAGGGCTATATATAACGTTTTAAATAAAAGATTTATCTTTGCCATAAGCAAGCACTGTTGATTTTTTTTCTGAGCATCTAGGTTAACACACCTTTGAAATACCTCTTCTCAGACCCCTCTGAAGCCAAACCACCTAGGAAGCACCCTCAATAGAGCACATAATCTTAACTATCCTGTGAGTGTAATCCAACTGTACCCTTCCTTTTCCCACCTTTATGTAATCTTTTTTAATTTAAAATGCATCAAAGAAACAGCAAACTCCCATTCATTGGAGCATTTTCTCAGGCTGCTGAGAGCTTGCTTCCAGGTGTATCCTCTATTTGGCTCAAACGAACTATCATAAAAATTTTCTACAGGGTTGGACATTCTTATGTTGGCATGACTTTGAAGGTTCTATGTGGCTGACTGGAAAATGGAATCTGATTGACTGATTTTATTTATTGATTTTTAATTTTTTGTTTATTTATTGATTTTAGATAGAGAGGGGAGGAGAGGGAGAGAGAGAGAGAGAGAAACATCGATTTGTTCCAATTGTTTAGCATTCATTGGTTGATTTTTGTATGCACCCTGACTGAGGATTGAACCCACAACCTTGGAATATCAATACAATGCTCTAACCAACTGAGCTATACAGCCAGGACTGATTGACTGGTTTTAAATGCCAATTTCTGTCCTCAAGAGCCATGGAAAACACGTTTTTTGTTTGTTTCTATGTCTGAATTAGTTCTCAAATGATTACTTGCTGCTCAGGCAGAAGTTATTGGTGCTTCTTAAGCAGTACTGAGGTAAGATCAAGCTACTTAAGGGGCTGAGCCTAGCCTATACGGGTCCAGAACCTGGATCTTATTTGTGTACTTTTATTGATGGGGCTCATAGTTCCTGATTCATAATAACTAAACTCACAGAAAATTGAGGTACAAATCAGAATGATAATTAATTGATTTTCTTATGGGACATTCCCTTCTATGATTGAGTTATTCAAGTTTCCTAAGTAGGCACTTCCAGATGTGAGAAGGAAAAAAACTAGATACACTTACGAGCTGTTTCATCCAACTACTGGAAAGCGCTGTGTGAGCCATCTTCTCTCATAACAGAGTAAAGCCTCTTGAAGATCTGGAAATTTCATATTGCCCTTATTCTATGCTGAAAGTGTGCTTAAGTGTAAGTACATAGAGGTTGTTAAATCACTATACTGTACACCTGAAACCAATGCAAAATAATACTGAAAGCAAACTGTAATTGAAAAATTGAAAAATAAATGTTTTTTAAAAAATGAACAAAAGTATGATGAAGTATTCTCAAAATCTAATACTTGTGACTGATAGTAATAAAGACACCAGTGGGATGCTCTTTCTGTGCCAGGAACTATGTATGCTAAATACTTAATCCTCACAGACTCCTTGGAAATAAAGATGATTACACTTTGGTAGGTTAGGTAAGTCAATTTAATCAAGGTCACTATCTAGTTAGTGAAACTCAGAGGTGGGATTTAGACGCAGAGCTCTCTGAGCTGACCATACACCATATGGATTCTCAGAAATCGTGGACTGTTTTTTCTTTCCATATAAACCAAACCCTTTGTGTTAACACATTTTTTATTCTGATAGGTTATTGTAAAAATAGCTATATATGATTTAGTGTTAGCTTTGGCCAGTTAATAAAGGTGATAGTGAAAAGTTTTCCATGAAATGTTATAACCAGAATATATTAAACATATATAAGAAATGTAGAGAATATTGTAATAAATAGTTATGTGCCCACTCTGAGGATTTTAACCATGAGCATCAGTCAGTTCTCTACAAAGAGATTCTTTAAAAATATAAATCAGCTTCTGCCTCTGTAACTTGTTTCCTGGGCCTACGCTGTCCAGCAGCCTCATTTCTACTACCTCTGAAACTTTCTAAATAAACTTTCTTTTATAATTTGAATATATTCCTTCCACATTCCTTCTATCTTGTTGCTTTGCCACATGAGGCTTCTCTTCTCTAATGAGGTATCTCACAGTCCACAGCAGCCACAGGGAGACCACTCATCACTTTTGGATTCCAGTCAACAGGAAAGACGAAGGAAAGAGCACCCTGTGTTTCTATGAAATGTTGGGAAAGGAGGAAATGAAACATCTCAGTTTTTTAAAAGGTTTTTTCAAATTAACCCTTTGCTGTCTAAATAAAATACCATTTGCCTTCTGGGAGCCTTCGAGAACAATAGTAAGGTGTTCTTTTAAACTGAACTTGTTTCTAATGACCCTTTCAGTAAAAATGTAGTTGAACTTGATCTTTTTGCACCACCTGTCAATGTAAGAGTGTTCAAAGCTGTAGAGAATTATTGTAAGAGTTTATTTGAGCCAAAACTTTCCACAATTGCCTGGAAGCAAGATCTTTAATGCTCCAGAGAAGGACAGTTTTGCAGTTTCTTTTATGCATTTTACATTAAGGAGAGAATTTATAAGAAGATTACATGAGGTGGGAGAAAAATAGGAATATTACAGGAAGGTGGGAGAAAGCAAGGTGGGGATGGGATTACAGGACAGTTAATAAGAATATGTGCGCTCTTGAGGGTGGTTACCCTTATTTCAAAGGTGTGTTAACCTAGATGCACAAGCACTATGATCAGAGCTTGCTTAAGGCAAAGATATACCTTTAACTAAAAAGGTCATATATTCCTAGGCAGTGACTACCCATCATGACTGTCCAGTTTGGAATTTATGGTCAGGTCACGCTGTGAGGTTACTTGTCTGTACAACATTTCCCCCCCACATATCTATGGTCTAGGAAACTTTAGATTTCTTTTGCTTTAGCAACGGAAATCTTTTTAAAAATGAAAAATAAATGCACAATTCCAATACTCAAAAATGTATTTATTATTATTTATGTGTTATAGCATTTATATAGTAGGAATTTAGTCAATGAAAACAAAGTATTTTTAATGAGCCCAAAAATGTTGGGAAAAAAGTTTTTTGTAGCTGCAAAAGGTCTCTGAAATAAATTTATTTCTGCATCTGTTTTAGTTGTAGAGTATCAAGAAAATCTTATTTCTAGACAAGTAGTCAAAAATAGTTTCAGGTTTTTGTGCTGTTTTTTTATCTGATAATTTTATGATATTCTCTGATTAAACAGAGATGCCAAGAGAAGATTTATTCTGAGATACATATAAAAATAGCACAAGTGAACACCAGCTTCCAATATGTTAAAGTTTGGTAGACAGCACATGAAAGGGCACAAAATGTTCTTGTATATTTCTTAAATAAAAGAAATAAATAAGTAAATACTTCTCTGTATTTAGAATGAACACGTTGTTTCTGGCTTTTTAAAAAGCTACTTTATTGAAATACATATACCATAAATTTTTTAAAAATATATTTTTATTGATTACAGAGAGAGGGTGGGAGAGGAAGAGAGAGAAAGAAACATCGATGTGAGAGTGAAACATCGACTGGCTGCCTGCATGCACCCTGCTGGGAATTGAGCCCAAAACCCAGGCAGGTGACTGGGAATTGAACCAGAAAGCTTTTGGTGCACAGGAAGATGTCCACCTAACTGAGCCACACCGGCCCTGAAGGGATTTAGGTGTTTTAAATATCAAAAAAGATAATGCTAATCATGAGAGCAGCACCTATGCCCAGAAAGCGTTTGCCCATAGGGAAGACTGGATTAACGTTTACTTGGAGGCAGTTACTTTTAGTGAGTCATCTAAACCCAGCGCACTGTATTAACTAGAGATGGAGCACTTGGAGGTTGATATGGTGCTGAGGTGTTATGTTTTCTGTGTTTTGTAATTATTACTATATATTTTTTGCTTCAGCTTAGAGTAGTGCTTTGTTCCATATTGATATTAGAAGTTTAAAAAGTTTGGGTTTTGGTATAATATGCTTCAGCTGAATGGTGTGTGTTGGTTACATCCATCTAATCATTTGATTCATAACTCATGAATTACCAAGGCCCTGCTGTCTGTCTGAGAAAGAGTATTGGGATACTAGTGAGGAACCTAGCAGCGACAGAATTAAAAAATAAATCCTATCGGAGTGAAGCCAAACTCTTTCAAACACTTCTGAAATGTGGTTGTGCCCTAGCCAGTTTGGCTCAGTGGTTAGAGCATCAGCCCTCAGACTGAAGGATCCCGGCTCCTATTTCAGCCGAGGACACATACCTCGGTTGCAAGCTCAATCCTGTGCTCGGGTCAGGGCAAGTGCGGGAGGCAACCCATCGATGTGCCTCTCTCATTGATGTTTCTCTCTCTCTCTCTTTCTCTCTCTCTCTCTTTCTCTCTCTCCTTCTCTCTCTCTCTCTTCTTCTCTCTCTCTCCCCCTTCCACTCTCTCTGAAAAGCAATGAAAAAATATCCTCGGGTGAGGATTTAAAAAATAATAAAATTAAAAATTAAAGTAAGGTATTTACCTTTAATTTCCTGGGGCCTAATATTTGCATGGTTTCCTACTTTTCCAATTTCCAATATTGAATACAGTGTTGTAAATGTGATAACACTAGAGCAGTTTGGGGTAGAAACAACTGTTGAGAGATCACTTTGTTTTTTGGCAGTTTTACTGTGTGCCCAGGCGTGATTTTCTTGTACTTATCCTGCTTTGGTGATCCTAGAACATGTTCACTCTGTGCCTTGATACCTTCCTTAGTTTTGGAAAAAGCTTGGCCAGTATGTTTTCAAATATTGATTCTGCTCCATTTCCCCCCCCCCCTTTTAGGTCTTCAGTTACATGCATGCCAGACATTTTTCGTCCTGTCCCATATGTTTATGAGGCTTTTTAAAATGTAGTTTTCATCTTTTTCAGTGTGGGATTTGTGCTTCTTTTACAAGGTGGTACTTTACATCCACACTTTCATTTGGGTGTTTTCTACATACCAGTCTCCCACTAATTCTCTTTGCTAATCTCCATCTAAACTGCTGTTAAATTCATCTATTAATTTTTTAAGTATAGATTCTGGTTGTTTGGTAATAGTCTATTTTTTCATTTATTTTTAAAAATATATTAATCAGTTATTTCAATGCCAATGTCTGATTACTCTGATCTGCATTACCTGTGATTCTATTTCTATTTTTCTTGTTTTATTTGAATAGCAGGTCCTGTTTTCTGAAGTGCCTGGTAATTTTTGTTTGAAAATTTGGATGATGACATCTTTTAGAGCAGATTTTTTTTAATATGCCTCAAATTTTAATAAGATGCCTATACACACATTTGCTACTAAGAATTGAAATAGCACATAAAAAAAACTTGTTACAGCCCAGCCGGGCGTGGCTCAGCGGTTGAGCATCGACCTAGGATCCAGGCAATCAGGGTTCGAGTCCCGGTCAGGGCACATGCCCAGGGTGTGGGCTGCAGCCAATCAATGACTCTCTCATCATTGATGTTTCTATCTCTCTCTTCCTCTCTCTGAAATCAATAAAGATATATATATATATTTTTAAAAAGGGTAAAACCAAAAAACAAACAAGCAAAAAAAACTTGTTACAACTCAAAATTTCTTTATGTTACCTACTCTGTTGCATAGAGTGGATTTAACTTTCTTCTACTAGACAAATAAATTATGAGCAGATCACTTTGATTGAATAGACTGAGGCTAGTCTATTTTTGGGTTGCCCATACTGCCAGGGCATTGCCCTTCTGGGTGTCCAGGGCCACTCCTCTATGGTACTCTTGAAACTTCCAAATTTTGTCTGCCCAGCACTGAGAGACTGCTGAAATGCTTGCTCAGCTTTTTAGCCTCTAGTAGCCTCTTTATGCCTGCTTTTTCTGAGTTTTTTAAAAAATTTATCTTTATTGTTGCAAGTATTACAGGTATCCCATTTTCCCCCCCAATGATCTCCTCCACCTCACTCCTACCCCCTACCCAGGGCTTCACCCCATTATTGCCTGTGTCCATGGGTTATGCATATATGAGTATAACTTCTTTGGTTAATTTCTTCCCACCCTCCACCCCCCCTCCCTCTTCTCTCTGAGATATGACCATCTGTTGTATGCTTCAATGTCTCTGGAACTATTTAGTTTGTCAGATTCTTTTGTCCATTAGTTTCTTCTTAAAGAAGACCCTTCAACATTTCATGTAGTACTGGTCTGGTGGGGATGAACTCTTTTAGCTTTTACTTATCTGTGAAGCTCTTTATCTGACCTTCAGTTCCAAATGATAGCTTTTCTGGGTAGAATAATCTTGGTTGTAGGTTCTTGTTGTTCATCACTTTGAATATTTCTTGCCACTCCCTTCTGGCCTGCAAAGTTTCTGTTGAGAAATCAGCTGACAGTCGTATAGGTGCTCCCTTGTAGGTAACTAAGTGCTTTCCTCTTGCTGCTTTTAAGATTCTCTCTTTGTCTTTAACTTTTGGTATTTTAATTATGATGTGTCTTGCTGTGGGCCTCTTTGGGTTCCTCTTATTTGGCACTCTATCTGCTTCCTGGGCTTGTAAGTCTATTTCTTTCCCCAGATAGGGGAAGTTTTCTGTAATTATTTTTTCAAATAGGTTTTCAATTTCTTGATCTCTTTCTTCCCCTTCTGGCACCCGAATAATAGGAATGTTGGGCTGCTTGAAGTTGTCCTAGAGGCTCCTTACATTATCTTCATATTTTGGGTTTCTTTTTGCTGTTTGCTTTTCTGGTTGGGTGTTTTTTTGTTTCCTCATATTCCAAATTGCTGACTTGACTCTCAGCGTCCTCTACTCTGCTGTTGGTTCCCTGTAAATTATTCTTCATCTCAGTTTGTATAGCCTTCATTTGTGATTGGTACTTTATTATGTCATTGATGATCTCAATAGTTTCCTTAATAGTTTTACTAAGATCCTTTGAGCTTCCTTATAACCATAATTCTGAACTCTGTATCTAGTAGCTTGCTTGACTCTATTTCATTTAGTTACTTTTCTGGAGTTTTCTTCTGTTTTTTCCTTTGTGACATGTTTCTTAGCCTCCACATTTTGGCTGCTTCTAGGTGTTTGTTTCTATGTATTAGGTAGAGCTGCTATGTCTCCTGGAATTTGTAGAGTGACCTTGTGTAGTAGGTGTCCTGTAGGGTCCAATGGCTCAGCCTTCCCAGTCCCCTGAGCTGGGCCTTCTAGGTGCTCCCCTGTGTGGGCTGTGTGCACTGTCCTGTTGTGGTTGAGCCTTGGTTGCTGTTGGTGTCACTGGGAGGAACTGACCCCCAGGCCAATCAGCTGTGAGGACCAGCTGCAACTACAGCCAAAGAGCTGCTGTGCTGGAGACACCCCTATGGAGCAGGATTTACTTCAGTGGAGCTTTGGTGCTCATGGAGTGTGCCCCTTGAGTGTGTCACTCGTGGATGTGGTAGGGTTGTAACCCAGCGTGGTGGAGTCTGACCACCAGGTGCACTGTCCCTGGGGCCTCCCGGGAGGTGCAAAGTCAGCCTCTGCCAGTGCCTTGCCCAGGGCCACCCAGCACAAGCTACACAGCAAACCATAGTTGGCTGCTACTTGTGCTGGGCGTGGAGGTGTCCAGGAGAGGCCAAGCTATGAGCCAGTGCAGGCTGCCACTACTGCCAGGTGTGGGGTTGCTTATCAAGCCGTATGGGGCCTGCTGCTGCTTGTTTGAGAGATTTAGGAAAGTCCTAAGCATGAGGCTCAAGAGGCCACTTGCACAGAAAAGCCCCTGGAAATGGCCTGGATGAGCTGCAGGTGGGGAGCGGCGGGGCCTCCGGTAATCACGGGGCGGGGCCAAAGGTGTGGGTCAGGTGCTGGCAACTCAAACATGGCGCCTGCCTGCCGGCTGTGCGGGGAGGACTCGCCACAGGAGCCATGGCCTCCGCCAGCCCTTCTGCCTGGGAGGAAGCCGCCCCTCCACCTCTCGCCCCGACTTCAGGCAGGTTAGTTCCCCCCGAGTGTCCCGGGTCCTTTCAGGCTGCTGCCCAGCGGTGGGCTCAGAGGGAGCGTCCGAGTGAGTCCGCGCCGGGCCCTTTAAGAGGAGCTGCTCGGGCTCCCTCAGCCTCTGCGTCCCTCAGGGACAGTCCCCGCTGGTTTCACAGCCCAAAGGTGTGGGGACATCTCTTCCCAGCCTGGAGCCCTGGGCTGGGGCCCTGATGTGGGGTTGGGCCCCTCACTCCTCCGGGAAACCTCCACCCGGAGATTCTCTCCCAGGTTTCAACCACGGCACCGGGTGTGGGCCCGCGGCTGTGTCCAGGATCCAGCTCCAACCTGCCCGCGTCTGCGCCCCTCCTCTCCGTCTCGATGGTCCTTCAGCTCCCTGGCTGTGGGGCTTCTGTGCAGCCAGGTTTCAGGAGGCTCTGCGGGATGGCGGTTCTGTATTTGAGTTATCATTTTGATGTGGTGGCGGGAGGCCGCGGGGACCACCGTTACCTACGCCGCCATCGGGTTTAATCTCCCTTTTTCTGAGGGTTGCCTCGTGTGTGCAATTTGCCTGGAGAGAAAAGGGCACGGCATGCTGGGTTTCCTTCGTGCAGTTTCCTCCTTTCAAGGATTTGGCTCCTTAAGTCCTGGCTGCTTTGGTTGCTCTCATCAGAGAGAACTCTTGAAACAGTTGTTTCTTATATTTTATCTACTTTCATAGTTGTTTTTAGGAGGGTGATTGGTTTTGAATGGCTGCTCCATCATAGCCAGAGAGGAAGCTCTTTATAGATTACTTTGATTTTTAAAAATTAAACCTATGTTAATTAAAGTTTTATATTTTAAATCTATTCACAAGCTGTTAAATTTACCTTAATTTCTTACCCTAATTAAATCTTTTCAAAGATCTTATTGTAACTTCTTTAATGAAACATTTTAAATTTTATTTAATAATTTCATACTCAGTTTTTGTTTTAAACTCTTTAATGGCTTATATATTGGTTTGATTTTCTTTTTCTTTTCTTTAAAGATTTTTTATTCATTTTTAGAGGAAGGGGGAGGGAGAAACATTGATGTGAGAGCCACACATTGATCTGCTGCCTCTGGCATGTTCCCTACCAGGGATTGAGCCTGCAACCTGGGCATGTGCCTCACTGGGAATGGAACCAGCAAACCTTTCAGTGCACAGGAAGACACCCAACCAACTGAGCAACACTGGCAGGGCTGGTTTGATTGTCTTAATCATTTTTACACTTAGTTCTAAATCTTCCTGCAATTTAAATATGTTCACCCATTAAGTAATGTGCCATCTCAACAATTTTGAACTTTGTCTTAGCTGATTGAAGGAGCATTATAAGTAGTGATATAAAGCCTGGAGCTATAAATTCAGAAACATTTCTCTTGTCCTAATCTGCCCAGTTAAGCCTTTTTTGTTTTTGTTTTTTTAATACCTATGTCATAAATTCCAAAACTACCACCCAAAAAGTAAAAAACAATAATAGTCGGTGAAGGTGATCATGTAGTCTGACCCTGATCTTGAATCTTATCATGATATTCTTTTCAAGCTAGGCAGGTTAAATTCCCACTCATCTTTTTCCTGTTTCATGAGTTTTGGGTAACTTTTACATTCTTTCTATTTACTTATTCGATATGTAATTGATATCTAATTGGAGTTTGTGTATTCTGAGTTGTGTCTGACTCCGTGATAGGAGTTCCAAGGTTTTCCTTACCACAGTGATATGGGCGGATCATTGGGAATAGGGCTATTTATTGCAGAAAGTTTAAAATTGGCTTGTTTTTTTAAATGTTAATATCTTATTGAACCCAAAAAATACAAAATATGTTTATTCAAACATGTAATCAATATAAAAAACGACTAATGAGTTATTCTACTTTTTTTTTTTAAGATTTAGATCTTTATTTTTTTATTGTTTTTAGTTGAAATATAATTGACATATAACATTAGTTTCAGGTCCAGAACATAATGAGTCAATGATTGTATATATTGTGAAAGGATCACCACAATAAGTCTAGTTAACATCCATCACCACACAGTTACAAGTTTTTCTTGTGCTGAGAACTTTAAAGATCTACTCTTAGCCACTTTCAAGCAGATAATACAGTGTTGTTAACTATACTTACCATGCTGCAAACTGCATCCGCAGGACTTATTTCTTTTATAACTGGAAGATTGTAACAAAATAGGCTTGATTTAAGTATATTGTTACCTAGTATTTACAATCTCATTTTCTGGACTATCAACTTACTGTTGCTTTTCCCTCTGCAGAAAGGCAGAAGCTCTTCCACATGTCTCCCAGTAATGACCAGGTTTTTATCTCAATGTCACAAGCAAACACTGATGGCCTTCCCGGAATGACCCCTAAAGACCAGAAGACGTTTACTGAGGGAGCTGTGTTAAGTTTTCATAACATCTGCTATCGAGTGAAAGTGAAGAGTGGCTCTCTACTTAGTCGGAAAACAGTTGAGAAAGAAATACTGATGAATGTCAAGTATGTGCATGAACTTTTGTTTCAGTAGCTTTATTGACAGCAGTGAACTTCACAGGTTTTGCTATCACAGGTAGAGGTGCACGGACATTTGTGTACATGTCTGTACAGATACACAGACACATACTTTCATTTGTTTTCCTCAACTGTGGGTGAAATGGTTGGATCAAATGTTAGGTATGAGCTTAATTTTTAAAAGAATGGCCAAACTGTTTTTAAAGTGGTTGTATCATGTGCATCAACATTTCTTTGAGAAACTGAATGATTAGTGTTTTATTTATTTTTTCCTGGGTAAGTCTTGTGGTTTAGTGGAAAGAGGCCTAGTTGTGTGATTTACAACTTCCCAGTTATGGGGACAGAGTTGTAATTTCTGAGCTTTAATATTCTAATCTGTGAAATAAAAGATCACTCACTGTACTTTATGAACCAAACACTTTCGGCACTTACGTGATTTATATCCTTTATGTTCTAGAAGCAAGAGTCCGGAGTTTGAAAAGAGCATATTGTGAAAGTCCTTTGGTTTTCTAATAGACTTGTTTTAAATAAGTGGCTGTTTATATAGTTGTTTATCATATAGAACAATTTACCTAATGCTTCCCCACATTATACAGACAGACAGAATCTACTTAAACACAAGAAAATTCTGGCTTAAGCTCAAGTTATGGAGTGGAAGTCCAACATGATAGAATTCAGGATCCAAATCAATACAAAACTATGATTTTCATTCTCTTCTTCCATTTCATTCTCTTCTTTCATCACTTGGCACTGAAGTGGGCAGTAGAGCGAGGAGGGAAATGAGAACAGAACCTACTTGGGACCTCATATATTTATTTTTCACAGATGGCAGTCATTAGGATTTTTCATGTTCTTCTGATTTCTAGAGAAGTGAGCCTGATTCTTCTCTGTGCAGTGGGGAGGGCATCTAGGTCTCTCAGACAGCATGGCCTATGTGTTTTGTTTAGTTAATTTGTTTGTTTGCTAGGGGAAATAATTATTCCTGGATACAACAAGCACCTCTTTTTAACTCTGTGAGCCTTGAGGAGTGGTTGTAAGAGCTATTGGTCTAAGTATGGCCTCTAATCTGTATAGAATCAGATATTTCTCATGTGTGCTTGATGCATTCTGTGGATTGTGGTCTTTTCTGTCCGTAGGTGCCAACTGCTCCCAAGAGGCTAGGAAATGACCAGTAAGGGAGAAAATTTTTGCATGTGGTTGGGGAAGAAAGGGCAGGGACCTGGGACTGATTGGGTGGTGGTGAGATCAGGGGCTGTGTAGAATTAGAACTTTCTTCAGGCAGCAACACATACTGTCTTGGCTACTTCCGTGTTGCTTTCTGGTATTGGTAAAGAAACCCTGACCAGGAAAGTAAGGAGAGGAAGGTAGGCATACAGCTTTTATTTTTTGCTTCATGCCTAATTGAAGTGCCTGAACTTTTTGAAAGCTGATGAGGTTTTTGTGGAACATATCAATCAAGAAAATGTTGGTCACTTCAGATTCTGTGCTAAGTGGAAGGTAACAAATTTTTTATTTTTTTGATTACTGTTTACATATAAGATTGTATTAGTTTCAGGTGTACAACATTGCGATTGGACATTTATATACCTTAGGAAGTTATTTCCTTGATAAGTCTCATAGGACACCAGAGTTTTCTTGTTTACTCATATTTATTGCCTTTGGTTATGGCCTTCATTTTGAAGTCTATTTTGTCAGATATGGGTACTGCCACCCCAGCTTTTTTTTCATTTCCATTTGCATGAAAAAATTTTTTCCATCCTTTCACTCTCAGTCTATGTGAGTCTTTTGTTCTGAGGTGAGTCTCTTGTAGAAAGCAAATATTTGGGTCTAGTTTTCTTTCTTTCTTTCTTTCTTTCTTTCTTTCTTTCTTTCTTTCTTTCTTTCTTTCTTTCTTTCTTTCTTTCTTTCTTTCTTTCTTTCTTTTTCTTTCTTTCTAAATTCTTTATTCACTTCAGAGAGAGGAAGGGAGATGGAGAGAGAGACAGAGAAACATCATTGATGAGAGTCATTGATCAGCTGACTCCTACACGCCCCTTACTGGGCATCCAGCCTAACACCTGGGCATGTGCCCTGACTGGGAATTGAACCGAGATCTCCTGGATCATAGGTTGACATTCAACACTGGGCTGGGTCATGTTTTCTTATCCATTCAGCTATCCTATATCTTTTGTTCGGAGCATTTAATCCATTTACATTTAAGGTTATTATAATAGGTACTTATGTATTGCTATTTTATTTCTTTATACCTATGTTTCTCTCTCTATATTCCTATTTCTGATTATAGTAGTCCCCTTTTCATTTCTTGCATGCTGATTTGGTGATGATAAACTTCTTTAGCCCTTTTTTGTCTGGGAGGTTCTTTATTTCATCATCTATTATGAATGATAGCCTTGCTGGATAGAGTAGTCTTGGTTTCAGATCCTTGCTTTTCCTTACCTTGAGTACTTCATACCATTCCCTTCGGCCTGTAGAGTTCCTGATGAGAAGTCAGCTGACAGCCTGATTGGAGCTCCTTTGTAGGTAGCAGACTGCTTCTCTCCTGCTGCCTTTAATATTCTCTCTTTGTTTTGAATTTTTGGCATTTTAATTATGATGTGTCTGGGCATGGGCCTCATTGGATTCTTCTTGCTTGTGACTCTCTGTGCCTCCTGAACCTGTGTGACTTTTTCCTTGACCAGATTAGGGAAGTTTTCTGCCATTATTTCTTCAAACAGGTTCATCTCTAATCCTTGTTGAGTTTCTTCACCTCCTGGATTTATTATGATGCAAATATTGTTATGTTTCACGTTGTCTCACATCTTCCTTAAACTGTCCTCCTGTTTTTAAATTGTTTTTTCTTTTTGGTTCTGATTGAGTGATATTTTCTACCCTACCTCGCAATTTGCCAATCTGATTCTCAGCTTCCCCTAATCTGCTGTTTATTTCTTCTAATGCATTTTTTTATTTCTACTATGTCATTCTTAATTTCCATATATTTTCTCATGCTGTTGAGCATCCTTACAATTGGTATTCTGAACTGTATATCTGATAGATTGCTTATCTCTATTTCATTTAACTCTTTTTCTGGAGACTTCTTTTGTTCTTTCATTTGGGGCTTGTTTTCTCGTCTCCCCGTTTTGGCTGCCTGTTTGGGTTTGTTTCTATGTATTAGGTATATCTACCAGGACTCCCAGTCTTTTGGGTGGTCTCTGGTGCAGGCCAATGTCAGACACTGTGTTGTGACTGGCCTTTAGTACCCTGTTTGGGGCTTTCAGCACTCCACAGCTTGTGGCTCCCTCTGCTGAGGCTATGTCCCCTTGGAAAAGATCCAGCTGCACACCAACATCTGCTTTCCAAGCTCTGGGTCCAAGAGTAGACCAAGCAAAGACTTAAAGCATCCAGAGGCTGATTGTTAATCAAAGTCTCTTAATGAGCCTTAGGCTGTAGACCACAGCAAGGCATAAACTCCACAGGGTGGGGCTTGAGGTTTTCAACAAGTGGGGAAATTGCTTTCTCCCCCAGGCAAAAGCTGCATGAATGGCAAAGTTCTGCCAGAGAAAAATGTCCTCTGCAGTGTGGGAGAATGACTCAGCACAGGAATCCCTATGGCGCCCTCTGAGCCCTATCTCCAGAGCCCTCAACCCTGGGTTGTCCTCATACAGCTCTAGTTCACTCTGCCCTTCCTCTGCCAGAACCCAAGTTGAATGGTGACACACAAAACTTTGTGTGTTGGCCCTTTAAGAGGGTGCCTACATTTCCAACCTTCTGTCCCTGGCAGACAGAAATCCCACCTCTTTTCAGAACCAGATGTTATGTGGGCACCTTTCTCAGTTCTGTTTTTCTGGGCTGGGGAGCCCAGCTTGGGGTTTGGACACCAGAGTTCTCAGTGGGAACCCCCATAGCTGAGGTATCCCTAGGGAACTACAGCTGCTATCTGTGGGAGCCCAGCCATCCCTGTTGTTACTCTGCACTTTCTATCAGTCTCTATGTGGTCTCCACTTTATGTCCTTGGTTATAAGGGCTCTCTCCAGCTAGTCTTCAGTTGATTATTCAGGATTTTTTTTCTATATTTTAGTTGTAATTCTAGTTTGGTCTTGGGAGAATGTCAGTGTAGCTTCCGCTTAATCTACCACCATCTTAGAATCCCTGAATCTGGCTTTTATGTCCTTTCAGCAAATTCTTGTTCAAGAATTTCCCTACTTTATGGTCAAGAAGATGTTCCCAGTTTATCTTGAACTTTTTCTGGGTCAGATGATTCTTTTGTTTGTTTGTTTGCTTTTTGTTAATCTTCACCACAGGATATTTTCCCATTGATTTTTATAGAGAGTAGAAGGGAGGGAGGGCGAGGGAGAGAGAGAGACATTAATGTAAGAGAGACTCATCCATTGATTTTGCCTCCTGCATGCACCTCAACCAGGCAGTATCAAACCTGCAAACAGGTAGGTGCACTTGATAGGGAATCAAAAACATGACCTTTCAGTGTGCATGCTGATGCTTTAACCACTGAGCCACATTGGCCAGGGCAGATGATTCTTTAAGGAGCCCTTGTTCCATCTCATGTAGTTATGATTTAGAAACTAAGATCTGATTACTTAGTATGCTCACTGCTAGTGGAGTGTCATTGCTTCTAGATCCATTTAGAGACAGACCCAGGGAAATACACAGGTATGTGTGCTTTTGTATGTATATATAATATTGAATTATATTTTATTTGAAAACACATATTCAATATAAATATATTGCGTGTATATGTAGTTTGAATAGAAAAACACATAAACACATATCTGAAACTATTGCTGTTATGTTATGTATATATTAAAAATCCATGAGTCCATAATAATATTTTCAATTCCAAAGTAACACCTGAGTGTTCTTTTTAGCCTTCCTCTTTCTGTGTTTGTAAATCACTTTTCATAAACTATATTTTATAATAACAGTTTTTGAACAGTGATTATAGCCTTTGTTTCTTTGACCCATAAGTTGCAAGTCCTGTATAAAGGTAGTTTTGCAATGTTTTGGCCATGGGCCAACATATCCCAGCCCTGCTCCTTATCAACAACTGTGACACCTTGGCCCAATTGCTTAACCCTCTAGACTTTATCTGTAAAATGAAAGTTATAATACTGTTCATACTGTCAGTGTTGCCCTATTGTCTTGTAACAATACTGTGAGAATCCAGATGCATTTATCTATAAATATTTAACAAAGACACACTAAGTATTCAGTAATGTTAATTTTTACTATTAGGACAGAGAATGAACACCAGTTTCAACAGAACCAGGAGACTTCAATGATCAATGAGAATGGGATTACAAACATTGTTTTAATATTTAGTCCATAATAAACTGTCATACTTGAATGTCCTTACAAGTTAGCAGGCGCTTGTTAAAAATATGGATTCCCTAGACCCCATATTTCTGGGAAGGCTGTCCAGGAATCTGAGTTTTTAATTAATGTTGTAGTTGATTCTGGACAGCTCACTTTTTAAAAAACTTTAATCTTCATAAGTGCATTGAATTTAGATCCCCTAACTCTCTGGGAGATAAGGTGGCATGAGAAGTCAGTAAGAGAAAATCAAGTTGAACCAGGAATAAATGTGCTAAAGGCAGGAATAAAGGTTTTTGCTAAGAAGTGCAAAATTCAGATGTTTAATGACTCATTATTTTCTCATTTTTACCTTAGGATGTCTAAATAGGGATGAATCATCATCTTCTCCATTCATCAGCCTCGTTATTCCATCTTCAAATTGTTTGATAGCCTCACCTTATTGGCCTCAGGAAGACTAATGTTCCGTGGTCCTGCTCAGGAGGCCTTGGGGTACTTTGCATCAGCTGGTATGGTTGCCTTTTCATGCAGTGAGATCCTTCATTCATAGAATCCTGAAAGAAGGCAGAGGATGTGGACCTGAGTACTGCTTGATCTTCGAGTAGAGATAATATGTGCTCTACCATGCCAGAGCATCTTGGGTCAGTTTGGTGCTAGAATTTGTCTTCATTTTGCAGCACTGGCTTGTTATGTAGGTCTCTTTCTTGTCCCATTTGAGTCTGTATGCCTACTCTGTGTAGGTGTAGGACTATTCCTACTGGGACTAAACTGTTCTGTTTCCCAGTTTTAGTTCCTTTTTCTTAATAGTTTCATAAATATATTGGCCTCTTAGCCAGTTATCTGTCAGTTGAACATTTTTGGAATTCCTAATACTGTCCTTCCCTTGAAATCATTTGTCTTCTTGACCATGTAACAATCAGGCTGTATCAGTCTTTCTTCTGCATGGGATGTTGGTCTGCTTTGATGTGGGTTTGTGGAGATGCTGATTAATTATGTAGTAACATTAGATTACAAATTTAGTCATTGAGTGGGTAAGAGTGGCTATTTCTGAATCTGACTTTGATGCTCCAACATTTTTGACAATTCTGGGCTACCTCATTTTATTTGAGATATAAAAGAGTAATTTCTTTTAATGTTCATACAGTCTGCTTCATTTTAGCAATATTTGGATATTAATAGAGATGATGCTCCATGACTCCAACTATACCTTTAAATAATCTCTAACTCTCTTTTAAAATTTGTTTTTATTGAATTTGATTTTGTTGAATCTATATCTATTAAAGTAATAACGCATACATAAGCCAGGGGTGTATAGGGGAGATGATTCTAAGAATTACACTCCAGGCCAAGTTGAGTTTAAATGATTAGTTATAAAAAGTCAAGATAAGAGTTCAGGTGTGCTGTGCTAGTAATATCTTCTTGAGAATGCTGGGCTGGTGGCTTGTTCTCTGCATTGGATTTATAGCAGCATAATGGATGATGATTTATACCTGAATTTAGTAGATGGAGATGGAACCATTGCTACACTGGTACTCACATTCTGGCGGACCCTAGGTGAAGCCAGAGAACAGCACACTCTGGGCTTCTCCCAAACACAGTTCTGCTGTGCCTTAGTTGGCTTTGATTGAAGAAGCACTGATAATAACCAGAGCATATTGTTAGGTGGTGGGTGTTTCAGGTGTCAAGAATTAAAATAAGTAAACGTATCTGGGAGTAGGTTTTGTGCCAAGAGACAGAGAATTGTTGACATGCTGTGTGATTGAATATATAAAAGAAGTAACTTAGTGATAGGAGAAGAGAGAAAGATGAAAGAGAAGTCATTATATTCTGTCTTCTTCAGCCTCACCTCCCTCACCCCCTGAAAGTCTTATTTTTTAAGACCATCAAGATTATATATATGTGATTTGCCTACTTTTGTAGGTCACCACTGTGAGCTCTATAGTAACTCTGCAGACTTCTTCCTGGATGTCATTAATGGAGACTCTTCTCCTGTGATATTAAACAGAGAGGATGAACATGGTGAAAGTATTTGCATCTGTTAAGAGTCACAGATTATCACCTAATTGAACTGGCTGAAGGTGAGCCGTGTGGTATGTCATTATAACGTGGCTTTGTGAATTTATATTACTAATGATGCCCTCTGATACCAGTTGCCTTAGTTTGTCAGGCTGCTGTAACAAGAATACCATAGTCTGGGTTGCTTAAACAACAATTTGTCACGATTCTAGAGATTGTGAAGTCTAAGATCAAGGCACCAGCAATTCAGTGTTTGTTGAGGTCCTGCTTTCTGGTTCATAGGTGGACCACCATCTTCTCAGTGCCTCTTCACATGGTAGAAAGCAGGCAGGGGGCCAGTGGAGCTTCTTTTATAAGGGCACTAATTCCACTCATGTGGGCTCCACTTTCATGACCTAATCACTCCTCAAACGCCCCACATTCAAATACCATCACATTGGGGTTTGGGTTTCAGTATATGAATTTGAGGAGGGGGCATAAACATTCAGTTTATAGCATCAGTCAGCACATATTTTGTTGTCTATGAGTGCTGTATTTTTAATTTGTAATTGCACGTTGATATGATAGTGTCAGTTCTGAGTAGAGTGTTCATGAAAAAATACACAGTTTTATATAGTGTCTTGAAATAAGAAACTTTGCCCGGCCAGGCGTGGCTCAGAGGTTGAGCATCTACCTAGGATCCAGGTGATCGGTGTTCAATTCCCAGTCAGGGCACATGCCCAGGTTACGTGCTTGATCAATGACTCTTTCATCATTGATGTTTCTATTTCTCTCTCTCGCCCTCTCATTTCCTCTCTCTGAAATCAATAAAGATATATTTAAAAGAGAAATAAGAAACTTCGCAATTAATGCATTTGCACATAGTGGAAAGAAAGGCAGAAGTTTTTCTGTTAAGAATTATAACTCCTTACAGTAAGAAGTTTATTTTAAAAGGGCCGGGGTACAAATATTATAGCTAGGAAATGGTGAGTCACATTGCTATATCCATAAGTGTATGGAAGTAGCAATTAAGTCATTTTTCTAATGTGTAAAGCAATGACAGATCTAATATATTTTTTTAACATTCAAGCTTAGAATTAAGGTGTTAGGGGAAAAAAATCTAAGAAAGGGGTTCTAGAAAAAAATGGGCTAAATCAGTTATTTTGTTAATGTTTTTCTCTGTTTACTTTTATTCCAAAGTCAGGGAGACTAAAGAGCCTTCCAAGACAAATAAACCACTCATAGAAAAATTAGCTGAGTTTTATGTCAACTCCACCCTCTTTAGAGAAATGAAAGTTGAGTTAGATCAACTCTCTGGGTTGAGAAAAGAAGAGTGCAGCTTTAAGGAGATCACCTATGCCACCTCCTTCTGTCATCAACGTAGATGGATTTCCAAGCGTTCCTTCAAAAACTTACTGGGTAATCCCCAGGCCTCTATAGCTGAGGTAACCTCCAGATTCTTGTAAGTATGCTGTGAAATACTATGATCCAGGTGACTGTGGTTTGATTCCCGGTCAGGGCACATGCCCTGGGTGGCGGGCTCGATCCTCAGTTGGGGGCATGCAGGAGGCAGCTGATCAATGACTCTCATCATTGATGCTTCTAGCTCTCTCTTTCCCTCTCTCTTCCTCTCTCTGAAATCAATAAAGACATATATATATATATATATATTTTTTTTTTTTTTAAAGAGTGCTGATGATGCTAAGGGTGTGAAAGTGCTCACAAAACAAGTACATACAATTGAAGAAGTAGAAAAATTGTTTATTTGAGTAAACAAAAAGCAGTTAGCAGGTGATAGCATTTTGGAGGCAATGAAATGTGAAAAAGCAAACATGCTGCAATAATGACCTCCTGAAAGACCCCCGGGAAAAGCGCTGAGAGCGATTCGTTTTAGTAGGGAGTAGTTCAATAAATTTAAGAAAAGAAGTGTTTGTTTATAGATTAAACAGTGCATTAGACATGTACTGTATACAAGAAAGGTTAAAACAGAATCATTTGGGGGTCTGGAATTAATTAATTCAATTTACATTATTTCTAATGGGAAAAAATGATTCCATTTTCGAATAAATAGCTTCTCGAACAGCTTTCCGGAATGAATTAAGTTCAAGAACTAAGGTTCCACTGTACCTTCCACCCTGCCCCTGTGGCTCTGTTCGTTGGGCTTTGTCCCATGCACTGAAAGGTTGCTGGTTCATTTCCTGGTCAAAGCACATGCCTGGGTTGCTGGTTCAATTCTCCTGTAGGAGGAATGCAGGAGGCAGCTGATCAATGTTACACTCTCACATAGATGTAATATTCTCACATTGATGTTTCTCCCTTCTTTCCTCTCTCTCTAAAAATCAATAAACTATTCTTTAAAAAAAATAAAAAATAAACAATTACCTTCCAAAGATGCCACCTCTAAATATCACATTGAGGGTTAGGGCTTCAACATAGGAATTTTGGGAAGACACAGTTCAATCCATGGCAATGCAGGACTGTGAATTTGGAGCACCACTGTGGAAACAGTGGGATGGGGAGAGACCTGTGGGGACTTACACTTGCCTTCTGTCACTGTTTTAACCTGAACAGTTTTTTAATGCTTATTATTTGGGGGAAAATAAGTTTAGCACTTAGGAATTGATCTAAGAATGTTTAATCCACTGCAGCGCTTTTGTTCTTCTCTCATCACAGAGCTGGGGTGCTCTTCTTCCTAACAATGAACCAGGGTTTCAACAGCATGACATCCATGGAGCTCTTTGGAGTTAAGAAGAAGCTCTTTATGTGAGTATGTCTCTGTTCTGGGAAGGGGGCTGTCCAATGTCAGGGCTGTTAGTCAAACTGGTCACACACAGAATTGGGCCACGGATGGGATCCTGGGGATCACCAATGCTCAATGAGAAAAGGCAGCCAGGGCCTGGGAAGGAAGTCATGAGCATGTGGGGCCTGAGACCAAGGGAAAAAGGATTTTCAAGATTAGGGCATAGCCCCAAAGGCAAATGCTATAGAAAATGCAAGCAATGGAAGCTGTAAAGGGTCTTTTGATTTAGCAAATAAGAAGTCATGAGGAGCTTCACAAGAAAACATTGAGGAGCTCTATAGAGAGAAAGTAGTGGGTTAAGTTGTAAATTGAAGGTGGGGAGATAAATAATGTGTCCTTTAGTACATAAAAATATTTTGTTTGATAGGTTGGATGCTTTGATTTATTTATTATGGGTTATATATAGAAGTTTTAGAACCACTCATGAAACTGTATTTTAATGAGATGTTATATATTAATCACTTGATTCAATCAAGTTGAAAAATATGTATTCCCACCAGCACCATTGTCCTTGTTAAGCCCATCCCAGCATGGGAAGTGCCAATTAGGAGAAGTTTTGTATGAACCTCTCCTTATGTAGCCATCTCTTGCTGGAGTGGTCCTTCCTGGGGTCTCCATGGCAGTACCGCTTTTTGATAGCCTGAAATGAAGGTATTGATTATATTTTATGCTACACTTAACATTATGTTGCACTAGTTCTAGGCTTTGGGGTAT
Organism: Miniopterus natalensis; assembly: GCF_054644295.1. NCBI lineage: Eukaryota > Metazoa > Chordata > Mammalia > Chiroptera > Miniopteridae > Miniopterus > Miniopterus natalensis. The sequence goes on from NC_142081.1 coordinate 152,805,590, forward strand.
TTTAAGCATCCATTTTGAACCCCAAATTATTCCTAAATTCATTTGGAGATAGGATGCAAACCCTTGAAGATTACAAAGCTTCCTGTGTTAAGGAAGTATAGAGGCACATGAGGTGCTCAGGATATGTGCTGGTGTGTCTGTTGGTGGGAACATATAGTGGCTGCATCATTAGAACTGTTAGGACTATGGACCTTCCATTGTGTGCAGTTACAGAGAAAGTAAAAACCTTGACAACTGCAGATCTTCTAATTAAATGAAATATAGATGCATTGTCATTCCTTTAAAGCAAGGGTGGGGAATGTCCAGATCACAGGCCAAAATCATTTGGTCTGGCACTGCCAAGGCAACTGTAGATGGGACTCAAAATTCGATAAATCTAGGAGCTTTTTTTCATAGCTAATTTTTAAGTTAATAATTTTGTATGGCCCTTGAATGGTGTTATAAATATCCTAAGGACCCTTGGCAGGAAAAAAGTTTCCCACCCTTGCTCTAAAAGCACAAACAGCCTCACCTAAGAGGGGAATACACATGCAAAGAGGATATGGTGTTTAGAGCAGTGGGAGGAATTTCAAGAATGCGTTGGCCTCAGGAGAAATGTTTACAAGGTTGTAGGGGAGTTAAAGAGGGTAAGCTTTAGAACTCTTCATGAAACCAGGCCACCAGTTCTGATTGTTGGGATTTGCTCTTTGTAGATTTTTTCAGGGCTGTTGGTCAACCTCAGAACCATTGTGCCTTGGCTCTCATGGCTTCAGTACTTGAGCATTTCTCATGGCTATGCGGTAGCTTGTCTTCTTTTGTCCCTGTGGCTGGTTTATTGTTCCCATGCTAGGAATATCAGAGTAAAGCCTGATCATCTCATGCCCCCAGATATGAGCTGTGGAGATCTCCCAGGAATTTTCTTTTAGGAGCGGTGAAGGAGAGTTTCCTATTAAACCTTGGATCAACTTGATGATCACCTGGTTTTCCTAGTCACCCTGTTGTTTGAGGGAGGTGAAGGGTAGGGTCTAGCTCATAGTGAAGTAGAAAGCTTGACAAATTCATGTGAAAACAGTGTAGTTGTATTTCAGTTCTGTAAATAGGGAAATAGGAGGATGGGATCCTAGAATATGTGCTTTATTTTGAAAGGGAAATTTGAAGAAAAATGAAGACCATTTAGTATTCACAGACACTATTGGCTTTAGAATCTAATCAACTTTAAAAACTGTCTTAATATAGTATAATTGAGTTTCTAACTCCCAAGAATTATATTTGCTTTTGATTAAAACAAACAAGTATAATACAAAAAATTATTACATAAATAAGCAATAGCCACTGAGTATCACTATCATTTTAATTACAATGTTTATGAGGCTGTAACATTGGAGAGAGAAGGAGGGCAGTGCTATCGGGTAACACAGCCTGAGGTGTCCCAGCTTGGCCAAGTATTTTTTTTCCTTTGTATGAGAAGCCAAAACCCTAACCTTAGGCCTCTTGATTGCCAGGAAAAATCATTTAGTTGCTCTGGTGGGGCAAACTGTGAATGTGAAGCTTGGTTTGTTTTCAGAAATAATAATAAACATTAAACTAGGAGGATGTGATTGTGATAATTCTTTGGAAACTTTGAAATCCAAAGCTACCTTGCCTGCTCCACCTTGCATTATAGGCTTTGCAGCACAATGAATTTTTGGGACAAAACTTCTGCCTGGGATTCAATGTCACAGCAAACAATACCTGTAGCTTTGCAATGTAAGTTTGCATTTAGTGTTCTAATGCATCTGCTTACTATGTGGTGTGATGGAAAAAGGCCACTGGGCTGAGCTGGTGTAAGTCCTTTCAGGGACACTGGCTTTTCTGAGACTAAATTTTCTTATCTGTATGTGAGTTGTTGTCCATTAATGCATATGAAAGTACAGTACAACTCCTAGATATTCTACTATGGTCAAAATTGTATTTAAGTTGGAGAAATGTTTCTTATGTGCTGTTTGGCTTGAGTCTTTTAATAGGTCATTTTGCTGTTTTGAGTGTGGGTGTGAGATTTGATTTTCAGAACATTTGCTTTTGAAATGAGCTGCTTTGATATTTTAGTAAGGCCTTACAGTGTCTGCACTGTCTGGATTCTGTGATGTGTATGGGTTCATAAAAACCTATAGGCATTTAAATAAGCCACAAACATAGTGAATAAAATTGAACAAATATTAAAAATGTATTCATATTTTTTCTGTTGAATTTCAGATGTACTGGAGAAGAATTTTTGAGAGACCAGGGCATCGACCTCTCTCACCTTGGGGTCTGTGGAAGAATCACGTAGCCTTGTCAGGCATGACTGTTATCTTCCTTACAATTGCCTACCTAAAATTGTTATTCCTTAAAAAATTTTTTTAAATTCCTCTCTAATTTATGTGATTTGTGTACATATTAAGAAGGAGCATCTTGATGCAAGTATTCAATGAAGTTTTCTTGTTCTTTTAATTTGCCATCATATTATTGTTTAGCCAGAATTATTTTCAACAGAAACCTTCTTAGAAATCACAATGAACTGAATTATGAAAGAACCCAAGTCATAAACTAGTGCTATTATGTACTGTTTGTTAGTTCATCCAGTGAGACGGTACCCACACAGAAAAATCTAGTTTAATTAATTGACCTAAAAAAGAATTGAATTCTAGAAACCTATTATAAGTTACTAGTATCTGTTAGCAGTTTCCTCATCTTTAAACTGAATAAGTATGCCAGTTGCCCTCCAGCTCCAATATTATGTGACTGTATGATCTGCCATTATTTAGTAAATAAGAAATAACAAATGTATTGATGCTGTGGTGTATATATGGAATAACCCAGTGCTATTTATTGGGTAAAAAAGCTATTATGATGGGAAAGCTTGGATAAGCCTTGTAAAGTTAGTAGAACTTACTGAGATTTCTCTGTAGTGGAATTAGAATATCTCAGGGGTCTTGGCTGCGCCTTTGGACTGTAGGTGCAGAGAGCCAGGACCTGGTGACTTTCCCTTCCTGGGGCAGTTCAGTGGTTATGGGCAGGAGATCACCTGGGAGCTTTGCTCAAATACAGGTGTCTGGGCCCTGCGAGCCCTGACGCATCAGCATCTCCAGGGCACCTCCATAAGGAACTGTCATGCCAGGATGTGGTAGCTTCCAAGAGCCTTCCCAACTCTGAATATTTTAGCCTTATGACATAATAACTGATATAAGTGGCCCTATATCAGTTTATTTATTCCCTCATATACATCTCACTTATTTACATATCTTCTCTTCATTCTAACCTTTACCAGTAATAAGAAAGTGCTTTTTAACTTATTTCTTATTAAAGGGTAATGTAGGGAAATGTATAGTTCAGTGAATTATCATGCAAGGAACACTCCATGCAACCACCAACCAGATCAAGAAGTAGAAATTACAGCTCAGGGAAGCCTCCCTCATGCCCTTCTCCCAACCACTGCTTCCCCACTGCCCTCTGGGTTATTTTTTAAACGAAGACTTTATGCTCCCCTTTGTTGCTATTATCGGAGTATCACTACAGCTCCATTTTGTGTCCCTGTGTGCATAAGTAGGTCCTAAATGAAGTCTCCACTCTCCTTTTAATAAATTGTTAATTTTGGAATGATTTTAGATTTACAGAAAATATGCAAAGGTAGCATGGAAAGTTCCCATGTACCCCTCGCTCAGTTTCTCTTAAGGTTTGCGTTTTATATACTGTGGTACATGCCAAAACTAAGAAATTAACATTGGTGCATTACTGTTAATTTAACTATACACTTTTTTCAGATTTCACTTTTTTACTAATATTCTTTTATTGTTCCAGGATCCAGTTCAGGAGCCACATTACATTTAATCATCCCTTTTAAAAGCAAATCCTTTTCAGTATTATAGGAATTAAGTGAGCTGAGGATCACCAGAGTGTCCGCCCCTGTGACTGGTCCTTTGGGAATGTCATTTAGCATCAGCAGGAGCCCTGCCATGTTGTTGCAACATCAATCCAGAGTCATAGCATTAAATTTTTATCTTTGAACGTTAAGGAACATTTTTCTTCTTTTAAATGACATTTGATTAACACATCATTTTTAAAAACACATTATTACTCTCTTTTACCCGATTATTGTGTAACCATCAAGGTTAATCAGTTTTTTTCTGTTCTTGGTACAATTCCTTCTTTTTACATAACTCTGGCTTACCCACAGCTTTTTGTTAATATGGTTCCTCACGCAATGAGAAATATATTACACAGAGAGCTGGGATATATATTTCATATATGTATGCATGTGATATGTAGAGAAATATATATCTATACCTTACACACAAAATATACTTAAAAGACAAAATAGCCAAAGATATTAATAGTACCTACTTTTAAAATGAATAGAAATTTAAATATATCCTATCATATGTATCCTCCCTTTTTATTACAATTATCTTTTTATATAATTCTGCTTTTGATTATTATGTTAAGAAACATGTACATAGATTGAACCATCTTAACCATGTTTAAGGTAAGGAACGTTTTGAAAAGTATAAGTAAAAACATGAGTTCTATAAAGTAGAAGGAAAAATATTAGTTTATTGGTAATCCATTTATTTTTTAATAACATGCTATTTAGTCTCCATGTGTTTGAATGTTTTTGAGTTTTTTAATTGTGGTTGATTTCTAGTTTCACACCATTGTGATCCAAGAAGATGCTTGATATGATTTCAATCTTATTGAATTTGTTAGGACTTGATTTGTGTCCTAACATGTGGTCTATCTTTGAGAATGTTCCATGTGCACTTGAAAGGAATGTATATTCTGCAGCTTTGGGATGAAATGTTCTGTAAATGTCAATTATATCCATCTGATCTAGTGTGTCGTTTCAGGTTGTTGTTTCCTTATTGATTTTGTGTCTGGAAGATCTACCTAGTGATATTAGTGAGGTGTTAAAATCTCTTACTATGACTGTATTGCTATCGATCTCTCCCTTGAAGTCCACCAAAAATTTAGAAATATATTCAGATGCTCCTATGTTGGGTATGCATATGTTTACAAGGGTTATGTCTTCTTGTTGGACTGATCATTTTAGTATTATGTAGTGACCTTCTTTGTCTCTTGTTATGGCCTTTGTTTTATAAGTCACCTCTTGGAATTGCTTTTAGAATTTGCTTGAATTTTTTTCACCTGTATTGATATCAATACATTTTATTTGTTAGAGGGTGTTTTTCAATTTTTCAAAGTTATTAAGAGCCTGCTCTGCCCGGCCGGGCGTGGCTCAGCGGTTGAGCGTCGACCTGGGATCCAGGCGATCAGGGTTTGATTCCCCGTCAGGGCACATGCCTGGGTTGCGGGCTCAATCAATGACTCTCTCATCATTGATGTTTCTCTCTCTCTCTTCCTCTCCTTTCCTCTCTCTGAAATCAATAAAGATATATATTAAAAAAAAAAAAAAAAAAAAAGCCTGCTCTGAAGAATTTTTCCCAACGTTGGCTTAAAATGACAAATGTATTTGTATGTGGGTTTTTAAGGGTCTTTAAACTGACTCAGAAATTTAATCCAAATAAACCCCCCAAACAAACAGTTCCACCCAAGTTTTGGGGCACTTAACACCTTGCTGGCAGGCTATTTTGAGCCAGAACTAAATGAAAGCATCTGAATAAACTTAAATATATGTTATTTTGTCATATCTTATATTTATATTACCATATGTCAAAATTAAACATATTGCATATATTTTAATATTTTTAAATATTTTATTTTTTTAAATATTTTTTTGAGTGTGATATATTGTATAACATGTATCTACATGCAATGGCACTAACCAAGTTTTACATACATATCATGTTTACTACACTTTGCCTTAGAAGAACATACTTTACAGGCACTAGTGGGATTTTTTTTTACTGCTGGTTACTGTTTTTTGTAAAACATGCTCTTATAATTTTCCTGATAATCTGAATGGGGAATCTTTATTTGGCACACATAAGGAAGAGGAAAACTAGGGACTGCTGAAATAACTGCTGAGCAGTGAAGGGCAGACACAGTTATCTCATGACCAGTAAGCAAGTTAATAGCTATATACTTTTAAGTCCTTTAAAAGTTTACAGTATGGTATTTTTAACATTCTAAAAAAATTATATGTAATCCATTTTCTTTTTTCTTTTTGGTTGATTTCAGAGAGACTAAGGGAGAGGGAGAAAGATCAATGATGAGAGTGTCATTGATTGCCTCCTGCATGCCCCCTGGTAGGGATGGAGCCCAAAGCCCCGCACCGGTGTATGTGCTCTTTTTTTTCTTTCAAATTTTTTCTTCTTTTTTAAAATTTTTGTTTAAAATATTACAGATGTCCCTTTTTCTCCCCAATGACCTGTTCCACCCCATCCCTTCCCCCTCCCCAGTCCCTCTCCCCACCATGGTCTGTGTCCTTGGGTTGTGCATATATGCATATAAATTCTTTGGTTACTCTCTCCCCCTCCACCCACCCGCCCTCCTCCATCCCTCTGACATTCGTCAGTCTCATCTATGCTTCCACGTCATTGAATCTATTCTGTTCATCAGTTTGTTAAGTTCTTTAGATTCTACATGTAAGTGAGATCATGTGATGTTTGTCTTTCTTTGCCTGGCTTATTTCACTTAGCATAATATTCTCCAGGTCCATCCATACTGTCCCAAAGGGTACAAGATCCTTCCTAGTATTTTATGATGTTAATGTCCCACAGTTTTTTTTACCCACTCGTCTACTGATGGGCACTTGGGCTGTTTCCAGATCTTAGCTATTGTGAATTGCACCCTGCATGTGCTCTTACCCACCACCAAATCCAACCTTGATCTCCTGGTTCATGGGTGGGCACTCAGCCACTGAGCCACGCCAGCCGGGCCCATTTTCTTATCTAGGCCTCCTGCCTAAAAGTTACTTGCATGGGGTAAAGAATAGACAGTAATTCCTTGTGTTGCTTTAAACGAGTTAACTGATGTTACGATTTTTGTTTGTAAATGCAAACCAAAAACTATCTAGAGGCAAATACTAATTTCTGAGGAGATGTAGCAGGTGGATTTTGGCACAGCCATACACACTCATAAAGCCTGATAGCCGACCCTTTTCCTCAATCTGCAAATCGCTTTCCAGCTTTTCCAAACGATCAATGTCTTGCAAAGAAGTGTCTATTACAGGCCTGTGAAGAATGCATTTAAACTATTCCCAGTAATATTTTCATTCAAAAGGTTTGTCTCCATTCCACCGCCCTCACCCCCACCCCTCACCCAGCGGGTAGATTTAGCCCCTGATTTTATTGGCCCTGGGGCGCAGGAACCTAATTTTTCAGAAGCACCTTCAATAGACGGCCACTAGCTCTGGGTCGCTATGTGTGAAACTGAAAAAAGCCTTGGCGTGAGCGCCCCCTGGTGTTCACGCGCGGGGGCCACCCGCGGTGACCAAATCCATCCAGGCCAGAGGAAGTACTGATGAGCTGGGGTGGGTCCTGCGATTACCAGGGCTCGTTGCCAATTGTCCATTTCTTACGAGCCCTGGATACAGAGCTTTCGGTTTGTCCCTGGGAACAGCTGTGCCCGTGACACGGGCCCACGGGCGAGCAGCGACGGATCCAGCGCGTAACTGCTCTACCCGGGCGCAGGCTCGGGCCGGAGCTTATCGCGGCCGGGCAGGGGCGCCACGCCTCCCCCCTTCCCGCGCGCTGCCCCCGGCGCAGGGACGCGGGGCGGGGCCGCCCCCGGCTGGGCCGCCCCCCTCTCCACCCTCAGCCCGAGCACGCGTTAGGAAGCCGCGTCCGGCCTCTGCGCTCTGCTCCTGGCCGCCCCGCTCGCGGGCCGCTGCCCATCGTTTCTGACCCCGACTGCGACCCCAGACCCGCACCTTCCCAGCTGTTCGCCAGGCCCGTGAGCGCTGGGCCCGCGGGGAGCGCGCGGTGCGGCGGGTGGGCTGCCCGCGGGGCTGTGCGCGCCCGTCCCGGAAGGTCGCCTGCGGCTGGGCTGTTCCGCCCTGGGCGGTGTCCTGAGTCCATCCTGACAGACTGAGTCACCAGCGCACGCGAGGGAAGAGGGAACCCAGGACCATTGATCCGCCAGAGACTGGGAGACGCAGGAAGGAGGCCCCTGGACAGGAGCCGGGAGATTTGGAGAAGCTTCACGTCGGAAGGCACAGTACAAATGCTCGCCGTCCTTGTGAAGTAGGACCTGCTTCCTTAGGTAGGTGGGGAAGGGCTGGCGGACTCACCTCCGCGCTCATAGGGCTGATTTTAGTGCCTGCCGCCGACCACATGGACCTGAGACCCGAGCCCTTGACCTGCTGAGTGAGTGGTGACTGCCCTTTGGGACGCCTGTGGCTTGGATGGTCGGTGGGTGTTGGGAGTACATTTGGTAGAAAATAGAAAACTGTTCAGTTGAGATGACTAGGTTTTAGTTAGCCCTCCTTCCCCCAGTTTCATTTGAAAGTGAAGATGAGATGCAAACTGAAAATTCAGACCGATTTTTCGGAAGATGATGTGTTGGTGCAACAGAATCTGTGTGTGGTAGTGTGTGTTAAGGGCCAGTTGGTAAAGCTGTTGCCGTTCCCCAAATGTGTGACATTAGAGTCCATATAGGATAGATAAAAACTTATTGAGCATGGAAGTTATTACAAGGTGGGAGAAAAAGTTGTTAATATTAGTACTTTAAAAGGGATTAACCAATATATCCCCTTGTGTTGTCATCTCCAGAGTTTGATCAGAACTTGGATGATTTGCTAGGGTTATTGAGCTCCCTTGTGTAATTTTTCTGTGGGTAGTTTAATGATTAACTTCAAAGAGTTAACTAGTTTATTACAATACTGATTAAAAATGATACTGAAGAAATTAGAATCAAACAGAAAAATAGAAGACCAAAAATATTAGGTTGCAAATCTAGCAAACAGTTAAAATACCTGTAATGTTGCCTAGTTTCATTTTCTTGGCTAAGAACATTCATATAAAAACTCATTCTACTTTGAGAAAATAAAGTAGATTCATAGTAACGAATGTTTATTGGTCATCTTTATTCCAGACCCTGCGCATTCAGCAAGAGCTCCCTTAGGCAACAGGTGCTTTTGTATCAAGATGGTATTAAAATACACTTACACACAAAATCTATTTCTGCATTTATGTATTAAGCATACATGAAGCATTTGAGGCAAGCATACATGTTACAAACAAAAAATAAAATATAACCGAGAGTTACTGTGGGGAGGCACATTCCAATGGACATGGACAGACTGAAGGTCCCTATGCAAATTAAGTTGCATCCTGGAGGCTGTTGGTCATACTATTCAGTGAGGATAAATGGGAGAAACATACCAGGTCCTTAGAGAAACTTTCTCTGGCACTTACTTCTGAGGGAATGTCTTGTGTCACAGAAGGATGTAGAGGAGACTGAACCATGGCAGTGGGAGAGCATCCTGCGTGCCCATCTGATAGTACATGCAATGGTGTGTTTTCTAGGACTGCTTGTTGTATTTGTAATTTTCCTTACTCTATGTGCTATGAAAAACACCTGTTGGATGCTAAGACCCTGTGCTCACACATGCTGCTGTTTGATGGTTTGGGGCTGCCTTGGGGATAAATCTAGATTTTCTAGAGGGATAGGTGGATCTCATGTGTTTCAAATACTCTGTATTTCTCTCTGTCAAGAGTTTTTGATAGAAGTTTGGCAACAGTTGAAAGATATCAAGTGGGGAGGTTTATTCTGTGTTGCTTATTGGGGTTATGGTTGAGAACTTTTAGTAAAAGTTAATGGATATAGGATGTATATATAGGTCTACAGGAAGTCAAAGGATATCCTTTAAGAAATAGTTCCCAGTTTACTCCAAGGTGTGATTCAATAATTGATAATGTGTCTGGATGACTTTGCCCTCTTAGTTTTTTAATAACAATTTCATGGGATGTTTATTGACGATATGACTCTCCCATTTAAAGTACAGAATTTGTGCAACCAGCACATTTCCATCATCTTCCTCTTTAAAAATTCATTAGCAGTAACTCTTCCTTCTCTTGATTGTCTCCCCCACCCCATAGTTTTTCACTGAGAAACTGTTAGAAAGTGGATATATAATTTTTGGGTCACACAGCTTATTTATAGAGATAGATAAAATATTCAGAGAATTGTAACATTGAAAGTTAGTAGTTTAAACTGGGGGTGGATAGGTGTGTGTAAAGCAGAATTGCTGCCCCCGTCGATTTCATTGAAGAAGTTATGTTTTCAGCGAGAAGGTAGAATAAAATCTTAGCAAAGTAGAAACCCCTTTAAACAGGGTTTCTTGCACTTTTCTGATGTGGGTGAGGAATAAACTTTTCTTTACCCTCAAGGTTCTTTCAGCTAGTCTAATAATCAAATGGACCTGAGACAGATTAGCAAGAAAAAATAACCAGTTAATACATATGTGTGGGAACCTCTTATACACTAGAGAGTCAGAGATCCCACATGCAGGAGAAGTTCAGAGACAGGAAGGTAACATGGGTATATAAGACTTTCTGAGCTAGATCCCTAGAAGTACAATGACCCTTGTGGGCTTCAGAGGGTCATTGCAGGGAGAGCAGATGTTTAGTAAATAGAAGTTTGTCTTGCCCTATAGACAGATTAAAAGGGGTTATCTCTAATAATCTCTTATTCAGCATGGGCAAAGCCCCTGATTCAAAATCCTTTTATTTAAAAAACAAAAAAAAGATTGGCGGATTTAAGAGAGAGAGGAAGGAAGAAAGAAACATCTATTTGTTCCACTTATTTATGTATTCAGTGGTTGATTTTTGTATGTGCCCTGACCAGGGATGGAACCCACAGCCTTGGTGTATTGGGATAACACTCTAACCATCTGAGCTACCCAGCCAGGTCAAATTCTTGTAGGTAGTTAATGGAGGGGAGAAATTTCTCTTCAGCCCAATGCTAAAGTTTCCTTTAGCTCAAAACAATCTTGGTGGGACAGAGGCACATCTTGATGTGACTTGGTCTGAACTTTCACACTGATTATTAGCCCAATCCCTTTGGCTAGTTCTTAGGCAGCATTAGGTAGCTGTCTTTTCACTAGCATTAAGTTGTTATCTGGAAGGGTAAAAATGGAAGTCTCTAGAAAGCCACAAGCCCTAGGATTCCCCTCTGAAGCCACTTGAGGTGAGTATCTTACAGGGAAAGAGGAGAGTGTGCTGAGAGACACCCAAACTTTAGACACCGCTGAGGTATGCCTCTCCGCTTCCTGTCCTGCACAGCCCGACCCTGGCCTGACCCTGACCCCAGGATCAAGGAGAGAAGGAATAGAAAAGAGGGACAATAGGATACTTAGAGAGGAAGAAGGGTAAAGCATACATTTTACCCCTTTTTCTTAACTGTCTCGTATTAGTTTGGAATGCCTTAAGATCAATAGGTCCTCAGAAAAATAAAAGAAAGAGGCCATTTAGAAGGGGGACAAAGAGGTCAGCTGAGTGCTTACTGTATCCCGGTGTTTTTTACATCCATTGTCATTTTGTGCTCACACTAAGTCTTTCAGGGAAATATTTTACTCTCCTATTTATAGAAGAGGAGTCCAAGAGTTCACAGGGTCACTCAGAGCTGCCACAAAAAGACCATATTGCACTTAATTAAAGTTCCTTTTGGCTTTCTCTTTTTAAATCTAGCCTGGTAACTTGTTTCGTACATCTCTTACATGTTCATACAGCAGCACATTGTGAAGGCATGCAGGGACAAGAGGAGAATGCAAGAGAAGAATGCATGAGTTGATAAGGAATGGGGAGGCCCAGACCTCACTTGGGTCTGATAAGCTGTGTCATTCCTCATTTTCTACCTTTGATAAAGTCACTTCATCTCTCTGCATCATAATTCCTTCATGGGACCAGAAAACATAAGTTTGGATGGGAGGGATCTATATTTTTTTTTAAGGAGCTAAGAAGTAGAGTATGGGTCAGTTGAAAGTGCCAGACTAGTAGAAGAGTGTTAGGTGTGCTGAGAACACTTAGTATATTCTTATCTGACCCGTCACTGGGAATTATCTTATAATTAATAAATACTATTCAAGCGATCTTACTACACAAGCGTTCAGCTAGTGGAATCATCACTCAGTAAAAGTCTAAAGACCTAGGATCTGATCTCATAGTTGTTCAGTAAAATGGAATGACTCAACACAGGATGTGAGGATCAAATGAGATCATATAGCCTAGTATTGTTTGGAAACTATTAAATTCTGCCTATATCTATCTTTTCATATAAACGATATATTCAAGGTATAATTTCAATGTATAATTAATATAAAATTATTAATGAAATATTTTACCTTTTATTCATGCTAAGTCTTCAAAATCTGGAGTTTATCCTACATGCACTGCACATCTTACTTAGGGCTGTCCACATCTCAAGTGCTCAACAGGCACATGTGGCTGGTGGCTGCAGAATAGAGTAGCACAGGTATAGGTGCAATAATTGATATAGTGATAGAGGAAGACTTTCTCGTCATGTCCCTTTAAGGGCAAACATCTTCTGTTGTTTCTTCAGGTTTCTCATATGAAGTCTCATAACTCTTGGCAATCATTTCAAAATGGGTAGCATCGTTATCTCAGTGGTGTCTTTATAACATTGAGCTATGCAAAACAAGCAAAGTTTTATAACAGCAGAAATGCCTATAATAAACAAAATGTTAAGTTTAATTTGGAAAATAGGTCTAAACCAGGAGGCAATATCTGAGGGCAGCCAACTTAAGATACCAAAGAACTGTGGGCTGCTGGGCTCGGTGAAGGATCTCAGGATGACTGGGTGAAAACTTGCTCTAAAAGCCTTTGAATGGGTAGTTGTTGGAGAGATTCACACCCCCAAACCAGAAGGCTATTTCTAACTCCCTAAAATCCTGGAATGAGAACGTTATCTCCAGGTTGGCTACTCTTCCTGAGAATCCCCTTGCTATCGACTGGGCTTACTACAAGGCCAATGTAGTGAAGGCTGGCTTGGTAGATGACTTTGAAAATAAGTTTAATGCCCTGAAGATTCCTGTGCCAGAGGATAAATATAGTGCTCTGGTGGATGCTGAATAAAAAGAAGATGTGAAAAGTTGTGCTGAGTTTTTGTCTCTTTCAAAGACCAGGATTGAGCAATATGAGAAAGAGCTGGAGGAAATGAAGAACAGAATTCCATTTGATCAGATGTCCATTGAGGATTTAAATGAAGTCTTCCCAGAATCCAAATTAGACAAAAAAGTATTCCTACTGGCCTCACAAGCCAATTGAGAATTTATAAATTTGAGCCTGGGAGAAAGCTCTGGCCCTCACATTATAAACCCTGTATGTTAAAAATAACTTATAGTGAAAAAAAAAAAGATATCAAAGGACTGTGAGGTGTCAGTGGGATCTGTGTTTAACTTTTTGTCCTTGCCTGGATTTTATCTACTTTCATCTCTGCTTCACAGGAAGTGTTTTATCCAAGTGCAATAAGAAGTGTTAAGAACTGAGCAAACCCCACCATGTGCAGCTAGATAATGGACTTTTACAAAAATGTTAATACATCTTATTGAACCTAATAAATCCAAAATATTTTTAACAAAACATGTAATTAATATAAAAATGATTAATGAGGTATTTTACATTCTTTTTTTAACATTTAGATCTCTATTCTTTTTACTCTTTTTATATTAAGATATAAGTGACATATAACAGTTTCAGGAGTACAACATAATGATTAATAATTGGAGGAGATTAAAGATGATGGTGGAGTGAGTGGAAACTACACTGACACTCCCCCGCGACCAAACTGGAATTACAACTAAAATAGAGAAAAACCGTCCTGAATAATCAACTGCAACTGAAGATGAGCTGGAGAGCACTCTCATAACCAAGGAGGAAAAGTGGAGACTGCATAGAGACTAGTAGGAAGTGTGGAGGCACGAGGGGACTGGCTGGCTCCCACAGGGAGTTCCCACTAAGGACTCTGGGGCCTAAACTCCAGGCTGGGCTTCCCAGCCAAGAACACCAAAACTGAGAAAGGTGCCCATATAATATCTGGCTGTGAAAAGCAGTGGGGTTTCTATCTGCCAGGAACAAACAGCTGGAAATGCAGGCACCCTCTTATAGAGCCAATGCACAAAGTTTTGTGTGCAGCCACATACCTTGTGCTCCAGCAAGGGGAGAGCAGAGTGGACTGCAGATGTGTAAGGAGAATCTACGGTTGTGGGCTCTGGAGATAGAGTTTAGAGGGCACCCCTCTGGATTCCTGTACCAAGTCATTCCCCCATACAGCAGAGGCAGACATTTACCTTCCAAGCAGCTGTGCCTGAGGAGGAAGCAATTGCCCCACCCTGGTGGAAAGCCTCTTGCCCTACCATGTGGAGTTTCTACAGCCTGAGGCTCATTAAGAGAATCAGCTTAATCAGTCTTCAGGCAAAGGCAGACTTCAGAGTACTTTGAACCTTTGCCTGATCTGCTTCTGGACACCAGCCTTGGAAAAGCCGACTTTGGTGTGCATCTCGGTTCTGTCCAAACGCACCCAGACCCAACAGAGGGGTCCTGGAACCATGGGTTGTTGATAGCTCCAAACAGGGTACTCAAGGCCAGTCACAAACAGCATCTGATATTGGCCTGCACCAGAGACCATGCAAAAGACTGAGAGTTCAGGCAGGCCTATCTAATACATAGAAACAAACCCAAATAGGCAGCCAAAATGGGGAGCCAAAAAACAAGCCCCAAATGAAAGAACAAGAGAAGTCTCCAGAAAAAGAGCTAAATGAAATGGAGATAGCAATCTATCAGATACAGAGTTCAGAATACTGATTGTAAGGATGTTCAACAGCATGAAAAAAGATATGGAAACTATGAAGGAAATGAAGAATGACATAGTAGAAATAAAGAATACATTGGAAGGAATAAACAGATTAGAGGAGGCTGAGGATCAGATCAATAAATCAGAAGACAGGGTAGAATAAAATCACTCCATCAGAGATCCAAAAAGAAAAAACAATTCGAAAACAGGACAGTCTAAGGGAGCTGTGGGACAACATGCGACATAACAGTATTCACATCATAGGAGTGCCAGAGGAGGTCAAAAGTAAGCAAAGTTTAGAGAACCTATTTGAAGAAATAATGGCAGAAAACTCCCTAATCTGGCCAAGGAAAAAGTCCACAAGTTCAGGAGGAAAAAGACTCCCAAGCAAGAAGAATCCAAAGAGGTCCATGCCCAGATACATCATAATTAAAATGCCAAAAACTCAAGACAAAGAATTTTAAAGGCAGTAAAAGAAAAGCAACCTGTTACCTATAAAGGAGCTCCCATAAGGTTGTCAGCTGACTTCTGATCAGGAACTCTAGAGGCCAGAAGAGAATGGCATGAAGCATTCAAGGTAATGCAAAACAAGGATCTGAAACCAAGACTACTTTACCTAGCAAGACTAACATTCAAAATAGATGGTGAAATAAACAGATTCCCAGGCAAAAAAAGGCTAAAGGAGTTTATCACCACCAAATCAGCACTGCAGGAAATGTTAAAGGGACTGCTGTAATAATAAGAAGAAATAGAGAAACACAGGCATAAAGAATTAAAATGGAAATAGATAAGGACCTATCAATAATAACCTTAAGGACTTTAAGGGAGAGATCAGCAGCAATACAGTCATAGTCGTGGACTTTAACACCCCACTGACTTCACTGGGTAGATCTTCTAGACAAAAAGTCAACACAGAAACAGTGACTAAATGGCACACTAGATCAGATGGATTTAATTGATATTTACAGAACATTTCACCCCAAAGCTGCAGAATAGACATTCCTCTCAAGTGCACATGGGTCATTCTCAAAGACAGACCACATGTTAGGACACAAAACAAATCTCTACAAGTTCAAGAAGATTGAAATCATATCAAGCATCTCAGATCACAAGGGCATGAAATTAGAAGTCAACTACAGTAAAAACACTTAAAAACATTGGAGCCTAAATAGCATGCTATTAAACAATGAATGGATTATCAATAAGATCAAGAAAGAAATAAAAAACTTCCTGGAAACAAATGAAAAAGATCACACAACAACCCCAAATCTGTGGAACACAGTGAAAGCAGTCCTAAGAGGGAAGTTCATAGCACTGCAGGCCTACTTCAAAAAGCAAGACAAATTTTTAGTAAACTATTTAATCCTACAACTGAAGGATGAGAAAGCTCCCCTGTGTAGCCACCAGGGCTTTTGTCTGCTGGGAGTTTTTTTTATTACTGCCTCGATTTCATCAGTTGTTATTGGCCTATTCGGGTTTTCAGATTCTTCCTGATTCAATTTTACATGTTCTCATTCATATGTAGAATCTAATAAACAAAATAGACTAAGGAACAAAATAGATCCAGAGACATAGAAGCATGGAACAGATTGAGGGATCTCAGTGGGAAGGCGGGGGTGGGGGAATGAGTGGGGAGAGATTAATCCAAGAACTTGTATGCATATATGCATAACCCATGGACACAGACAGTAGTGGGGGGGGGGGCTGATTCTGGGTGGAGGAGATCAATGGGAGAAAAAAGGAGGGATATCTGTACAGTGGTACCTCGGTTTTCATATGTACTCTGTTCCGGAAGACTGTTTGAGTTCTGAAATATTTGAAAACCAAGGAATCAACAGCAGACAGCTAAGCCTCAGAGTGTTGGACTCAGCAGAAACCCTGTGGCATGCTCAACTTCGAAGGCATGTTCTGGGTTTACGGCATTCGTAAACCAAATTGTTCATCAATGGAGATATTTGAAAACCAAGGTACCACTGTAATACTTTCAACAATGAACATAAATTTTTTAAAAAAAGATTGTATATATTATGAAATGCTCGCCATAATAAGTCTTATCTCCACACAGTTACAAGTGTTTTTCTTATGCTTAGAACTTTAAGGATCTCTTAGCCTCTTTTAAACAGATAATACAGTGTTGTTAACTATACTTACCATGCTGCAAATTACATCCCCAGGACTTATTTCTTTCATAACTGGAAGTTTGTATCAAATTGGACTGCTTTTAAACATACTGTTTTGTTTACAACTTCATTTATTCAACTGTCAATTTACTGTTGCTTTTCCCTCTACAGAAAGGCAGAAGCTCTCCAGATGTCTTCCAGTAATGACCAAGTTTTTATCCCAATGTCACAAACAAACACCGATGGCCTCCCCGGGATGACCTCCAAAGACCAGAAGATGTTTACTGAGGGAGCTGTGTTAAGTTTTCATAACGTCTGCTATCGAGTGAAAGTGAAGAGTGGCTCTCTACTTAGTCGGAAAACAGTTGAGAAAGAAATACTGATGAATATCAAGTATGTGCATGAACTTTTGTTTCAGTAACTTTATTGACAGCAGTGAACTTCACAGGTGTTGCTATTCCAAGTACAGGTGCATGGACATTTGTGTACATGTCTGTATAGGTACATAGACACATACTTTTGTTTGTTTACCTCAACTGTGAGTGCAATGGTTGGATCATATGTTAGGTATAAGACTAATTTTTAAAAGAATGGCCAAACTGTTTTTAAAGTGGTTATATCATGTGCATCAACATTTATTTGAGAAACTGAATAATTAATGTGTCACTTAGTTTTTCCTGGGCTAAGCCTTCTGATTTAGTGGAAAGAGGACTGGTTGTGTGACTTACAGCTTCCCAGTTATGGGGACAGAATTGTAACCTGTGAGCTTCATTATTCTAGTTTGTGAAATACAAGATCACTCACTGTACTTTATGAGCCAAACCCCTTAGGTATGCAATTTATATCCTTTATGTTTTAGAAGCAAGAGTCAGGGGGTTGAAAAGACAATGAACTGTGAAAGTCCTTTGCTTTTCAAATAGACTTCTTTTAAATGAGTGGGCTGTTTATACAGTCATTTATCATTTATAACAATTTACCTAATGCTTTCCCACATTATATAGACAGACAGAATCTACTTAAATACAAGAAAACTCTGGCTTAAGCTCAGGTTATGGAGTGGAAGTCCAACGTGAGAGAATTCAGGATCCAAATCAATACAAAACTATGATTTTCATTCTCTTCTTCCATTTCATTCTCCTCTTTCATCACTTGGCACTGGAGTGGGCAGTAGAGCGAGGAGGGAAATGAGAATAGAATCTACTTAGGACCACATATCTCTATTCTTTCACAGATGACAGCCGCTAGGATTTTTCATGTTCTTCTGATTTCTAAAGAAGTGAGCCTGATTCCTCCTCTATGTGCAGTGGGGAGTGTGTCTAGGTCTCTCAGACAGCATGGCCTATATGTTTTGTTTAGTTAATTTGTTCATTTGATAGGGGAAATAATTATTCCTGGGTGCAACAAACACTTTTTCTAGCTCTGTGAGCCTGGAGGAGTGGTTGTAAGAGCTCTTGGGCCAGGTATGGCCTCTAACCTGTATAGAATCAGATGCTTCCCATTTGTTCTTGATGTGTTCTATGGAATTATGGTCTTTTCTTTCTTTATCCTCACTCGAGGGTGTTCTTCCCCCCCCCCCCCATTGCTTTTTCAGAGAGAGAGAGTGGAAAGGAGAAAGGGAGAGAGAGAAACATCAATGTGAGAGAGAACATATCTATTGGTTGCCTCCCGCATGTGCCCCAACCGGGCTAGGGATCGAGCCTGCAGCCGAGGTACATGCCTTTGGTCAGAATCGAACCTGGTATCCTTCAGTCTGCAGGCCGACGCTCTAACCACTGAGCCAAACCAGTTAAGGTGATTGTTCTTTTCTGTTAGTAGCAACTAACTGCTCCCAGGAGGCTAGGAAATGACCAATAGACGAGAACATGTTTGCATCTCATGGGGAAGAAAGAACAAGGACCTGGGATTGATTGGGTTGGTGGTGAGGTCAGGGACTGTGTAGAATTGGATAGAACTTTCTTCAGGCAGCAACACATACAGTCATGCCTAGTTCCTTGTTGCTTTCTTTAATTGGGTAAGCAACCCTGACCAGGAAATTAAGGAGAGAAAGGTAGGCACAAAACTTTTATCTTTTGCTACATGCCTAGATAGAAGTGCCTGACCTTTTTGAAAGTGACCAGGTTTTTGTGGAACATAACAGTCAAGAAAATGTTGGTCACTTCAGATTTTGTGCTAAGTGGAAGGTAACACATTTATTTTTTCAATTAATGTTTACATGCAATATTGTATCAGCTTCAGGTGTACAACATTGTGATTGGACATTTATATACCTTCGGAAGTTATTGCCTATATGCATCTCATAGGACACCAGAGTTTTCTGCTTACTCATTGTTCTGGTTCAGGTGTCCATGAGGAAGGTCATCCCTTTCATTCAGTGTTGTGTTTCTAATTTTTCTACTATCTGCTGGTTCCCACTAAACAGAGCTACTGAGATGGGAGAAAGGTTGTTCTCATTAATCTTATTTTTACTTTATTTTGATAGCACCACCTCCATTCACAATAGTAATAATATTCTAAAAAAGCTTTTTAGAAGTTCGATCTTTGTTTTCCCTTTGGACATTTTGTAATTTTATTTTTAGAACTAAGTAACTAGAACCTGATGTTCTCTGTGGGGGGTAAGAAGATAAAATCTGACAACGAGAATTAAAAAACATGTTTTTACTATCTTATCAGAAATCATTCTGTTATGCTTAGTTTGCACCCATACCTAGCATTTAGGCTTTTCCTCACCAACACTGAAGATGTATGGACTAAATGATCCATTCCAGTACATGTGTAGATCATATAATTTTCAGGGAAATTCATTATACTATTTGGAGATTTTAAAAATTAATAATTTATTTTGAAATAATTTCAAACTTAACACTTGTGGGAACATAACAGACACCCCACCTGTTAGCATTTCACTGCATTTGCTAATCCTTTTGTATTTTTAGATAATTCATTATCATTAGCATTTTCTGAACCATTTGAGAGCAAATGGTTCATACTATGCTCTATTACCTGCCGGAGCCCGCCGGCAGAGGCGAACGGTCCCGAGAGTAGGGGTGAGGATGGAGAAAAGACAGACACAAAAAAGATGGGATCAGGAAGACTGCAGCTCGTGACGGCTGCAGCCCCGAGTTTATTTTCCAAGCTCAATTTATACCGGTGCTGTTGTTTTTGCTGAATAGCACCCTGCCCCACATTCCGTCCCCTTGCCCGATACAAAGTAGTTCTTTCCAGGCTGCACAAACACACTTTCAGGTAAACATCCTGCCTCCTGCAGGAGCTCAGACCTTGGTAACTATCTTTGTCTCGGCTTCTAATGGGAACTTTTTGGGAAGGATTGAGTCCTTGGCTTGGTATGTGACTTGACTGTCCCTTAACCCTTCAGGCCAGGGCCAGCTTCCTAATAAGCCTTTCTAGAATTTATGGCCGCAAGCTAAATTAGTATCGCTTTGGTGCCTCAAGGTCTGGGTCAGGGAGCAGGAGAGCACATCTGCAGCTCACCCAGGCAGCTCCTCTGTGCCTGGGGCCTCAGCAGCTCACCCACATCTCCCTGGGAGCAGGGGAGCACATCTGTAGCTCACCCAGGCAGCTCCTCCGTGCCTGGGGCCACAACGGCTCCCCACAATTACCCTTAACTCCTCCACTGTATATTTTTCAGAAATAAGGACTCTCTCCTATGGAACCACTCAGTCATTGTCTTGGAGCAACCCAGGGGTTGCAAAGCCTCACAATGGGTGTAGTGGTGGGTCCTAAGGGGCTGTTGGTCACCATGCTCTTCACATAGTTGACTGACCACCACATCATGTCTCCTTAGTCTCATGCGACCTGGTATTTTCCTGTTTCTTTCCAGGTGATGTTAATCTTTTTTTATTAATCCTCAACCTAGCATATGTTTTTATTGGTTTTTAGAAAGAGAGGAAGGGAGAGAGAGAGAACGAGAAACATCGATCGGTTGCCTCCTGTACACACCCCAACCAGGGCTTGAACCTGCAACTTAGGAATGTGCCCTGACCAGGAATTGAACCCGAAATCTTTTGGTATACAGGACGATGCTCCAGCCAACTGAGCCACACTGGCCAGGGCTCAGTCAACTTTTTTGTTCCTTAATATAAGCAATGTCCCCACCCTCCAGCTGTCTTCTCTCTTCCTCCCACCTCCCTTTGCAGCCTGTGATCTTGGGTGCTGGCCTTTGCTGCACCTCCACCCAGCACTCCCATCACCTTTGCACAAAGAAGGGAGGTAAAGCCTAATAGAAATGACAGATGCATTATTTGAACATGCTGTAATAGGTGGAGGATGCATGTGAGTTTTCTTCCTAGTCAGCTATGCCTATTTTCCGCAATTTTTTTTTGGTCCCTTGTTTTAAACATTTGGTTTTCCTATAAGTATTTATTTATGAAAGTGTAGAGACTCCTTTGTCCAGCTAATTTTGAATGTCTGCTAGGAGCCTGACATTGTGCAAGATTCTAGTGACAGAGATGTGCCCTCTGTCCTCCGCAACCTTCTAGTCTAATGGGGATTCGGACGACTAGAGCATTTCACTGTGTTGCTCTACTGGGATACAGGGAATAGGAGACATGGAAGCCCCTTCCCTAAACTGGAGGGCCAGGGGCATGGAAAGAGAGAAATTGAAGACTGTGTGTGTGTGTGTGTGTGTGTGTGTGTGTGTGTGTATAAGGCAGGGTAGGGAGGAACAATGCTTTAAGCTTTGGGGATGGCATTGACTTCTTACCCATTAAATGACATTTACCATTATTCACTAAAATGTAGCAGATGTGACAGGAATCCTGTCACTAGGTTTTATTTCATGTATTCACTATTCAGGTCTACCCATTGTAGATCACTGTGCTGCATGCTATGGGGTAGTGGTGAAAGAAGATGACAATTCTTGTTGGCAAGGTTTTACAATACATTGCGGGATACTTTCAGGCCTATAAAGGCTATCAATCAGTAAAGGTGGGGAATAGGTTCTGAGGGAGGGTAGGGTGAGGCAACAAGGGAACTATAGACTATGGACTAGAACTGAGGTCAGCAAACTTTTTTTATAAAGGGCCAGATAATGAATATTGTCATCGTTATGGGCCACACGTCTATGTTATAACTACTCAACTCTGTCACTGTAGCAGGAAAGCAGCCATAGACATAAACAGGTGAGTGTGGCTCTCTTCCAATAACACTTTGTTTTTGAAAACAGAAAACATGACCACCTGTAGTTTGCTGATCCTGGACTAGAATGTAGAATCCACGAAGGCTAGAACTTAAAAATTTTTTTTTTTTTTTTATAAAATTGGTTTTTAGAGAGAGGAAAGAAGAGGGAGAGAGAGAAACATCAATGTGAGAGCAAAACATCCATCAACTGCTACCTGCACACCCCCTGCCAGGGACTGAGCCTGCAACCCAGGGATATGCCCTGACTGGGAATCAAACTGGCAGCCTTTCAGTACATGGGCTGATGCCCAACCAACTGAGCCACATCGGCCAGGGATGGCTAGAATTTTATTCTCAGCTCTGACCAATGTCCTGGAAGAATGTCTTGTACACACATAGCAGACACAGAATAATTGTGGTGAGTGAATGGAGGGAGAGTTAGCCACTGCTCCAAACTGGAAATCTTGCAGTTAGGATTGCCCATTATTGTTTTCTGTAATGCTAGGGGTTAGTGCCAAAGGAAGCCTGACTCGGGGACCTGCAAAATTCTTTGTCCTAGAACACTCACATTCAGTTTTGGGTTAATCATTTAGGGATGCTTGGTCTTTTTTTGAGTACGTATTTTTAGAACTTGGAAAGGGTTTCTGGCAGTGAGGTGTTAGTGAATAACAAGTTTATCTCTGATCATTTTAGAAACAGTAGGTAGCTATTACTGCAGAAGGTACATTAAGAGCTATAGATGAATGCATCTTGAAAGTTCATCCAACCATTAGTGAGTCTTATTACATCATGGGGAAAAGGCCACTGAAAGACTAAGATATTTTCCTGTTTTACAGCTCATGCCTGAATTACCTAACTCATTGTATATGTCCAGTGTTTCAGTGAGAGGCCCCTAAGTTAATGAGCAACGTGGAAGGTATATTTCACCCTAGCACCCACCAGGCATTTTACACTCATGAGTGTTCAACATAACAGGCAGTCAATGCTAAGTTCCACCTGGACGGAAGCGCTGTGTACAGCTGCACTGTGAAGTTTGTCACTCACCACAGCTGTATAATGCGAGTAGTTGCCCCCGTGAAAGTCATTGTCTGGGAATGAAATAGCCGCCTGCTCTGCACCTTCCAGGGGAATGGGTCCTGCGTCCTCTGGGGAGTAAAGTTGGATTTACCTCCCAATTCCACACAGATGGGCGTGGACTCCGAGGTTTCCAAAGGGCTTTCTCAGGCCTCCATTGCATCAGGCCCCTGTGGCTGCAGTGGGCCCACCCTTTCCTGTCCTTACTCCAGCGCATTCTCCTAACCATTCTAGCAGTTGCCTTCGGGGTGTAATTCAAAGTACATGTTTGCATTCTTCCAGAGTCTCAGCACAGTCAACTCTGCCTTAATTTTTTCCTACCTTCCTCCTCTATCTGAATATTCTCTACCCACCGTCATCTACGGAATTTGTTTGGAACATGCAGTGTCCACGCCATGTGTGTACGTCCCTAAAGGTCATCCCCAATAGAAAGTGGCGTCTCCCCCTTCGAAACAGAATTTCCCAGGGCATATGTTTTACTTTTACAACTGGAGTAAGAATTTTGTCAGCATTAGGAACTGGTGAGGTTTTCTTTTTAATGCCCAAGGTACTTTTTTTTAGTCATTGAATTTCTACTTCAGATATATTGTTCCTTGGTCTGACTAGATTTGAGTGGTGAGAGCACTAATACTGGTGGTTCTAGAAGCCCATCGACTGCCTAATTATCTAGAACTGGACTGGGCAGCAGATCAGGCGACCTGAAGTAATTCTCAGCAATCACTACTCGAGACCTGCGGTGCACTTTACATTATGTCAGAGAAGTAAGTGTAACAGATGTTTCAGGAGAATCTTTTACTTCAGGGAACCTTGAAAGTTTGTGTGCCCTTTTCCAAAAAGTGTAAGTGGTTTAGAAAATAATCGAAAGGAATTTAGAGAGACCTGAGCCATTTTTCCTATAGGTGCTGACTAGTGATGACATCCTTTGTATACTAGACTTGTATTAATTGACATTTTGGTTTCTCTCTTCCTTTAAAAGTTGGTTTGTGCTTATTTCCTGTCTAATTTCTTCAACTTGCATTGAGTGTACTAAATGCAGACCCTAAATGTTTAGGACTAGTTTTAACCAGAACCAGTAAACCGGCCTGTTTCTGCATTTGCAGTGGGATCATGAGACCCGGCCTCAACGCCATTCTGGGACCCACAGGGGGAGGCAAATCTTCGTGAGTATAACAGAGAATCAGTAAGCTTTCCCCTTGCAGTTTAATGTGCTTTCAAAGCTGGCTTTTACGGGGGCAGGTAGTAGTTGAGTCTTTGCTGCATGTGTGGTCTGGGCCTAGGCGCTATGGATCACATGCAGCCATCCAGCCGTGGTTCTGCCCTGAGGAGCAGGGAGTCTTGTTGGTCAGCTTTACTACCAGGATGTGATCGGTGATTGGCATACAGCTGTCAGCTATGGTTTGAGCTAATGGGGAGGAAATTGAAGGGGATGACAGTGAAAGTGGGAGATGGAGCAGAGTAATCATGGAGTGAGCCTCAGTAAAGGAGCACATTGCCTGTGTTGTGATCCCAGAGGTCAGGCAGAGTGGAGGGCTGTTTGTGAGTTCTGCACTGGATCAGCCAACAGTGCTGTGTTTTCACATTTTGGGGCTTTATTGTAGCACAGAGTAAAAAAAGGAACTTGGGGATTAAAAAAATACGTAATTATAGTTGAACCATAGAATTTCTTGATCAGCTAATTTTCTAACTTGAACAGAATTTGTACTAAGAGTGGCTGAGAGATATAACCTGAGTTGGAGAAAAACACACACCATATATGTCCTTTTATAGGTTGTTAGATATCTTAGCTGCAAGGAAAGATCCACAGGGATTATCTGGAGATGTTTTGATAAATGGAGCACCTCGATCTGCGAATTTCAAATGTAACTCTGGTTATGTGGTACAAGTAAGTATTCATAAATTTGCAGTTTAGATTTCTTCTGCTTCTATCTGGACAAGTGCCTTGGCCAGATCTCATAATCTCACTGTTCAGTTTGTTTCCTATTGATTATACAGTATGAGCGTAGAAACAACTCTCTTTACCTCAGCTTTTTATAATCTCCCATAAGATATAGAATAGTGTTAAATGAAAAGGCAGGGAGAATCTAGAATATGACCCTTGTAGGGACAATGATACCAATTCTAGTTGTCATATTCCCAAAAGATACTACTGTTTTATGTTTTCTCCCCTACCTTTAATTCTCTCCTTCCCTTACCTTAGAAAGATGTTTTGGCAAATCCTTGTGTAAAGCAGTCTGGAAATGTCTGCTAGTAGTAATCCTAATTACCTGTGTTCTATTTGGGTGTACAGATAGGGAATGAGAATTATTCCTCCAGACTTTGTAGCTATCTGTATATGGGAGTTATTTTTATAATTTGTATAATTACGAGTTCATCATTACCTAGAACTTTCCCTTGGCTGTTATTTTTGGGGATTAAGTAGTATATGCTGAAAGACTGATGTTACTTGAAAAGACCTTGTTAAAATGCCATTTTGCCTTAAGGATGATATTGTGATGGGAACGCTGACAGTGAGAGAAAATTTGCAGTTCTCAGCAGCTCTTCGCCTTCCATCAACCATGAGTAGTCGTGAAAAAAATGAACGGATAAACATGGTTATTCAAGAGTTAGGTCTGGCTAAAGTGGCAGATTCCAAGGTAATGTGCAAACAACTGATGGTGTCATCACCAGCATTAGGCCCTCCCCTGGGCGGGTGGTGTTCCTCTTACTCAGCAGTTTCTATAATGTGTGTGGTCATAAGTGGTTGCTTTCTGTAATGATGAGAAAAGTGAGTAGTTATTTAATAAAAAGGTAGAAATTAACCAGGAAAAGAAAACTTTAAAAAATGACTGAATCCTTGAGGTGAAGTGTGGCCTGGTAAGTAAACATGTTCTTGCAAAGACCACGCGCCACCTCCCTGTGATGACAGCGCTTGCTCCGCCCCCACACTAATTGTGTTAAGTCCTGTCTCATTCAGTAGCTGTTCACTAACTTTCCTGTTTTTGTTTTCTCTTTCCTTTTTTAGCTAGCCTTCCTCTCTTCCTCCAGGGGACTTTGTCCTGTTACTTTGGAGGTATATTTCTGGAATTCATAAATGAGGAAAATCCCATGGCTATTGCTCTATATGTTTCACTTTGCTGTAATTTTGCTTCCAACATTATTTTCAGTCCAATTAGCATTTGCTTCTAATTTGTGTAGCACCCAAGTTGTTTTCCTATAGCCCTTCTTCGGGCACTTTGTCTCCCACCCCTCCCGCCTCCTCCTCCCTCCCTCCCTCCCTCGTGCCAGTGTAGCTTACAGACTGCCGTGTGCCGGGCTCCCTTGGGTGTTACAGGTAACAGCTGTGGGCAAGAGACACCAAAGTAGCTCCCTGTGTGGTTTGTGCAGGATCAGGAAGGGGAAATGAGATGAGTGAGGGAACGATTTACAGTTGATGAGTAGACGTGGAAGATTTTCTGGGAAGGCATTTGAAGCTTTGGGTGAAGATGAGCTTTTCAGATGTTCACAGCTCTAGTTTAATTCCCCGTGCTACGCCTTACTCAGAGATGATGGGATATTCTGCTGGCTGCTGCTTCATATGATGCTTCTGACAGTCTTTATGTAAAGTGTATTTTGCCCGGCCGGGCATGGCTCCGTGGTTGAGTGTCAACCTAGGATCCAGGCAATTGGGGTTCGATTCCCAGTCAGGGCACATCCCCAGGTTGCGGGCTCGATCCCCAGTCGGGGGCGTGCAGGAGGCAGCCGATCAGTGACTCTCTCATCATTGATCCCTCCCTCTCCTTTGCTCTCTCTATAATCAATAAAGATATATTCAAAAATTTAAAAAAAAGTGTATTTTGCTATATGTAATTTGGAAGAGTAAGTCTGAGCTGCTACCATTTACCACTTAGTTTTGTTTTATGAGTGATTGAGTTATTTTGTTGAGGCTCTGTTTATGTCATTTTTGTCTTTCCAGTAAGTTACTTTTCATTCCTTACCTTTACGGTCATCGCCCGAGTTCCTTGCATATATTTCCAGGGAAAAGAAGCTGAAGGCAGTTGCTCACTTCCTTAGGATAAGTTTATCAAATTGACTGAAACAATACATTAAAAATGTCTTACTTTTTATGAAATTTTAAACACAACAGAAATGTAGAGAGAATGGTCTGATTACTGTAGTTATGACATGATAGTAGTATAATTAATATACTGGTGTGATTACCAATAACTAGAGTTCCCAGCTGTTAACATCTTCTTCAGGAATGGGTTTAGCTTTTTATTTCTGAAGTACTTTAAAGAAAGTTATAAATATCATATTTGACCCCTGAATTCTTATTATGCATTTTTAAAATTTGTTTATTTTTAATCCTCACCGAAGACATGCTTAGAGAGCGGAAGGGAGAGAGAGAGAGAGAGAGAGACATCAATTGGTTGCCTTCAGTATGTGCCCCAACTGGAAATTGAACCCACAACCCAGGTATGTACCCTGACCAGGAACCTGGGAATTGCACCAGTAACTCTTTGGTGCATGGTATGACGCTCCAACCAACTGAGCCACTTTGGCCAGGCTATGTGTCTTTTAAAAAAAGGACATTTGGCCCGGCTGGGCGTGGCTCAGTGGTTGAGCATCCACCTAGGATCCAGGAGATCAGGTTTCGATTCCTGGTCAGGGCACATGCCCGGGTTGTGGGCTAGGCAGCCGATCAATGACTCTCTCATCATTGATGTTTCTATCTCTCTCTCCCAACTGCTTTCCTCTCTCTGAAATCAATAAAGATATGTTTTTTTTAAAAAAAGAGAGACATTTGCCTACTTAACTGCATTACATCATCAACTAACAAAATTAATTTCTTAATATGAACTATGTAGAGCCCATGTTGATTCATATTTCTCCAGTTCTCTTTAAATGTACTTTATAGCTCAATTGCTAATAGGATCTAATCAAGGGCATGAGTAGCCTTTGACTATTCTCTCTTTGAAGACTCTTAGTAGAAGAGTTGTTTCCCACCTCCTGCCTCCTCCCAAACCTTCCTGCTCCCCCACCACACTCAGTGACACTGACTCGTTGGAAAGACTGAGCCAGTCACTTGTAGAGTGTTCTGCCTTCTGAATTTGCCTGAAAGAAGGGGTCAGGAATTCTGCCGTGAGTAGGGTAGAGACAGGGTCGATTTCGCTGGATTTGGTAATTTAAGAGGTGCTAATGTGGATGGTAGAAAGTGCGCTTTCTTAGTTACCAAGGCCCAGCTCTTCTTGTGAGTCCACTCAAGGACTTTTTGGTAGGACAGAAATGGAAGTGCATAAAAAGACTAATAAATTACAGATGCTTTCACCTATTCCTCTCCTATTTTTATCCCTTTTTGGACTGTGATTTTACTTTGTTAGGTCTGTGTCTTTAAGTTCTAAATTCTGATCTTAAAACTAAATATTTGGCTTGATAAAGAACACATAGAACTGTTTAAAGCATGGGAGTCATAATCAGGCTAAGCAACATGGCAACTCTGAACTGAGCCTTGGTTTATTTGTCTAATTAGAGAGAAACCTACCTCTTCTCCCAGATTCTCATTTATTTGTTGTTCAGAATAAATGAGGATATGAATTAGAGTGCCTCTTATTGGGTTGGCACATGTTAGGAGCTCAACAAATGATAGTGTGGCTGTGGTGGTTTTTGTTAATCATGATAATATTTGTGTGTTAGGTTGGAACTCAGTTTACTCGTGGTGTGTCTGGAGGAGAAAGAAAACGGACTAGTATTGGAATGGAGCTTATTACTGATCCATCCATCTTGTTCCTGGATGAGCCCACAACTGGCTTAGACTCAAGCACAGCGAATGCTGTCCTTTCTCTCCTGAAGAGGTAAATGCGATGGGAACATTATGTTACATTCATACAATATCTGATGACTTGCTGGGTACCAGGTCTTAATCTTGGTGCTGGGGATTCAGCAGTGAGCACAACACACAAATATTTCTCCCTTCTTTGTTGGGATTTGGGTGGAGGGGGAACAGTCAATTAATATAAGTGTTTCAAGGAAAATGATGCAGAGTAAGAATATAGGGAAGGCTGATGTGGTGGGGGTGGGGGGTGTCATATTATGGACCATAGCAGGATGCTCAGGGAAGACCTCAGTGATGTGCCATGCGAGCTATGGGCTAGATCTGGATATCTGGGGGAGAGAGCTCTAGTTGGAGGGAACAGCCAGTGGCCCTGAGGTGAGCATGCCCAATGTGTTTGGAACTCAAGAGGCCAGAGGGACTAGAACCCAGTGACCTAAGGGGAGTGGGAGGTTGGTTAGTGGGGCTTAGGAATTCAACATATGCATTTTTGGGGGAGTACACAGTTGAGTTCTTACAGTTAGAATAAGACATGATATGGAATTGAGTGTGCAGCAGATTATATGGGCTTCTGTAGGCCGCTGTGGTATCTCTGGGTTTTACTGCCCCTAGGTGACATGAGAAGCTTTTAGAGAGTTTTAGAAGAGAGGCATGGCAGCTGTGTAGAGAAAATACTATCCAGTTGACAAGGGTGAGTGCAAGGAAAGCAGGAGGCTGTTTGTAGCAGCTCAGTTGAGATATGATTGTGGCTTTGACTAGGATGGTGGGGGTGAGGTGGTAAGAAGTGGGTGGATTCTGTCTTTATTTTGAAGGTGGAAGCAATAGGATTAGCTCATGACGTGGACATGGGGTGTGATTATTGAGAATGACTTATAAAATTTAGGGCCTGTACAATGAAAGAGTGGAGTAAAAAGAATGGCATTTCCTTTAACCAAGAAAGGCTGGGGGAGGATCATGTTAATAGGAGAAATTTCAAAAGTTAAATTGTTAACATCTTTTTTTACATTAATTTTTTTGAATTTCAATCTATTCTTATCACTACTAATTCTTATACTCTGGAGTATAAGTCCAAAAAACAAGGGCACTACCCTTCCCAGCCAGGAAGTCACATCGATGCTGTTCCCACTATCCAATCCACAGATTCTAGACTCCAATCAGTCTTCAGCAGCTGTCCCAGAAGTGTCTCTTTTTCCTTTGTGTCTTAGATTCCTCTGCAGAAACACTGTTTCCTAAGCCTAATTGGTTTCTGAGTCTTCCTTGCCTCTCATGTTCTTGCCTCTCTTCCAGAGTAGAGTACTTTTCATAGGACACAAGCATCTCTCCTTATGCTGGAGCTCTAACCCAGTCTTTCTCAAGCTCCACTGTGCACACTGATCACCTAGGTCTTGTTAAAATGCAGATTCTGTTTCCACAGTTCTGAGTGGAGCCCAAGATTCTCCACTTCTAATGGGAGGCACTGATCCTGATGCCACTGGTGCTCAGAACACACTTAGAGCAGTAAGACCTTCACAACAGCCCACTTCCCAGCTTCCAGTCTTTACTGGCTCCTTATTGCCTGCTGACTAAAGTTCCTGCTTCTGAATAAAGGGATTCATTATGGGCTTATTATTTATTTTATTTTATTTTATTTTGAGAATGCATTTATGTATGGTGACAGTGAAACAAGAAAGGGCTTAGGATAGAAAAAGGAACAGGAGAGAGCCAAAGCGGGGTTGCTATTGGCTCACTGAAGAGTCAGAGAAGAAAGGCCTTGGAGACAGGTTCAAGAGTTTTGCTGCCCACTGTTCCCCTGGTTGCAAGTCCCATGGGGGCCCTCAGAGTTTTTTAAAAATAAGCACGTGCCCAAAAGAAGGGCACAGGCCAGCTCCAAGGAGGGTGAGCCCACAGGCTTACTTTTTGATTCAGTCTCTTTTGTTAGCTTCCCATCTCTTCACCTCTCAACTCAGCTCTGCAGTGACACTGAACTACTTGCAGTTTCCTGAATACACCCTGTCATCAGAAACTTTGTTCTCCATATTTCCTCCACCTTGATGACGCTTTTTCTTTGTGGCTTATTCCTGTTGGCCCCCTTGACACTATCTTATATCATCTTCAGACTGGCTTCTAGCCTCCTATTTTGCTTACGAGGAACCCTCAGCTTCTTTATTCCACATTGTATTGAAATGATTGATTTACTGGCCTGGATCCTCTTTGAGTCAAAACAAACCTAGACACCCAGCTAGCAAATAGTAGGTGCTCAGAAAATTCCTCAATTGAAGTGAGTATTAATAAAATACTTCTAATTTTTACTTATTTATTTTTCAAATTTTTATCCTCACCTAAGGATATGTTTATTGATTGTAGAGAGAGGAAAGGGAGAGAGAGAGATCACCACGAGAGAGAAACATCAATCAATTGCCTCCCATATGCACATGACCACGGATGGAACCTGCAACCTTGGTGTCTGGGACTATGCTCTAATCAACTGAGCCACCACGCCAGGGTGATAAAATACTTTCAATGATAACAGTTTTTGAATAGTGCTTTTGGTCTTTGTTTCTTTGACCCATAAGTAGTAAATCCTGTGTAAAGGTTGTTTAGTAATGTTTTGGCCATGGGCCAACAAATCCCAGCCCTGCCCCTTACCAACCAATTGCTCTAATCCTCTAGATTTTATCTATAAAATGAAGGTTATAATACTGTTGGTACTGTCAGTATTGCCATATTGTCTCGTAAGAATACTGTAAGAGTTCAGATGCGGTTATCTATAAATATTTAACAAAGACATAGTAAGTATTCAGTAATGTTAATTTTACTATTAGGATAGAGAATGAACACCAATTTCAGTAGAACCAGGAGACTTCAGTGATTGATGAGAATGGGGCATAGAACCATTGCTTTAATATGTAGTCCATAATAAGCTGTCATACTTGATGTACTTTCAGATTACCTGGGTGCTTGTTAAAATATGGATTCCCTAAACCCAGTAGGTCTGGGAAGACTGTCCAGTAATCTGCAGTTTTAATTAATGTTCTAGCAGATTCTAGACCATGCATGGGACACACTTTAAGAAACTTTAGTCTTTAGTGGAGGTGTGGGTTCTGCCTCGGGCTTTTAGCGGACCCTGCCCGGGTGGCAGAGTGGTTCTAGGGGGAGACACCTTGGGCCCTGAGCATATCTTCTGCAATCAGAATGAGGCACTAGGGATGCAGTGAGAGACTGGAGCAGTGAGGAGCCTGAGGAAAAGCAGGAGAAAACCGGGGCAGGCCCAGCTGGCCACTCCTACTAGCCCCTGAACCAAGATCCTGAACCAGAGGAGATGGAACTGGCACCAGTGCTGATATCAAGAATGGGATCCAGACCCTGGGGCTTCATTTGCCAGACCCACCATGAGAGAGCAAGGCTGATGAGGGAGGTACAGCATTGAGCAACCACAGCTCTATTCCCATGGACCCCGTACATGCAGAGCAGGCAAAAAGGACAATGGCTGGAGTAAGCCTGCCTGCACCAGGGGTTCCTGCCTGGGCTCGGGAGATACCAGATGCCCACTGGAAGATGTGGTACGGAAGGCTCTCCAAACCCGGCAGGCATCCCCTGACTGGAAGTGACCGTCTTGAGAGCTGCCTTATCTCCCTGCAGTCCAGACTGGAGCCAGCACAGGACTGAGCACATCCCTGGCTATAATGGCCATCTCCATTCTCCCCATCTCCCTTTCCACATCAGGGCAAATGAGGCTTCCTCTCAGAGACCCACTTCATTCAATTCTGTACATTCGGGGACATTGGTCCAAGCCCAACCCACCACAGTATGTATCACTCTGGAGAATAAAGCGCCATACGTACGTAGCCAAAAAAAGAAAAGAAACTTTTGTATTTCATAACAGGGTTGAATTTAGGTCCCTTATCTATCAGAGAGATAATATGAGATAGAATGTTAGTAGGAGAAAATCAAGTTGAATCAGGAAGAAATGTGCTAAAAGCAATGAAGTTTTTTGCTAAGAAATGCAAGATTCAGATGTTTAATGACTCATTATTTTCTCACTTTTACCTTAGGATGTCTAAACAGGGACGAACCATCATCCTCTCCATTCATCAACCTCGTTTTTCTATCTTCAAGTTGTTCGATAGCCTCACCTTATTGGCCTCAGGAAGACTAATGTTCCATGGGCCTGCTCAGGAGGCCTTGGGGTACTTTGCATCAGCTGGTATGGTTGCCTTTTCATGCAGTGAGATCCTTTATTCATAGAATCCTGAAAGAGGGCAGAGGAGGTAGACGGGATACTGCTTGATCTTCGAGTAGAGAGAACATGGGCTCCACCACTCCAGTTTGGTGCTAGAATTTGTCTTCATTTTGCAGCACTGGCTTATTGTTTAGATCACTTTCTTGCCCTGTTTGAGTGTGCATGCATACTCTGTATGAGTAGGACTGTTTCTACTGGGCCTATACTGTTCTGCTTCCCAGCTCTATTGCTTTTTTTCTAATAGTTTCATAAATTATTGGCCTCATAGTCAGTTATGAGCTTAATTGGACATTTTTGGAAAGGCCTAATACTGCCCTTCCCCCAAATCATTTGTCTTCTTGACCATATAATAGATTAGACTGTATCATTTTTTTCCTCTGTGTGAGATGTTGGTCTGCTTTTATAAGGATTCATGGAGATGTTGCTTAATTTTGTAGTAACATTTGATTAAAGATTTTGTCCTTGAGTGGATATGAGTGACTTAGCAGTCAATAGAATGGCTATTCCTGAGTCTGATTTTAATAGGCCAACATTTCTGACAGTTCTGGGCTGCCTGGTTCTGTTTCAGATGAAAAGGTATATATACATATGTATTTTTTATGGCTCATGCAGCCTGCTTCATTTATTTTATTTAAAAAAATTTTTTTTATTGTTCAAAAATTACAGGTGTCCCTTTTTCTCTCCTTTGACCCATTCCACCCCACCCCATCCCCCTCCCCCGTCCACACCATTGTCTGTGTTTTTGGGTTGTGCATACATGCGTATAAGTTCTTTGGTTAATCTCTCCCCCTCCACTCACCTGCCCCCCTCCTTCCCTCTGGGATTCCTCAGTCTCATCCATGCTTCATTGTCATTGAATCTATTCTGTCCATCAGTTTATTAGTTCTTTAGATTCCACATATAAGTGAGATCATGTGATGTTTGTCTTTCTCTCCCTGGCTTATTCTGCTTAGCATAATATTCTCCATTCCATGATACTATCCCAAACAGTATGAGATCCTTCTTTACAGCTGCGTAATATTCCATTGTGTAAATGTCCCACAGCTTTTTCATCCACTCATCTACAATCATCAGAGAGATGCAAATTAAAACCACAATGAGGTATCACTTCACACCTGTAAGAATGGCTCCATCAATAAATCAACAAATGACATGTTCTGGCAAGGGTGTGGAGAAAGGGGAACCCTAGTGCACTGCTGGTGGGAATGCAGACTGGGGCAGCCAGTATGGAAAACAGTATGGAGGTTCCTCAAAAAATTAAAAATATAACTGCCTTTTGACCCAGTGATCCCACTTCTAAGAATATATCCTAAGAATCCTGAAACACTAATCAGGAAGAACATATGCACCCCTATGTTCATAGCAGTGCAATTTACAATAGCTAAGATCTGGAAACAATCTGCTTCATTTTAGAGCTATATGGATATTATGATAGATAATGCTCTATGACCCTAACTATAGTTTTAAATATTTCTTAGCTATCTTTTAAAATTTGTTTTCATATAATCTCTGTCACTGAAAATAATCAAGGATACTTGGGTCTGGGGAGTCTAGGGAAGATGAATCTAAGAGAAGACTACAGGCCAAGTTGAGTTCAGATGACCAGGCACAAGAAGGGAAGGCACAGAGTTCAGGTGTGCCATGCTGCTCGCCTTCTCTTGAGAGTGCTGCTCTGGTGATTTGTTCCCTGTGCTGCAATTACAGCAGCATAAGGGATGATAATTTGGACCTGAATTTAGTAGGTGGAGAAGCAACATTGCTAAAGCGGGTGCTGGCTTTGTGGCAGTCGCTAGCAGAACGCGGAGAACAGAACACACTCTTGGCTTCTTCCAAACGCCATCCTGCTGTGCCTCAGCTGCCTCTGCACATTGCCTTGCTTTGAGGAGCATTAGTCCAAGTTGCAGCTTTTTTTTTTCTTTTCAACATATGTATTGTTTTTCTTGTGTACCTGATTTGCCTTCTTTTGAAGGTCACCACTGTGAGCCCTATAATAACCCTGCAGACTTCTTCCTGGATGTCATTAATGGAGACTCCTCTGCTGTGCTGTTAAACAGAGAGGACCAAGATGGTGAAGGTATGTGCATCTGTCAAGTCACAGATTGTCACCTAATTGAACTGACTGAAGTGTAGCAGTGTGGTAGCTCATTAAAATGTGGCTTTGTGAATTTATATAACTAATGCTACCCTCTGATACCAGTTGTCTTAGTCCGTTTTAGCTATTGTAACAAGAATACCACAGGCTAAGGGGCTTAAACAACAGTCATTTCTCACAGTTTTGGAAGCTGGGAGGTCCATCGTCAGGTGCCAAGAGGTTGTTGTCTGTTGGGGCCCCACTGCTGGTTCATAGGTGAAGAACCATCTTCTCCTTGCCACACACATGGTGGAAGTGGGAAGGGAGCTCTATGGGGCCTCTTTAAAAGGGCACTAATCTCATTCATGAGGGCTCTACCCTCATGACCTAATCACTCCTGAAGGTCCCCATCTTCAAATACCAACACATTTGGAGATTGTCAGCATATGAATTTTGGGGGGACATAAACATTCAGTTTTTGCATCAGTCAACACAGATTTTGTTGCCCATGAGTGCTGTGATATGATAGTATAAGTTCTAAGGGAAGTTTTCATAAAAAATATGCTCATTTTTATTTTTTACAGTGTTTTGAAATAAGAAACTTAGCTATTTATGGATTTTCACATAGTAGAAAGCAAGGATCAGGTTTTATATTAAGAAATATAGCTCTCTATGGTAAGATTTTATTTTAAAAGAATTATGGCACAAATATAGTTATCAGTGGTTTTGCTGTATCTATAAGTTTATGAAAGTAATCAGGCAATTAACTATGTTTTTCTAATATGTAAAGCAATGACAGATCTAATAATTTTTTATACTCAATCTATAGAATTTAGGTGTTAGGGAAGAATCCAAGAAAAGGGTCACAGAAAAAGACATGCTAAATCAGTTATTTTGTTAATGTTTCCCTCTGTCCACTTTTATTCCAAAGCCAAGGAGACTGAAGAGCCTTCCAAGAGAGATAAGCCACTCATAGAAACATTAGCTGAGTTTTATGTCAACTCCACCTTCTTCAGAGACACAAAAGTTGAATTAGATAAACTCTCAGGGGTTGAGAAAAAGAAGAGCACAGCCTTCAAGGAGATCACCTATGCCACCTCCTTCTGTCATCAACTCAGATGGATTTCCAAGCGTTCCTTCAAAAATTTACTGGGTAATCCCCAGGCCTCCATAGCTCAGGTAACCTCCAGATTCTTGTAAGTATGCTGTGAAATACTCATGTGAAATCATTAGATTCTGATATGATCTATTGTAGATTATACTTCTCTTCCACCCACACTCACACCTCACTCCATTCGGGATATAGAAACAGGCAATAGAACAAAGAAAACACAAATAAATTTTTAACTCTGGATAACATTTTGTAGTTTTGGGGTTTTATTTGTAGAAAAAATTTTTTTTTTTTCTGAAAGGGTGAAGTAAAGGAATTGTTTAGCTTTGTGGTTTTCTGGTAGCTGCACATGTTCATTTCCTGATTTATTCAACAAGTTCTTATTGATCATATGCAGCATTTGGGAGCTTGTACACAGCAGTGAACAAAATGGGTAAAAATAATCCCTGCTCTCCTGGGGCATACTTTCCTTTGAGGAGAGACAGCTGATAAATTCATACAGAAATAAATTACATAGCGTGGCAGAAGGAAAAATGGGCCATGGAGAAAGTTTAAGCAGGTTAGAGGAGAAAGGAAGAGAGAGAGAAGGGAAGGAAATGGAAAGTGGGGGGGAAAGGAGGGTTGGTTGCATTTTAAATCGGGTGGTCAGGGAGGCCTTCGCTGGATGTCAGTGAGTGACCTGAACCTGGGAGGGGCCGCCACTGTCTGCGGGCAGAGCCTGTGTCCCGGGGCTGCTCCTCATCAGGGACCTTCGTGCACTTAGGGCTCTAATCCAGGAGAGCAGTGGGCACCTCAGTCAGTGTGCCGTGGACACAAAGGTAGTGAGCAGACTCCACTTCCCTTAAATAAGGCTGTTCACTGTCACATTAAACTGCTCTTCATTGAGATGAAATAATGCTCTTTCTCCTTTGGGCTGGTCCATTGATAGTTGTTGATTGTCGCTACTTTGTGATTTTCTGTTATTCTCAAGCTCTCGGTCGTATAAAATCCTAGTATTTCCACTTTGTTTGTGATCATTTCTAAGGATATTAGCCAGTTACTTTTGGGGTGGTTAATGTTATCATCGATCATGGAATTTCTGTTGACTGCTAAAAGATGGTACGTAGTTGGCTCTAATGAACCATTGCTGACTTCCTACCATGAGCACCATAATTTTCATACTTTAGTACTATTGCCCTCTGAGTATTAATACTAAGAGCCTAGATCCCTATCTGAGGTGTTCTCCTAATTGCTCCAGACATGTTTGGCACTTGTTATTTGGCACTTCTGTCAGAACATGAGCACTTTTGTACACTGTCAACCAAGAGTAAATTTCTATACTTTTAGAGTGCATTTGATGTCATTTGGAAACAAGTCTGGTGCATCGGGTCAGCCTGGTTACCCATTGCTCAACAGCGAGACGATGTAGTGGATGGAGTTCATTCTTCAGTGTGATTTATGCATCACCTTTTTTTACTTGGAAAATAACTTCAATATCTCTTGACTCTGAAAGTGATTTTTAAGTGTCTTATCCAAGTCACACATATTGTAGTTCTGGGCAGGGTGTGATCGGAGTTTGGAACTATTTCTTCTACAACACAATTCTGCATCTTTTGGTGCTAGACTCCCTGCAGCTGCAAACCCAAGGCTAGTACCTCCAGGTCAGATCTCAGCCTATTTGCTTCCTCAGTGAACTCAGTTTCACAAAAGGAATTCCGACAATGATCAGAGCCCTGGCAATCTCATAGAACAAGGATAGAACCTTGTATCTCTGAGCATCTGATTGTGGGGGGTGGGTGGTACAGCTCTTCTTTAGATTTTAAAATACCGGAATATTAGCTAAGGACAGGAGTAGGCAAACTTGTTTTATAAAAGGCCAGATCGTGAATGTTTTATGCTTTGCGGGCCATGTGGTCTTTGTGTCAGGTTGTCAGCTCTGCCATTTTAGGGAGAAAGCATCCATAATAATACATAAACAAATGGTCATGGCTGTGCTCCAATTACACTATTCATAGACACTGAAATTTGAATTTTATATAAATTTCAAGTGTCAAGAAATATTTTTTCTTTTTTTAACAATGGTAAAAATCATTGTTATCTCTTGGACTGAACAGAAATTGGTGATGGGCACTGTTTGGCCTGTGGGCCATAGCTCTCTGACCCCTGGTTCTGGGTTCTTAAACTTGCATGTATGTCATTTACTTCTCAAAGTGTTTGAATGTTTAGCTATAAAAATGTTTTATGGCTTTCTGCTGATAAATCTTGTATCTGTTGTCTTACAGCTGTACTTAGGTTTGAACTAGTCATTTACATGATTCAGACTTTGCCTCTGATAATGCACTGAACCAGATGTTGTATTTGGAAGATCTTAGAATGAACAGATTGTCTGTATAAGAAGATTTAATGTTCCTTTAATGTGTCAAGAGTTTTCTGATCAAATCAATTTGGAAAACATTATTATATCTCTTAAAGATTCATCATTTTTATAAGCATATTTAATCTTTGACTTTGGGTTAATTTTTATAGTTTGGGGCATAAACATCCCTGAGAACTCACCTTGAGAAATGTTGGTAAACACATTTGAACAAAGATGGAATCTCACATTTAGGGGATTTTTTTTTCCTGTACAAAACAGAAGCCAGATACACAGATACGCAGACAGGGTCTCTTTGTGTTTCATTGTGCAGTGTTTACTTTGTTTTCTTTTTCTTAACACAAGAATGAATAACATAGGCACACCTGGTGAAAACATGACAGTATGCCTGGATCAATCATTTTGTCGATATATTTGAAAGCTGACTTTGGAAATACTTTTAGAAACTGAATCTTTTTGGAAACATCCTAATAATAATGCTGATACTGTTAGTATAAAATAGCAAGTTTGAATGCAAAAGAAACAAAGCACGTGGAGTGTCCAGTTTAAAAAGTCTAAATATTCTTAAAGTTTACTGTGGGAAACACAGACTAGTATACATATTGATGGAGGCATCACCACTCACTCAGAAGCTTGATCTGTCAATATGAAGTACATATTTTCTGAGGGTAATTAAAATATGCAAGGGTAATAGATGTTTTTGTGAGATTTCTTACTGTCTTATTAGCAAAGAAATTTTTAAGGCCATCTTAGATCATCTTTCCAGACAGTGGTTTTCACAAAGCAGCCTTCACAGATCATGGTCCTGCTTTCCAACTTGGTTTGCTCATGTCTAAAGAGCGCTTGACAAGTTACTTCAAATCTGATACCATTGCACAGTTGTAGTACTGAGATTTGTTTTTTAACTTTGAAGGTTCCAAGGTACATGGTGGGATATTTTCTTTTGATTATTGTTATATTTTATATTTAATACAATTTAAAAGTACAATAATTAGAATATCCTCAAATGAATTATATCATAATAAAACCCTTTACCCTTTGCTTATAGAAGTGTCCCTATGAGACATTTTATCAATCTTAAGAACAGTAGTGATGTTTATTTATCCAGTCTTCCTAGGACTCATCAAATAGACTAAGTGAAG
The DNA here is from genome assembly GCF_054644295.1 of Miniopterus natalensis. Taxonomy (NCBI): domain Eukaryota; kingdom Metazoa; phylum Chordata; class Mammalia; order Chiroptera; family Miniopteridae; genus Miniopterus; species Miniopterus natalensis. Next base: position 152,845,307 of record NC_142081.1, read on the forward strand.
GTAGTAGGACTGGGAAAGAATCGGCAGCTTAGTTCTACACTGTGGGCTGTAGACCCTACGGCTGAGGCTACTGGAGAAGCAGTGACAGGAGAGCGGGTAAATGGAAGCACTTGTGCCCTCAGAGAAAGCTGGCTGAGTGCTTTGGTGATAGTGACAATGTGCTTTTCCTTGCAGGCATGGAGATTCCCTGGAGATGGATAGGCGGTTCCCAGATTACTCCTACTTCCTAATTGTGCAAAATTCCATTGTTAGAAATTTTGTTATGTGTGCTTTAGGAGTTACATTTATTTTTAATGTTAAGAATAAAGATATCCTGTTTTCACTTGAACCTCTTGAATTATTATAAAACAATGCATGTTCACAAGTACAAAGGTTGAGAGTTCAGGACAGAGCTCTTAGCCACTTGAATTTTATTTTCCTCCCCCAACAACTTTGCTCAGTGCCAGCACTGTTCCCCTGCTCTCTGTGGCATCCCCAGGCCCAGCAGCCTGAGCTGGACCCTGAACTGGCAGTGCCTGGGCAGCCCCTGGAGGAATCTTACTTTTCTAGTCACCTACTTTGTTTTCCTTCAGTCTCCTCAGCAACAGAGAAATTACTTTTATTTTAATTTAGAAGGCAGTCTAATAGCATACACTGTTTTATATTTTCCCAAGGACTTTGGTCAAGTCATTTAAAGTATCTATCTCAATGAAGTGATTTGCTTATGTAGCCATATATATTTGTAAGAATAAATGTGTTTCTACCTTTAATTGAAACTTTTTTTTTCTTTTTGAAAAGGTAATTGTAACAGTTATTCTGGGACTGGTTATAGGTGCCATTTTCTATGATCTAAAAAATGACCCTTCAGGAATCCAGAATAGGTAAGTACATTTGGATCTTGATTTTGAGAAAAAAAGCTGTTACTTTTTCAAGGTTATGAAAATTCGTTAAGACTTTGAATTTCAGACAAGTACAGGATGAATTGAAGACTAGAATAAGTCAGTGGATTGAAAGCTGCATGGAAATGTTATTTTCTTATATATATGGTGGTAAAATACACAGAACATAAAACGTACCCTCCTGTCCAGGTTTAGCTATGCGCTTCAGTGGCATTAGTGACACTCACATTGTTGTGCAGTTGCCACCATCCAACTCCAGGACACTTATTCCCAAAGTGAGTCTCTGTGCCCATCGAACAACAGCTCCCTGTCCCCCTTTCCCCAGCCCCTGGAAACCACCGTGATGCTTCCTGGCTCTGAGTTTGACTTCTGTAGGCCCCTCATACACGTGGACCATACAGCATTTGTCCTTGGGTGACTGGCTTGTTTTCCTTAGCATAATGTCTTCAAGGCTCATCCATGTGTAGCATGTGTCATAATTTCTTCCTCTTACAGGCTGAATAATATTCCTTTGTAACATTTTGTTTGTTTTACTCACCACATTTTGTTCACTCCTTTATCTGTCCATGGAGACATGGGTTGTTTCTGCCTTTTGGCTGTTGTGACTAATGCTGCTGTGAGCATGGGTGTACAAGTATATATCTGTTTGAGCTTCTGTTTGAAATTCTTTTGGATATACACCCAGAAGTGGAGTTACTGGATCATTTGGTAATTCTATTAATTTTTTTGAGGAACTCCCATCCTGTTTTCCTACAGCAGCATTTCTACCAGCTGTGCACAAGGGTTCTCCCCAACCTGGGCACCACTCACTCTTTTTCATTATAATAGTGAATTGGTATCTCTGTGGTCTTGAATTGTATTTCCCTAGTGATTAGTGATGCTGAGCATCTTTTCATGTGGTTCTTGGCCTTTTGAATATCTTCTTTGGAGAAATGTCTCTTCAAGTTCTTTCCCCATTTTTTAATTGGATATTTTTATTGTTGAGCCATAAGAGTTCTTTATATATTTTGAATATTAACCCCTTATCAGATATAAATTAACATATTTTCTGCCATTCTGTGGATTGTCTTTTCATTCTGTTGAAGTGTTCTTTGATAAACATAGTCCAGGTTTTCTATTTTTTCTTTGTTGCCTGTGAGTTAATTTCCATTCTATTTTTTGTTTTGTTTTAAATTTATGTTTATTGTTGAAAATATTAGATCTCTCCCCTTTTTTTCCCTATTGATCCCCTCAACTCCACATCTGCCTTCACCACACTATTGTCTGTTTCCATGGGTTATGCATATATACATATAAGTTCTTTGATTACTCTCTCTCCACCTACTCCCCCACCCCCGCCTTCCTACTGAGATTCTTCAGTCTGTCCCATGCTTCTATGTCTCTGGATCTATTTTTTTCCTTAGTCTATTTTGTTTATTAGATTTTACATGTGAATGAGATCATGTAAAACTGAATCAGGAAGAATCTGAAAACCTGAGTAGGCCAATAACAACTGATGAAATCGAGGCAGTAATAAAAAAAAACTCCCAGCAAACAAAAGCGCTGGTCATGACAGCTTCACAGGGGAGATTTCTAATTCTTTCAGTTGTAAGGTTAGTTTACTAAAAATTTTTCTTGCTTTTTGAAGTAGGCCTGCAGTGCTATGAACTTCCCTCTTAGGACTGCTTTCACTGTGTCCCACGACTTTGGGTTGTTGTGTGTTCATTTTCATTTGTTTCCAGGAAGTTTTTTATATCTTCCTTGATTTTATTGATAACCCATTCATTGTTTAATAACATGCTATTTAGCCTCCATGTGTTGGAACGTTTTTGAGTGTTTTTACTGTAGTTGATTTCTGATTTCATGCCCTTGTGATCTGAGATGCTTGATATGATTTCAATCTTCTTGAACTTGTAGAGACTTGTTTTGTGTCCTAAAATGTGGTCTGTCTTTGAGAATGACCCATGTGCACTTGAGAGGAATGTCTGTTCTGCAGCTTTGGGGTGAAATGTTCTGTAAATATCAATTAAATCCATCTGATCTAGTGTGCCATTTAGTCACTGTTTCTGTGTTGACTTTTTGTCTAGAAGATCTACCCAGTGAAGTCAGTGGGGTGTTAAAGTCCACGACTATGAGTATTGCTATTGATCTCTCCCTTAAAGTCCTTAAGGTTATTATTGATAGGTCCTTATCTATTGCCATTTTAATTCTTTATGCCTATGTTTCTCTCTCTGTTTCTCCTTATTATTACAAAAGTCCCTTTAACATTTCCTACAATGCTTCTATTTCTATTTCTAATTACAGCAGTCCTTTGACATTGTGTACAATGCTGGTTTGGTGATAATAAACTCCTTTCGCCGTTTTTTGACTGGGAAGCTCTTTATTTCACCATCTATTTTGAATGATAGCCTTGCTGGATAGAATAGGCTTGGTTTCAGATCTTTGTTTTGCATTACCTTGAGTACTTCATGCCATTCCCTTCTGGTCTGTAGAGTTCCTGATCAGAAGTCAGCTGACAGCCTTATGGGAGCTCCTATGTAGGCAACAGATTGCTTTTCTCTTACTGCCTTTAAAATTCTTTGCCTTGAGTTTTTGGCATTTTAATTATGATGTGTCTGGGCCTGGGCCTCTTTGGATTCTTCTTACTTGGGACTCTCTGTGCCTCCTGAACTTGTGTGACTTTTTCCTTGATTAGGTTAGGGAAGTTTTCTGCCATTATTTCTTCAAACAGTTTCTCTAACCATTGCTTACTTTCAACCTCCTCTGCTACTCCTGTGATTTGAATATTGTTGTGTTGCATGTTGTCCCACAGCTCCCTTAGACTATCCTCCTGTTTTTGAATTTTTTTTCCTTTTGGATTTCTGATTGATTTTTTTCTACCCTGTCTTCTAATTAATTGATCTGATCCTCAGCTTCCTCTAATCTATTGTTTATTTCTTCCAATGTATTCTTTATTTCTACTATGTCATTCTTCATTTCCTTCATAGTTTCCATATTTTTTTTTCATGCTGTTAAGCATCCTTATAATCTTATGTGATAGATTGCTATCTCCATTTCACTTAGCTCTTTTTCTGGAGACTTCTCTTGTTCTTTCATTTGGGGCTTGTTTTTTGGTCTCCCCATTTTGGCTGACTATTTGGGTTTGTTTCTATGTATTAGGTAGGCCTGCTAGGACTCTCAGTCTTTTTGCATGGTCTCTGGTGCAGGCCAGTTCAGATACTGTTTGTGACTGGCCTTAAGTATCCTGTTTGGAGCTATCAACAACCCATGGCTTCAGGTCCTCTCTGTTGGGGCTGGGTGCATTTGGACAGGACCAAGATGCACACCAAAATCTGCTTTTCCAAGGCTGGCGTCCAGAAGCAGATCAGGCAAAGACTCAAAGTACTCTGAAGTCTGCCTCTTCTTGCAGACTGATTAATCTGATTCTTTCAATGAGCCACAGGCAGTAGAAATTCCACAGGGTAGGGTGAGAGGTTTTCCAGCAGGGTGGGGCAATTGCTTCCCCCTCAGGCACAGCTGCTTGGCAGGTAAATGTCTGCCTCTGCAGTCTGGGGGAATGACTCAGCACAAGAATCCAGAGGGATGCCCTCTGAGCTCTATTTCCAGAGCCCACAACCCTAGATTCTCCTCACTCAGCTCCTGTTCACTCTGCCCTCCCTCTGCTGGAGCCCAAGGTGAGTGGCTGCACATGAAACTTTGTGTGTTTGCTCTTTAAGAGGGTGCCTGCATTTCCAGCCGTCTCTCCCTGGCAGACAGAAACCCCGCTGCTTTTGTGAAAAGCCAGGTGTTATGTGGGCACCTTTCTCAGTTCTGGTGCTCTTGGCTGGGAAGCCCAGCCTGGAGTTTAGGCCCCAGAGTCCTCAGTGGGAACCTCCCACAGCTGAGATCTCCCTCTGGACCTTCAGCTGCCTATGGGATCCCAGCCAGCCCTCTCACAACTCTGCACTTCCTACCAGTCTCTGTGTGGTCTCCACTTTTCCTCCTTGGTTATGAGGGCGCTCTCCAGCTCAACTTCAGTTGCAGTTGATTATTCAGGGTTGTTTTTCTATATTTTAGTTGTAATTCCAGTTTGGTCCTGGGAGAGTATCAGTGTAACTTCCACTCACTTTGCCATCTTTAATCTCCTCCGTTCGGTTTTTTGACTTGTTTTATATAGCGAGGTGATTTGGACTCAGTTTTTTCTAACTGTAACATGGAGTACTAGTGGAAAAGAATTAGAATACATTAAATTATTTAACACAAAACTATTTACTATAAAATAAATTTCTCTAATTTAGAAGGAATTTCACTATCTACTAGTCAGAATCATTATGAACATTACTGTACTGTTAAATGTAGGACTTAACAAATTGATCTGAATTATTGCCAGATACCATGTTTCTAAAAGTAGCTTTTACTTTTTAAATTAGTTTTTACTCATATATATAAGGCTTTTTTTGTGTGTGGTTATGGTATATGATTATCATTTACTCAGTTTACCTTTCTGAGTTTCAGTCACAGTGTGCCCTTAAAAATATTGTTTCATGATGAGACTTTTTAATGGGCTCACTACAGGTGTGTATACAGGTTCTCAGGGAGTTGAAGATAGCAGGGTTCTTTGGTTTGTGTAGTGAGAGCTGCCCTGTGTCAGGTGCTGTGCTCTCTTCTTTCTACCCATGGTCTCAGGTTACCCTCCTGCCCAGAGGGGCGGGTGGTATTATCCACACTTTACTATTGGGGAGAGCTGTAGTGGCTTTAGTTGAATTTATGTTGATGGAAAAAGGGTGATTGTTTATGAAAGAAAGAAAAAGCATAAAAATCAGTTTCTCAGTATGGATCAGATAGTGTCACTCTACAGTTAGATTATTATGGTAACTCCTTTCCAGAGTTATGCCATTGTTTTTCTCTATCCTTACCTGGGGGCTGTGCTCTTATCTGCACGGTTTCAAAACTTGATAGTAATTTATGACTTGTGCCTTTATAGATGCCATATTTTAACTTATCACAGGATTTAGTGCCTGTGGACCTTTTGTGTTGTGCAGTGGGAAGTATTTGGAAAAAAGTATTTGGGCACCCGTTCTTAACTGGAATTTTAAAGAGGAACTAGAAATCTAGCCGTTAAATATCTTGGAAGATGAATCCAGAGAAATAAAGGAGAGCTCTTGTTGTTTCTAAAAGTGTTTTCCGTAGAAATAGAGCATTGCCTTTATTTTAATTTGTATTTTTGACTTAAGCTTGCTACCGGTTTTTCATCATTTGAAATTTCTCTAGACGCCAGTGCTTTATTTCTCTTCTTTAGGAATGAATTATCCCAGGGAGGTGCTGTTTTTTCTCTAACCTATATAACTGACAAGCTGGTTTTTTGTTTTTGTTTTTTTTTACTTTTAAACTTTACTTATTGTACTTTAAAAAAATCACCATTAGCGCAGCTGGTGTTGCTCAGTGGTTGAGCATCAACCCATGAACCAAGAGGTATCCAGTTTGATTCTGTCAGGGAACATGCATGGATTGTTGACTCAATTCCCAGTAGGGGGCATGCAGGAGGCAGCTGATGGATGTCTCTCATCTATGTTTCTATCTCTCTATCCCTCTCCTTTCCTCTCTCTAAAGTCAATAAAAACATTTTAAAAAATATCTTTATTGATTTCAGAGAGAGGAAAGGAGAGGGGGAGAGAGAGAGAGAGAAACATCGATGGGAGAGTCATTGGTCGGCTGCCTAGCCCACAACCCGGGCATGTGCCCTGACCAGGAATCGAACCTCGATCACCTGGATCCTAGGTCGACACTCAACTGCTGAGCCACGCCCAGCCGGGCAATAAAAACATATTTTTAAAAAATAAAATTAAAAAATCACCATTAAATGCTGACCTCTTTATGTCCAGAGCTGTGAAAAGTAGGAGCTGTAAGGATGTGATGTTATACATTAAGCAATATAGTTTGTCTACTCATTTAGTGGCATAACTAAACTGAAGTAAAACTCAGTTGCAATTGTTGGAAAAAACCTGTTCAGGATTGAACTGAGGTCTTGGTTACCATCAGCAATCTCCCCTTGACTATGGCCTTTATTAATCAGGAGACATAGCAGCAGAGTAGATTAAGTTATTGGCACACACCATTCTGAATAAGGGGTCACAGGGCCGCCTGGAGGCCGGAAATCCGGCTGGTGGGTGCAGCTCCTGTTCAGGATCTGGGGTAGGACAGCGGGCTGGAAAAGTCTACAGGCAGAATGGTTATTGCACTCCTTTAAAAAACTCTCATTTCCTAAACCACGTCCTCGATGCTTTCCTCAAACGGGACAAGCTGGGTTTTCATCATGTGTAGATTATGAGCTTCTTTGTTCTGTTGGTTACCTTACAGAGTTGTGGTGATAGCTAAATAAATTAATGTGTATTAAGAAAAAAGGTCTTTTAAAAATGTATTTGGATCTGGAAATAGATATTAATGACATGTATGACCACCTTAAAAGGAATTAGAATAAATTGTTTAACAATAAAAACTGTGTTTACTATAAAATAAATTATCTTATGATTTAGAAGGAAATTCACTGTCTACTAGTTCAGAATCATTATGAACATTATTGCACTGTTAAATGAAAGACTGAACAAACTGAGCTGAATGTTGCCATGTCCCATGTTTCTGAAATTAGCTTTTCTTATGATATTAGGCTTTTTTAATTCTAAAAAGTTGCATAGCTGCTTGTGTACTGGGCCTAGCTATTTTCCATTTATTCATTATTGTATAAACATTTGCTTTTAAATCAGGCTGTTGCCTTAGCTCTGTTCTGTATTATTATCATTACTATTGGTGGTAAAAACAATTACTGAGTATCTATGAACTCTGTTTCTGGGGTTGTACCATTGGACTTACATAATGTGCCACTTCCTCTCTTAGTTTCAACTCGCATCCTTAATGTCAATTAAATTGTTTGGTTGTTCAGGGAAGCCCAACCCTGTTTCAGGTACGTTGGCATGCTTTCATAAAATTTATATTTTTATCAAACTGCAGATAAACTGAGTACTTTCCTTTTTAGACTTTAATTATTTTACTGAGAGGATTTGCTTTCATTTTGAGCACGTTGGAAACCTTGCTGGCAAAGGGTTGTCCACGATACTATGAAGGTTCTTCTGATGACTGTGTGAATGTATATTATAAGGTATCAATAGAGGTTTCCCTCCACTCTTTCATTTTGACTCCTCATGTCTTAATTTCTTCTTTATTCAACTTTGACAAAGTGGCTAATAGAGGCTTTAACCTTTGCAGGTTTTATTTGGCTGTTTCTCTGTTTGTACGTTGCGAATGGTACTTGTGTTTTTGTTTGTTAAAACTAAAGGTGGTAGCATTTTTATGACCTGTGTAATCAACCACAGACTGGATGGTTAAACAACAGAAATTTATTTGTTAAATTCTGAAGATTTGGGTGCCAACATGTTTGGATTCTGATGAGGGCCACCTTCTGGCTTTCTGCCTTCCTGCTGTGTTCTTGAATACAGAGAGAGCTCTGATGTCTTTCCCTTTTCTTCTAAGGTCACTAATCCCCTGATGAGCCTCCCCACCCCCATGACCTCATCTAAACTTCATTACCTTCCAAAGTTGCCGCCTCTAAATATCACATCGAGGGGTAGGGTTTCAACATGGGGATTTGGGGAAGACACAATTCAATCTATGGCAATGTAGGACTGTGAATTTCAGACTGTGCTCTGTGGAGTCCCAGGAGCACCACTGTGGAGGAGACACTGGGATGAGGAGAGGCCTGAGAGGACTCACATTTCCCTTCCCTCACTATTTTAACCTGAACAGTTGTTTAATGTCCTAAGATACCATTTGAGGGAAGGGTTTAGCAGTTAAGAATTTATCCAAGAATGTTTAATCCACTGCAGTACTTTTGTTCCCCTTTTCTCATCACAGAGCTGGGGTGCTCTTCTTCCTGACGACCAACCAGTGTTTCAGTAGTGTGACATCCGTGGAGCTCTTCGTGGTTGAGAAGAAGCTGTTTATGTGAGTACGTCTCTGTTCTGGGAAGGGGGCTGTCCAATGTCAAGGCTGTTGGTCAAACTGGTCACATGCAGAATTGGGCCACAGATTGGTTTCTGGGGATCACCAATGTTCATTGAGAAAAAGCAGCCAGGGCCTGGGAAGGAAGTCATGAGCATGTGGGGCCTGAGACCAAGGGAAAAAAGGTTTTCAGGATTAGGGCATAGCCCCAAAGGCAGAGAATGCAAGCAATGGAGGCTGAAAACAATCTTTTGTTTTAGCAAATAAGAAGTCATGAGGACCTTCACAAGAAAACATTGAGGGGGGCTCTATAGAGAGAAAGTAGTGGTTAAGTTGTAAATTGAAGGTGGGGGAATAAAGTTGACAAAGAATATAGGTCAAGCTTAGCCCTCAATGGAAGGGAGAATGGGAAGAGCCAGAAGGCAGCTGGTTTGTCTTCTGTGCTTTTCGAAATTGGAAGAGATCTGCCCATATTTACGTGCTGGGGGAAAGGAACCATCAGAGAGGGAAAGAATGAAGGTGTTGGTGGAAGAGTCTGGAATTGCACGAGGAGGATGTCGGGAAGAGGAGGGACCGAGGTCTTCACTGGGGAGAGAACAGGATTTGGTGGCTGACAGGGGTGTATGGTTGGGAGGCACAGTCACTGAAGGCAGAAGTGCCATGTTGTTTTTCATGCCGAGAATGGAAGGAGTGAGAAGGCTCAGTTATCTGGAGCTGCAGTGGGGGGCGTGCAGAATAGTGGCACCACCTTCTTCCTAATCAGCAGTGGGGAGAAAGCAAAGCCTGTGTGACCACTGAGATCGGCCACCTGGAGTGGGGGGTTCTGAGGCAGAGTGGGCGGCACCAGGAGAGAATCTGTAATGAGACGAGGGGTCATCGCACAGAGCTCTTGGGAATGACGTCTCGGGGAAGCGTGCACCTGAGATGGTGCCGGATGCTGACCGGGTGAAGGTGGCGGGGCAACCTGGAGGATGTGAGGAGCTGTAGTTGTTTAGACCCCTGCTGGCAGCAGAATGGCTTAATCACCTGCTCTGTGCCTTCTTAAACTAATGTGGGATGCATGGCATGAATTTTTGTTTTTTAGGCATGAATATATCAGTGGATACTACAGAGTGTCATCTTATTTCTTTGGGAAACTGCTATCTGATTTACTACCCATGAGGATGTTACCAAGTATCATATTTACTTGTATAACATACTTCTTGTTAGGTAAGCAATATGCCAAAAAGTTTGTGTCTGTAGTCTTGGATGTGAGGGGAAGTAATTTTTTAGGCAAGCATGTTTTTGGTTCCCAAAACTATAAACCAAACCATGAGATAAGGAAGCATCTATCTATTGTGCACACTCTGAAATAACTATTCTCTGATGACATTTATGTCAAGACGTTCCCTAAACTAATTTTTACACCTACTTATAGGGCTATATTTTGGAAAGAATATAGAGAATATTTGAGATTGTGCTCAAGGAGCTGGAGCTGGGGTATTTATTACCTAGCTATTTATATGCATATATAGTGAAAGAATGAGACTTTGGGGCTTATTGGTTTAATAAGAATACTTTTTAAATAAATGTAGACAGATTCATTTATGCATCATGTTTAGGCTTCTCTCCAGGCTCCTTGTTTGGAATTTCCATATATTTCACTGATATACACACATAGATACTCATAATAAATATATATTTTTGGCAAAGCACTATGGGACAAGATCCACTGATTTGGTTTAAGCCTCCACTTTACAAATAAGGGGGGTGCATCATAGAGAATTAGCCATAGAACCTGGAGCCTCAGCTCCTGACTGCTGTTCTTATGGCTGCTCCAAAACCTCCAGAGTGTATGACCCATAATAAGTGCCTGTTATAGTTTACACGGTAGTTCTGTGAACTTCATTTGACCCCATCCTCAAGCCCAACTGCTATGGTACGTTGTCTCAGAGCCTTGGTTCTGGAAACACTTTCTCAGACAGTGAAACTCCTGGGAGGTCATGTCACCCTGATCTCCCAGTGTCTTCACTGACACAGTTACAGCGAACAGTGAGGGATGTGGTGATGTCTGGGGGAAGCATGTGCTCTCGACACGTTTCCTTCTTAGAGAGAAGGCAGTAGAATTCTGGCCAGTGTGTTGCCTCCAGCCCTCCATCTCAGGCACTCAGAAATTGGTAATAATCACACAACAGGGAGCATGGGGGTTACGTGAAAAAGTGTTTATGCAGTTGTATAAAAAAGAAAACAGTATGATATTTTTATACAGTTATATGGGGGGGCAATGAATTTGGTGAGTTGGGGTGGTTCAATAGAGGATGAATTTTTATAATCTCATATTCATTTCTCAAAATATTTGCACAATAAACAATCCCCAGTACACAGTGACCTGGCAGTTGGATTAACCCCCGTTTTCTTCCTAAGGACTGAAACCGGAGGTGGAGGCCTTCTTCATCATGATGTTCAGCCTGATGATGGTGGCTTACACGGCCAGCTCCATGGCACTGGCCATAGCAGCAGGGCAGAGTGTGGTATCCATAGCATCACTTCTCATGACCATTTCTTTTGTGTTTATGATGGTGAGTGGGAACTGTGCTGCTCTGAGAAGGAATTATTTCCTCTGTTCCTTCCCACAAGTTTACCTGTCATGGAAAGCCTGCTTTGAGGATTTTGTCAATGAGACTCTTAACTTTAAAGAAGCCATATATTAAAATATAACTTACATTAGAGATGGTACGAGCTTTTTCTCGACCTTACCCAGCTTTGTTTGTACTGGTCTACTATAATTCCTATAACTTCAATTAACATGTTCTTACACATAAGATTTTAAAAGATGTTTCTTGGTGACATTCAGTGAAAACTTGATGACTGGGGACTTCAAAGCCAGAAATATTTCAACCGGAAGATTCTCTTATAAAAATGCCAGGTTCACTGTCTCACTTCTGCGCTGGTATTAGAGCACTGTTGGTTATTTCCCCTGCAGCTGAGTTGGTTTGTTGGATCAAATACTTTCTAAGGGAAAAGTTAAGCTCCATTAGAAGTAGAACAGTGTGTGGCATGGGTAACCTATCTTGGTTCTTCCTATATTTTACAAAGGAGTGTTTTGAAAATACTGAAAAATTCCAATGTCCACATAATACTAAGTTCCCTCTTTTCTGGGTTCCTGACATTCTCTTCTATCAATATATTCCTGGTTACCTTTGTTTTTTAATGGTTAAATAATCCTAATTTTACATACCCCTAACTTTTAAAATATATTTATTATATTTTTTTATTGATTTCAGAGAGAGGAAGGAAGAGGGAGACAGAGAATCATCAGTGATGAGAGAGAATCATCGATTGGCTGCCTCCTGCATGTCCCCTACTGGGGCTGGACCTGCAACTTGCATGCCCCTATCTTTTGCATGCACATAGATTAATGAATGAATAGGTGAAGGGAACCAGTTAGTACAGTGATTTTCAGCTGGTGTGCCACAAGAAGCACACTGGTGTGCTGCAAGAATTTTTAAAACATGCAATACCTGACTACTTAGGGGCGTTGACCTCTTTTCCCATAGATTGTCAAATTAAAAAATGACAACAGCCAACGCAACCATAGCCGTCCGTTGTGAATGAATCATAATCATGCCTGATTTTGTCAGATCAGCAAAAAATATATTTTTTGGTGTGTCACAGAATTTTAGTAATTTGTGTATGTCATGAGATGAAAATGGTTGAAAAGTGCTGAGTTAGCACATTTTCCCATACTCCAAGTAAACAGGAATGCTTAGCCCAGTTAGTTACTACACATGTCCTTTCTGCTAGAGTAGATGTCTTTAAAAGTTTGTAAACAGCACACTCTTGCCATTGACAACTACCATCTAAACATTATTGAGAAAGTGATAAACCTTTTGCAAATTTCCTATAATGTCATCCAATTAAGAAAATATCCTTTGTCCTGGCCGGTGTGCTCAGTGGTTAGAGCGTCGACCTGTGCAGCAAAGGTTCACCGGTTTGAATCCTGGTTCAAGGCATGTACCTGGATTGCAGATTCAATTCCTGAGCCTGGTCAGAGCATGTGTAGGAGGCAACCAATCGATGTGTCTCTCTCACATCCATGTCTCCTTCTCTCTCCCCCCCCACCTCCCTCCCTCCCTTCCACTCTCTCTAAAAATCAGTGGAATAAATATCCTCGGGTGAGGATTAACTATATATATATATGTATATATATATACACACACACACACACACATATATATATCTATACACACACACACATATATACTTCAATATATAAAAATGTTTTGTTTGATATATTAGATGTTTTGATTTATTATTATTTAATGGTTTATACATAGAACTTTTAAAACCACACATAAAACCATATTTTACTGGGAGATGTTATATACTAAATGCTTGGTTAGATCAAGTTAAAAAATATGTATTCCCACTACCACCCTGTCCTTGTTCTGCCCATCCCAGTATCCAGTGTGCCGGTTAGGAGAAGTTTGTATGAGCCTCTTCCTGGAGTGGTTCTTCCTGGGTCACCATGGCAATACTACTTTTGGTAACTTTAAATGAAGGTATTGACCATATTTTATGCTGCAGTTTGCCACTTTATATCTAGGCTTTGGGTTATTTTAAGCTTCCATTCTAAACCCCAAATTATTCCTAAGGTCATTTGGATAGAATGCAAACCCTTGAAGATCACAAAGCTTCCTGTGTTAAGGAAGTATAGAGGCACATGAGGTGCTCAGGATATGTGCTGGTGTGTCTGTTGGTGGGAACATACAGTTGTTGTGTCATTAGAACAGTCAGGACTGTGGACCTTCCATTGTGTGCAGTTACAGAGAAAGTAAAAGCCTTGAAAATTACAAATCTTCTAATTAAATGAAATATAAATACACTGCCATTCCTTTAAAACCACAAACAGCCTCAGCTAAGAGAGGAATACACATGCAAAGAGGATATGGTGTTTAGAGAAGTGAGAGGAATTTCAAGAACGTGTTGTCCTCAGCAGAAATGTTTGCAAGGTTGTAGGGGAGTTAAAGAGGGTAAGCTTTAGAATTCTTCATGACACCAGGCCACCAGTTCTGATTGCTGGGATTTGCTCTTTGTAGATTTTTTCAGGGCTGTTGGTCAACCTCAGAACCGTTGTGCCTTGGCTCTCATGGCTTCAGTACTTGAGCATTCCTCGGTATGGCTATGCGGTAAGTTGTCCTCTTTTGTCCCTGGGACCAGTCTGTTTCCAAGCTAGGAATATCAGATTAAAGCCTGACCACCTCATGTCCCCAGTCATGAGCTCCCAGGGATTTTCTTTTATGAGCAGTGAAGGAGTGTTTCCTATTAAGCCTTAGATTAATTTGGCTTTCCCATCACACTATTGTGTGGTGGAGGTGAAGGGTGGGGAGATAATTCATTGTGAAGCAGGAAGATTAACCAATTGATATAAAAAATGTAGTCGGTTTTCAGTTCAATAAGGAAATACATGAGAGGATGAGAGCCTGGGCTACATCTTGTTTTCCTAGACTACATATTTTATATTGCAGAGGAAATTAGGAAAACCAAGACCATATAACATTCACAGCCACTACTGGCATTAGAATCTAATCAACTCCAGCGAAAACTGTCTGTGTCTTAATATAGTAAAATTGAGTTTCAAATCCCAAGAATTACAACTGGTTTTGATTAAAACAAACAAGAACCGTATAAAAAAATGTTACCATCAATTAACAATAGTCATTGAGAACCATTGTATCATTTTAATTATAGTGTTTTGAAGTTATAACATTGAGGGGAGAGGAGGAAGATGCTGTGCTGTAATATAGCCAGAGGTCTTCCCTCTTTGCCAAGCACTTTATTTCCTTTGTATTAGAAGCCAAAATTTTAACCCTAGGCCCCTTGATTGCCAGGAACAATCATTTTAGTTGCTGTGTTATGACAAAGACTGTGAATGTGAAGCTTGGTTTGTTTTCAGAAATAATCATAAAGATTAAACTAGGAGGACAGGATTGTGATAATTTTTTGGAAACGTTCAAACTAAAACTATTTACCTTGCCCACTCCACCTTGCGTTATAGGCTTTGCAGCATAATGAATTTTTGGGACAGAACTTCTGCCCGGGACTCAATGTCACAGCAAACAATACCTGCAGCTTTGCAATGTAAGTTTACATTCAGTGTCATAAATGGGCTTGCTTACTGTGTGGTGTGATGGAGAAAGGCCATTGGGCTGAGCTGAGGTGACTCCTTTCAGGGACACTGGCTTCTCTGAGACTTTTCTTATCTGTACGTGAGTTGTTGTCCATTAATGCATATGAAAGTACAGTACAACTCCTGGATATTCTACTGTGGTCAAAACTGTCTTTGTGGTCAAAACTGGCTTTAAGTTGGAAAAATGTTTCCTATGTGCTGTTTGTTTTGACCCTTTTAAAAGATCATTTTGCTGTTTTGATTGTGGGTGTGAGATTTGATTTTCAACATTTGCTTTTGAAATGAGCTGCTTTGATATGTTAACAAGGCCTTACAGTGTGTGCACCGTATAGGTTATGTGATGTGTATGGTCCATACACTTAGGGCTTCCTGTGACTCCAACCCGTGGCCAGGAGTAAGGGCTGAAAGGGCAGCAGATTTGGCAAAGGAGTGAACATTTTCCTGCCACAGTCCTGGCACTTGTCTCCTACATTTAGGAGACACCATGAAATCAAAGTCTGCACAGTTTTTGTTTGTTTTTTAAACTGACTTGGAATACTGCCAATAGAGGGATGTATCCTCTAAAAAGGAACACATCTTTCAGTAAGCTGAGAAGGAAATCTTATTTTTTGCATAATGTCAATAAAACAGGAATGCAGATTGTAATAAAATAAGAGGATATTGTTTTAAAAATTAAATGACACTTTCCTTGTTGATTGTTAATGGTTTGATTTTGATACATTAATGGAAGAAAAGAGAACGCTGGTATCCTAAATATCATGACCATTCATGTAGAACAGAAATAATACTTAATAAAAGCACAAATTGCTATTTTGAAGTACTGTTGGCTCTTGAACAACACAGGTTAGAACTGCACAGGTCCACTTATATAGGGACTTTAAAAAAAATAAATACTCTAAATCTTTCTTTTCCTTATGGTTTTCTTAATATTTTATATTTTAGCTTATTTATTGCAAGGATATAGTTTTAATACATGTAATGTAAAATGTTAATTGTTTATGTTATCAGTTAGGCTTCCATCAACAGTAGAGTATTGGTAATTAAATTTGGGGGGAATCAAACGTTACTTGTGGATTATTGACTGTGTAGGGGTCAGCGCATTAACCCCCACACTGTTCAAGGGTCAACTGTGTTGCCAGGAAACCTCTAAGAAGGGAAGATTTCTTTATCTTGACCACTCCCTCGCTTTTGATCCAGATATGACATTGTTTTGGAACTGCTAAATTCCAAGAGTCATACAACAGTAGTACCAGACCATAATTGTGGCTGTGCCCAGTATTTTTAGTAGCAGGTGCTGATCTAACCTGGGGCAGGGCTCCTCCATCCTGCTCCACTCCAGCTGCCATGGAGGCCTCACCTGGTGACTGGGCCTCTGGTGAGGTCTTGTGGCCGAGCGTCTGCCCTGCTCATTCCGGTCTTGGCGCCAGAGCTGACGGACTGCGACTGTGAGGAAGCCCTTCCTCACCCCTTTTTCTGGTTTTGGGATTCTCAGCCTGCTTTCTTTTCATGGCTGATTTGTGGGTAATGAGTTCTATGAAGAGCTTGGATCAGTTCTGTAAGGGCCTAGATGTGACCTGTGAAAGCGGAGGTTTTCCCCTTCAGGAGTAAGTGAAAATTTGCTTGATAACATTTCTGCCCTTTGAAGTGAGCAGCTTCATAGATTTGGAGCCAGATGAATCTGGAGAGGAGAGGAGAGGATAGTAACTTGGTTCAAAGTGTGAGTCTGGGAACTTGGCCAAGTTCCTTAAGCTTTTGTCTCTTTGTCTTTTAAATGTGTACAGTGTCCACCCCATTGAGTTGTTTTAGGGATTGATTAACTAAACTTATATGCAGGTTGCTTAGTGTGGTATCAAGCAGACTTGTAAGTCCTCATTGACTGGTACCTGGTATATGTGAAGGGATAGTTATCTCAGACTTGGTAATCTATAGACTTCTTTGAGGAAGAGCGAATGTATTGAGTAAAATTGGACAGATGCTAAGAATGTATTCGTGTTTTTTCTGTTGAATTTCAGATGTACTGGAGAAGAATTTTTGAGAGACCAGGGCATCGACCTCTCACCTTGGGGCCTGTGGAAGAATCACGTAGCCTTGGCATGCATGACTGTTATCTTCCTTACAATTGCCTACCTAAAATTGTTATTCCTTAAAAAATTTTCTTAAATTTCTCTTGAACTTACATGATTTATGTACACATTAAAAACAGAGCATCATGATCTATATATTCAATGAATTTTTTTGGTGTCTTCTCATTTGCCATCATATTATTGTTCAGCCACAATTATTTCCCACAGAAACCATCATAGAAATCACAATGAACTGAATTACACGTGAAAGAACCCAAGTCATTATCTAGTGCTATTGTGTACTGCTTATTAGTTCATCTAGTCAGACGGTAACTACGGGGGAGAAATCTAGTTTAATTAATTGACGGGGAAAAAAGGTTGAATTCTAGACGCATTACAAGTCACTAATATCTGTTAGCAGCTTCCTCGTCTTTAAACTGAGTAAGTGTGCCAGTTGCCTTCCAGCTTCAATATGAAATGAATCTATGATCTGCCCTTATTCAATAAATAAGAAATAACAACTGTATTGATGCTGAGGTGGAAATATGAAATCTAAACTATGTTGGAAAAACCCAGTGTTATTTATAGGGTAAAAAACCCATTATGATAGAAAAAGCTTTGATTAAACCTTGAAAGCTTAGCAGAACTTAGAGATTTCTCTGTCGGGTTCTACCTGAAACTGTCTGCCACTGAGTCACTTTGAAATCTGCACACTGGTGGGACAGCAGCCAAAGAAATCAGTTATCGCATTGGTCATTGCTGTCAGGAGAGGCTAGACTTTACTATTTTATAAGGGACAGAATTTACAGAGGTAACTTGGGGTTTCCATGTCCTGAGTTTATAGTAAACGGGCAATCCAAACAACCGCAGCCTGGAAAACGACAAGGGACTTTGAGCCCTTAGCAAAGGGGGTGTGAATTATCACAAGAGAGCAGCTTCCTACAGCTGAATTATTGGCCACAGCGAGGGAGCTCTGGAAAGTCATGGAGAGGGGAGATGTGACATAATTATGGCCTTGTGACAAGCAGTGGCAATGGGACTAGCTAGTTCCACTAACCTTCCTGTGTCCTGTTTTCTGGAGAGTATAGCTGGCCTCCTTCAAAAAGCCCAGAGTGGACTTAGTGTGGGCATGAGTGGGTCTGAGTGGGGCAAGGGTGGATGAAGTAGATGCTTTTGGTGCCCTGGGTCATATCTCCTCTGCACCTCTGACTTCGATGGCAGCTGTGGTCAAGCTCCATGTGAGCCCAGATCGTGTTGATAGCATCCCTCCTCAAGCAACAGAAATCCCTTCACTTTGCTGCTGGGAGGCCTTCTCCAAAGCTGAAAGAACCTGCTCGGCCTGAGGGCGGCATAGCCTGGAAGAGCAGGTGTCAACACCGCAGGGACACCCCTCAACCAACAGGGATTGGGGCCAGTGGACAATGCCCCAGGCTTATGTTCTTCAGACGGGATCATGGGAGGCATTTTGTAGTGTTGTCAGAGGTGGGCTTGAGCTCTTGTTGCCAGAGGGCAACTGCATATGGGCATTTCCTCCTTTCCTGGCCCTCGGTTTCCTGCTCCAGCTTCCTAACATCACCTCCCAAATAAATGACCTCAACTCAAGTCCTTGGCTTTTCTTTTAAAGGAACACAAACTAAAGCACATTTCCGTTGAGACCAGAAACAAGGCAAGCATGTCTACTATCACTGCTGCTCTCTGACATGATACTGTCCTTAAGTACAAATGAGCGGGTCTCCTACATGGAAAACCCAGAGTCAATACAGAATCTATCAGTGCTAGCAAAGGAATTCAACAAGTGTGATATGTAAAATTACTTTATAAAAAATTAGTAATTTTTTTCTATATCAGCAATAACCAACTAGAAAATATAATGGAAAAAGGATTCTGTGCATAACAGCAATAAAACTATATTAATATATAAGATCTTTAAGAAATTTTAAGGAACATTTAAAGGACATTAAGGATGTTCTGGATAAATGGAGAGTCATGTTTCAGATATTGTAAAATGGCAGTTCTCCCCAAACTAATCAATAAACTCAATGTAATTCCAATTAAGTTTCAGTGGGACTTTTTTCTCTACCCTCTCCACCCTAGGAACCCATTAAATTTATTCTAATACATTATTTGGACTAATAAAGGTTCACAAAAATAGCTTAGTCAATTTTGGGGAAAAAAAAAGGGCCTAAGAGGAGAGCACATATGAAGAACTTACTACATATGATGACATACAAAGACATAATAAAAAAAGTTGTTATGCATCAACATTCAGAAATTGGTGTAACAGACTAAAGAGTTAAAAATAGATACATACGTATATGAACCTGAACTATATTAGTGACACCAGGAACTAGTAAGGGAAAGACTTATTTTATAGAGAGTATTAATAAAACTGGTTCATTATATGTAGAAAAATATGGATGGACCTTATGCAGAATTACTCCTAAAATGTATTACAGTACATGTGAAAGGTAAGACCATAAATTTAATAAATAAAAGTTGTGATCTTACAAAAGTCTGTAACACTCCAAAACCCAATAAAGTAAAATGAATAAATTGATTGAATTTACTATATAAAAACTGACAAAGTTATCAGTTGGATGAGAGATATTAATGAAATCCAGAACTGATACAGAATTAATACTTAAACCATACAAGTAAATTTTGCAAATCAACAAAAAAGACCTTGACTCAGTGGAAAAATAGGCAATGAACAAAAAACATACTTGTTTCCCATTAGATCAAAGTGTACGGTTTTAAAGGGTTTAATAGGAAATTTACAAAAAGAGAAACCCAAATGTTGACTGACTATGAGGGGATGTTTAACCTCATTAGGAATCAAAGGGAAAACAAAATGAGACCTCACTTAAAACCGTTCCATTTACAAAGATTAGGAAGCTGAATGCACCAGAGCTGGTGAGAGTGTGGATCAAAGTGGTACTCTCGTGCATGCAGTGCAATGACAGACTGGTGCTGTCATTCTGGAGGGCAACCTCTTCTGGGTAGAATTAAATATTTGTATACCTGGGACTCAGCACTCCAACTCCTGTAACATACCCACTGAGGAATCATGAAAAGTAAATAAGGAAATTATGTGCAAAGATTTTGAAATAGCAGTGATAGTAGAGCCAACCATTCACTATAGGAATGCAAAAGTAAAATGTGGAGATGCTACTAGGAGATACTACACAAGCGTCAGAATAACCTATTAGAGGCATATGCTAAAGCAGTAATGTGTCAATCATGTGGTTGTTGGACAGAAAAAGGGAAGATGCCTCTTTCAAAGTCTAGGCCTTTACTATTAGCCTCATCGTACATGGCAAATGACCCACTGCTTCTACTTAGGAAACAGACAACTCTTAGATCTGCTTTTATATCAAGTCTTTATTAGGAAATAAAGTGCTCAGTATTATACATTAATGAAAGTCTCGGCTGCTAAGAGGGACCTGCACAAGTAACATCTTCTGAATAACATTAATATAAGGGGAAGATGACAGCAGAGGAATGAGACTGAATTCTCCATGACTAAAGAAGAATAAGAATTGTAATTTGAGTCAAAAGAAAGAATTTTGCAAAATTTTACAGATGAAATGAAAAACAGTATAACAATAAGTATCATAAAACATTTTCTAGTGACCATAATTGATATATGGCACGTAGTCAGTACACATGGATGCCACATAACGGCTGCACTTCAAATTGAAGTTTGTTTACATGTAACAACATGGTTCACATATATAAATACATACACTCGCTATCCCTGGAACGCAAACTTTAGTACCTAGTAACAAAGGACTTTGGGTAGCATGTGGAAATAAAGTAAAGATGAAGATGAAGATGAAGCCATGGGCTATAACTGTTAAAGAAACCCAATGTGAATCACTTCTATAGCAGTGAGCTTAGAAAGGTCTGTTTGTTCATGTTTTCATTGAAGATTTGACTGACACATTCTACCGATTAAATGAACAACATGGGAATTAAAATACAGAATTAAAAACAGGCCTCTCTTCTATTCTCCAAGTGAGTTATTCACCAACACTGTATTCTCTTCTGCTTGTCCCATTAGCTCTCAAAAGGTCATCTTACTCAACACTTTTGAAAAGTAAGATTTTTACTTTTTACTGAGAAATGATTTCTTTCCCATAAATTGGGTGAGACACTCTCCTAATGAAAAGACAAACAAGCAAACAAAAAAACTGCTGCAAACTCAAACTTTGGCTGATACCTTCTAATAATGGATGACCTTTCAATACCCAAAACTCCTTTTCATAAAATTGAGCTCCATTTAGAGTATAAGTTCTAGGTTTGAAATGCAGGGTCAAGAACATCTGAGTTATGTATTCTTAAAACAGTACAAAACACAAACTTTAGTTTTTTATCTGAATATTTTTATCTGAATTTCAAAACTCCCTTGAAATTTTGTTTAAAATGAACATATTTGCTAAAATTTTCAGTACCTTTTAAAAAATTTAGTAAGTGGCTCTTCCTAGATTAGTTGCAACATTACACCCAGTTGCAAAAAAGTTGAGCCTTATGGAAAAGAGAATCTATAGAAAATCTTTATGCTAAACTAATTATCAGAAACAGTTGAACTTAGTGAAAAGGCTCCTTCCCATTCTCCTATGTTAAAGTCAAAAATTTTAACCCATAATTGATCTTTGGTGGTTTCATCACAGCTCATTTCAAATGAGAGTGAAATAGTATAAAAATTAAGTAAAACAGTTATTCCCACAGACATTAGCTATGATTTAAAAAAAAAGTATATAATTCAACATTTATCTTAACCATTCATACAAATTCTAGCATAATGACTACATACCCATTCTATGGTTTGGAGTTCTTTTCCAGCTTGTCTTTTAGAAAAGTTTACCCCAGGAAGGTAGTTGAAATAAAAGGCTCTTTTCTTTTTTTTTTTAAAAAGCTATATATTAAGCCCATGACCCAAGCCTGAATGGGAAGGAATGCCCTTCCCTTCCCTTCACACACTGGGCTAAAATGACAATACTGATTTTTATGATTGAAAATAAAACTCAGAAGCCTTTAAGCAGTTCTTTTCTAGCTTAAAAGGCAACTTCATTGTCAACTGAGAAGACTCAGTCGTGGTACCAAGTGAGTGTACCACTTCTTGTATTTTACAGAGACTTTTTTAATGTACTCAATATTTACACCTAATTACTTATATGAGTAAAAAAAATCATTTTTGATCCATGGGCGAAGTTGATCTAAAATAAATTAAAGTGCAGAAGAATTAACGGTTGGTCCCAAAGACCAACATCATGTGGTGGTCAGGGCCTGGAGTAGCCTTGCTTTATCACTGATGTCTGTGCCGCAGGAACGTAGCTCCTGCTCATGCCGATTAGCCTGCGGTGAACTTGGCTTCATTCTCTTTTGTTTCGCCACAGGCCCAAGAGCCTGTCGATGACGCAGAGCGAGGACCTCCTGCGCCGTGTCCTTGGAATGGCCACTCACGACCTTCTCACTTACGGAACCGCGCTTGCTAGCCCGAGCCCTACACGCGCATGTCGGGGCTCCCGCGGCCCCCCGCGCCCTCCGTTCCGTCGGCCGACTGCGCGGACGGGGGCCGCGAGCTGCGGGGGCGCGGGGCGCCGGGCGCGGGGCGCGGCGGGGCGGCGCCGTCGGACTCCCAGCGCTCCAGCTCCTCGCGCACCAGCCGCTCCATCTGCTCCCTGTGGATGTCACTCTCCCGGCCCAGCCTCTCATCCTGATGGAGAAAAAAGAAACCGGGAACTTAGGGAGAGACGGGTGCATGTTCTTTTTCTTTCCAATCCTCACCCAAGGGTATTTTTTTATTTTATTGCTTTTTAGAGAGAGAGGAAGGGAGAGAAAGAGAGAGAGAAACATCAATGTGAGAAACGTCGACTGGTCGCTTCCCTTACTGGCCCCGACCGGGGATCAAACCTGCAACCTTTGGGTGGACAGGGCCATGCTCCAACCAACTGAGCCACGCTGGCCAGAGCAACTGGTGCATATTCTTGTACTTAGAAACTGTCTTAGGAAATGTGGCAAATAGTCTGTTTATAATTAGGTAAGTGTGGAGATTTAAAGCATATAATAACAATTCTTAGTTACTACAGTAATTTCTTTGCCTAATTTTACCATCCAGTGATGGCAGGACCATGAGTGTGTGGAGTATTAGGAAAGTAACACCTCTAGATTATCATTTGATATGCACTGACCCGTAGTATGGAGACAGAAAAACCTCTCTGATTAAAAGGGTTATAAATGACAACTGCCCTAATGTTTTACGCACCAGAGTGTTTCTGTTGCAGACGACCACTCACCTCAGCCACTCCGTCCAGCAGTCTTCCCAGCACCTCCCTTCTCTTCAGTTTGGCCCGTTCCATGATCTCCAGCTTCACGATCACAGCGTCAATCTTGGACACAATGCTGCCGATGGAGTGCTCCATTCGGTCCACGCGTCTCACCAGGCTGCAGGAAACCACAGTTGGGAGGGACAAAGCCACCTTGTGATGTTGTCTTTTCAGCTTAGTTGGCTTCTCAAATGAAAGTGCTAAGATTTTTTTCTTCAACAATATGATAATCTGAAACTTTTCCCAAATAGTCTCAAACTTTAAAGCTAAACTCTCACACAATGGTGGTAGGAGTGCTGATTGGCACACATTTTCTACAAGTTGACATTGTATCAGAAGCCTTAACAATGTATGCCTGCCTTTTATTCAGATATACCTGTTTTGAAAAATTTCTAAAGAAAATAATTAAGCATATGTGTGATTTTTGGCTACCAGGATATTCACTACAGTTCTGCTTATTAATAGTGGGTCATTAAAAAAAAAAAAAGATTACATTAAATAAGAGGAGATTATTTAAATATGTTATTGTTCATCTATACAATGGAACCTAAGGAGACAGAAATTATATTGTGAATGAATATTTTATGAAATACTCATACTATATTAAGTAAATAAAGCAGTTAAAAATAGTATATTCACTTATGATCCCATTATTTTGAATAAATATATACTAAGTAAATAATAATGGGACAAAGGAGGTGGGTAAAAGCAAAGTTGTACTGCAATTCCTTATGCTTACACTTGAAACTCTTCATAAGAAACCCCACTGGAGATGCTTCCCCTCCTTCTGGAGCTGTGCCCACTGTCGTCATCATCATCCTCCTCAGAGTCATCCAGGCTCCGTGGGAAACTTCGGCTGCTCATGGGACGTGGTAAAGAGCTGTGATCCAAGTCCAGGTCCTCCTGAAGAAAACATGGTCATTGAGCAGGGGCACCTGGACCCCACAGACGCTTCACCAAGGGCTGGGGCCAATGAGAAATGGCTGCGTGCCGTTTACTTCGGATTTTTTTGTGGTTAATGCCAGACTGTGATTCCCACACTTTTTTATTTCATGGATTGGCAAATTTTCAAGACAAGATTTTAATTACCAGCAAGGAGTTACTAAGTTATGGTTTTGACAAGAAAGAACATTAAAAACACAAGGCAGCCCAGCCAGTGTGGCTCAGTAGTTGAGCGTCGACCCATGAACCTGGCGGTCACGGTTCAATTTCCAGTCGGGGCACATGCCCGGGTTGCAGGCTCGATCCCCAGTGGGGGGCGTGCAGGAGGCAGCCGATCAATGACTCTCATCATTGATGTTTTCCTCTCTCTCCCTCTCTCTGGAATCAATAAAAACAAAACAACAACAAAAAACCACAAGGCAAAGAAAAAGTAAATGAAGAAATATACACCCTTTCATAAAAGATAACCCATTTAATAGCTACAGAGTAGGAAAGCCTCATGAAAGTGTTACTCACTGTCTTCTTGTTCACACTGCACTGTGACTGATGTTTTTCATTTTTTCCCTAATGGCACTGTTCTGTGGAGCAGCGTGCAGAAAGCGCTGTTCTATACTATCTCCTCACAGGAAAATGACTTTTATGCTTAACATGCATCTTCATTCTCTGTACCTCAATTACCATGTATTTTTTGTTTAACTATTATTTTTAAAGTTTTTACTTATCTTTTTTCTGATTATAAAAGCCCATGTAAGTTTACTTTTAATAGTTTAATAAATATTCAAATGGAAGGCAGCTGTTTTATTTTAAATGTTAATTTCAAAAGTAATTTTATATCTCCTAAGAAATCCCCCCCTCCCCCCCACTCTCATGACATTGTGAAATATGTAACTATCTGGTTTCGTCTTTTCAAGTTCATTACTGGAAGGCTTAGGGCCAAATTTGTAGTCCATTCGTAATAAGAATATGCGTTTTTATGGAATGCATTTTTAGCTTCATTCATAGTCTGGTTTTACTCCTGGTTTTGTTTTGCTCCATTCTTCATTTTTGTTTTTACATTTATGCTAACTTACTGGATTTTTATATATTATTGTGTGATATGTCCTTGTTGGAATAAGCAGGGTACTAATTCATCAACTGATGAGAGGGACAGAATGACTCTTAGCGACCCACTGCTTAGTTTGGTGTCTGAGACAAATCATGTTCCCCTAAACTAGACCCACCCTCTCCTTTTCCAAGTCATCTCTCATCTGCTGATGTTCATGCTCAGTCAGCTCCTGGTCTCCATCTTGGTCGTACTTGGTGAATATGGCCTCAATCTCCGCGTCAGTGTGGCCCTTCCTGGAACGATCGGGAGGTGACAGTGAGCGCATTCACATACATCGTCCAACCCCCACACACGACATCAAAGTGCAGGAGGGAAAGAGAAGGTGCTGAGTCGGGGCAGTCCTCCTTACAGTACACTCCAGAAAGACATCCATCCACCTCTGAAAAACAGGTGTCTCTACAAGTACTTGAGCCAGAAATACCCTTACCGTCAAGAATTTATCTTTACATAAGGAATTTTCCAGGGCCACAGAAAGTTCGATTCTCACCCTTTGAGATCTTGTCGAAGCTCATCAAAGTTTAACTTGCCTCCCCCTTGCCGCAGACTCTCTGAAATGTCATCCACGGTATTTTTTCTTAGTTTTAGTTTGACCAAGGCTTTATGGTAGCCCTGTTGAAAAGACAAGACTTAGTTTAGTGCATTCTCCTTTTGCATTTGCTTTAACCTTCAATTTACAGTAGTAACTACTGTAAACCCAGAACAGCACTCAACAAATGTGTTAAGAAACAATGGATGTATCTTGAGTTTTCCATAAAATCTTATGGGCACAGCTATATGGAAAGGGTCAGGCTCCTTCAGTAAATCAAGAAGAACTAAGAGGCTTTTGCTTCTGTGTGAGTGCAAGTTTAGGTTATAGGAAAGAAAATCAGTACATGTTTCATAGCTGTCTGCCTCAGAACAGGTAAGAATGTGCAACAGTTCTTAAGAATAATGAGAATCCCAAGTCATAAACTGTTTATTTTCTATATTATCTCAGAGTAATTTCCTTAAATATGTTAGTATATATTTCAGTACAATGTGGATGTCAGTTTTCATTAATAAACTACAGGCAGACCTTGCTTTCCATTGAAGTGCAGGACTGTAAAATGACCACACAGGCTTAAACTGTACAAGGTGATGTTAATAATCAACAGGAAAAATTACGATTGTTCCATGACCTTTAAATTCTTTTGTCAAACATTAAAAGCTCCCGTAGTGTTGGTTATAAAGTCATAGTAAAATTTTAAAAGTAGTAAAATGAATGTTTATTTACTACATTCAAATTTAAAATATTAGAAACTTAAAAGTTAAAGTGTTTTATTTCTTTGTAAAAAAC
This sequence comes from Miniopterus natalensis, assembly GCF_054644295.1. Taxonomy (NCBI): domain Eukaryota; kingdom Metazoa; phylum Chordata; class Mammalia; order Chiroptera; family Miniopteridae; genus Miniopterus; species Miniopterus natalensis. The sequence goes on from NC_142081.1 coordinate 152,872,058, forward strand.
TTATCCTAAGACCTTCTAAATCACATCACCATGCAATGCCCTCTTACCCAGTGGACCTAAATATTTGGGTTTCAATGATCTCTCTCAAAGAGGCCACTTTTCTGACTGTAAGTTTCTTCTTAGAGACAATATGGTGCAATTTTTATGAGACTTTTGGGTGTGTGACAGCTCCATAGACTATGATGGCAAATATTTCCCCCAAACAAATATGATGAGTTACTCCCCCAAGTAACTTTTATTAAATATTTAGGAAGCCAGGTCAGTGGGGACCAAGATAAAGATTTATCACTTAAAAGTCAGAGAAGCTCTAAATAAAACAAACTTAAAATTTTACACTTTCCAAAGGGCAAGGAAAGAAGCCGACCACCCTGAGTATCTCAGAACTGTCTATCATGAACTGCATATATTAGAAGAAAAGTGTGATTTACACTGCAACTTATTTCTATAACAGCACTCTGGGATCCAAAAGAATCAAGTAACACATGCTTAGGAGCATCTCAACTGTTCACTTTGGACAGTTCATATTAAGTTATTGAAAGAATGCACTAGAATTGTCTCTTCCTATCCAAATAAAACAAGTTCCTTTTACCATATGTCAAGTCTTTTGAATGGGTTAAGGGCATGTGCTATGTATGGCTCAGCCCAACTGCTCTGTGACCTTGGACATGTGTACCTTCTCCATGCCTCAGTGACATCATCCCTAGAGTGTGTGTAACAGCAATCAATTCACAAAGCTGTCATCAGACAGAAATAAAACAATACCTATGCAAAGTATTTAGCATTGTATTGTGGGGGTTCTGAACAGGTGACCCTAAGATGTACCTCTGTGGTATACAGATTGTTTTGAGTTAAAGGCAACTTTAACCACAGGTGCAAGAGAAACTTCTGCCCCTCCCTTAACTACCTAGAAGAACTTGAATTAGGGGCCTTGCCCATAATAAGCAATTGTCAGAGATAACCCTTTTGACCTGTCCATAGGGCAGCACAAGCTTCTATTTACTAAGCATCTGCTCTTCTGCTCTTCGCATCATCCTGCAATGACCTGCTGAAGCCCTCCAGGCACCTGACCTCATCCCTAGCTCTGGATGTCTCATAAGCCCCGGTTCCCTTTCTAGCTCAGAACCACTCCTGCTTGTGGGGTCTCTGACTCTCTCATGTATGAGAGGTTCCCACACATATGTATTTATATTGCATTTGTTTCTTTTCTCTTGCAATCTGTCTCATGCCTATTTCTTAGACCAGCCAGAAGAACTGAGGCTAGAGGAGAGTTTGTTCCTCCCTCCCAGTTGGTGCTGTGAGCAGGACAGACTCACTGGCTGGAACCCTGCCCTTCCCCATGAGCTGCTGCAGATAAGGAGACCCCGGGGTGTCTGACACAGCCCAGCAGAAGGCAAGTGTTCTAACCATGTCAGCACCCACCGCGGATCTTCTTCTGTAGGATCTGGTGGAAGCAAAAGTGGTGAGAAACTTTTTCTCTCTTCTAAATTTGGATTGGCAGGAGAAAATATTTGTGAAGCTAGTTTCTTAGCAAAATGACTCTGGGTTATTTGGTGAGAACTCATGGTTTTGTTTTTCTCTGTCTCTGTCAGGTTTCTCTCATTTTGTCCTGTTATTTGTCCTGAGAACTTGGCCTTATGACCAGTGAGAGTATTTTCTCTCTGGCTCCTACCGTCCACAGGATGCACAGAGCTCTCCATCCGGCCAAGACAAGCTCTCAAGGGAGTTTTCTGTGTCTATCCTGTCCCTCCCAGACATGGTCTGTCATCTCTACCAGCTGGACGATGCGTATGTGTCTGGTGGGCAGCCCAACAGACTGTGGATACAAGCTTAGGGAAGCTTAAAGCCCTAGTCTGCTCAGAAGGGGAAAGCAGGTGCTTCCCTGTGTTTTGGAACAGGTGTTTAAAGACGGTGTCCCCCCCAGCCCCCACCCTTATATTTCTGAGGCTAACTTTGGGAATAAACTTTCTTGTGAGGTTGCATCTTTTTCCACTCTCCTTTGGAAAGGCCTTTTACACCCATAGTATTGGTTTGAGTTGCTATGGAAGTAGGATAAAAGCTTTCCTTTTAGGTGAACTATTTAGCAATAATTATATTATTAAAAACAGTTTCCTAAATCTCAGTAACTTGAAACTTTATTAAAGCTTTACTAGCTAAACTAAATGATGAATATTCATGGAATGTCTAGACCACTTCCAAATAAGATAGAATAAAGAAACATTAATTAGTGAACATACCTTTATCAAATTTCTGCTTCTAATGATAATGGAGCTAAACATACTTGAGTTTCAGTAAACATGTTTTGTGTCGCATTAAAAATTTTGTGCTACAAGGATATATATATATATTTATATGAAAAAGAGAGAAACTGATGTGTTCAAAAATGTACCAATCTAAAAAAATACTGGTATAACGGTTCACAATTGCTTACTTTTTAGTCTTTACTAGAAATTAAGCTTTTTCAAAGTTAAGAATTCTCATATAAGTAATTAACAACAGAAATTAAGAACAATAGGAAAAACTGTATACAAGAAAAATAGTATATATACAGGCTTTAAAAAATGGTATGAGATTTGGAGATGTATTTTTGAAGGAAAAGAAGATAATCTTGCCCTAAAGTGAGGTCAGTTGTTTCAGAATGGAAAAGAGGAAAAACAGAACAGAAATTATAATGTAAAAAGGAATCTTGAGAAATCATATTTCATGTGTGGTCAAGCTGAATAAGACAGAAATAAATTAAATCAAGTAAGTGAATTTAAATATTGAAAGTAAGCTGATGCAAAATTAGACTTAGGTTTTCTTTCTCTGCTAAAAAGAACTATTGGTCTGATACTGATACTGTAAAAAAGTTTTCTGCCTAGAATGCAAAGATTCTGTGTTTTATCAGAATAATCTTCTGTGTTTTACACTGTCTTAATCAGGTCCTTGATTACTTAAGAAGACGGAATCTCCTCAATAGTAAGAACTAAGTTATGCTAACCATGTGAACTTCTGTACTTATCTTTGAAATCTTTTATGGTAACTTTGGTTAAATGGATAATTAGTACTGCTTCATAATGACTCATGATTGTATTTAGTCAAATGTTCAAACCTTTTGATACATTTTGGTAAATGTTCCAAAATTTAAGTTATAAATAGATTCTTGGCCTGGGAATAACTGAGGTATTCCAGAAGGGCCCCTGGAACACCTCAAAATATTTGTTTTCTTCCCTTACAAAGAGAAATCTTAAACGAATTAGGCTTATTTTGGTGTGTTGAAATTACCTGGGAAGCACTGCTAAATAAGAAATAACTTGAGCCTTCTTTATGTTGTATTTGTGCATGTTATAAGTGTTCTGGAAATTATGTGAATTTCCTGGAAATCTAAGAGGTCCTGACATAAGATGTCTGTGATCAAAATTGAGGGACAGCCAAAAATGACCAAATCTGAGTATCAGGCTGTGGCACATGGGGATGAAGTCCATTCTGTTTCTGCAAAAATGACCCCTCATTGCCAAACCTTTGCCATCCTGATGTCGTTACATGGCAATAGTCTACTCCTGAATCAGAAAAATTATGATGGGTAAACAATGGCTGTAAACTTCTTGGAATTATGAATGATCAGATTATCAGGCAAGGTTGACAGAACTAATGAAAAAACTGGTGTCAAGCAGAACAAGTTTAATCGCACAGGACTGAATAAACTGATGAAAACGGGTACAATTTTTATGACTTTTTTGTTTGAAATTGCCAATATGTTTTAATCTTTTGTTTTCCAGATGAAAGGAAACTTGTTTCTCTTAAACTGCCATGACTTAACATTTGGTAACTTGTGCCTTTGTGAGCAGTATTGAAACACGTATACTTCTCTCCGTATCTGATCCCTCCAGAATTTGGAAACTCTTGATAAGTATTTTTATTTTCATTATAATATGGTTATTAGCGTAAGTTCAATAAGAATCTGTTCTCCTTATAAACAGGCACAAATGGAAACTGGGTTTATTACCAAGGCTTTGACTGGAATGTCATTATTTGAGAGGAACATGCACATGACCAGACTGCTTTAAAGATTTAAGGTTGACATATGGAAGCCAATAAAAGCACCTGAAAATATTGGCCTGGTACCTTGCTTACACGGTTCCCAGCACTGCCATGTGAGTAAAGAGTGTCACTTCTCAGCGGTGATAAAATACCTCTGGATATTTGGGGGACCTTGAGAAGAGAGGAACTCACTCAAACCTGATAGCAAGTCTTCGCCTTGGCTTTTCTGGCCTTGAGAGGTCTTTTTAAGTTCAACCTGAAGATTCCTCATGAAAAATTCCAGCAAAGCAAATTTAAGAGAGTCTGGGTGGGTAATTGCTATTGCTGCTGAGCTTACACAAATAATCAAGCCAAGTTTATTGAAACTAGACTAATTTTGCAAATAAATTAGTCTTAATTTGGCTACCTTTGGTAAAAATGAGAGTGATTTTAGAGAGAAAAATTATGTTGCAATAGAAATTATGATATACTTTTGTGAATATTAGCTTCTAGTGCTGCTCAATGACTTTTTAAAAAAACTGAATTTACTGTGGTGACATTGGTTAGTAAAATTACATAGTTTTCAGTGGTACAATTCTGTAATACACCATCTGTATATTGTATTGTGTGTTCACCACCCTATCGCTCACTGACTTCTGAGTGTTTAAAATTTTCTACCTATAAACTGGACTGGATCTAGAATTTTGTTTTCTTTTCCAGCTGAGTGGCTACAAAAACATTATCAGTTTTCTTAAATATTTGGCTGTAATCCTCCAAACTATCATTTTCACTTTCCCACCTTTTGACTTGGCATTATTGAGACTTAAAACTGCCCTTTTCCAACGCCATGCAAGCTAAAGTGGGACAACTTGATGTAGACTTCAGAGATATCACCACAACAGCTCATCTTGTGGTAGGCAGTTAGACAGACATGAGCAGAGCAAGGACGATGGGCCAGGTACAGAAGGTCACCAGGGTGGAAAGCCCTGGGTGCCTAGCAACTGACAATTGTAAGGTGGGACCTCAACCCCAAGGTGGCCTTTCCTTCCCTAGCATATCTCTGGTTGTGCAATTTCAGTCCCCTGACCTTTCCTCCCTAGAGATAACATCTAGACCTCAGTTGTATTTCAGCTCCAGGCCCAGAAAAGCAGCAAAACCAGACAAGCAACCACAGGTACAAGGCTCACCTCAGGACTAGCTGCATTGAATAATGGCCCCCCCAATGCCCCCCGCCCCCTGCACTGACCAATCAATCAGTGGAGACCCTGACCCTGAAAGGACACACCTGGAAAGCTGCTGAATATTCTATTAAGATCTTCCCCTGCGGCCTCCCCTAAAATCTCCACCCTTAAAACCCTTGGGCAGGAGAACCTAGAGTGCTCTCCCTCCTGGGAGCAAGCCCAGGCTTTCCCCTCCGTTTCCCCCCCGTTTCCCCCAGAAGCTTTACCTTTCCCTTCCTCATTCCTAAGCTCCAAGGGCCCTTCCTTTGCCTCTATAACTTGTCTCCTAAGCAAATTTTTCCTACAAATCACTTCTTCTACTCTGTGACTAATGCCTTCAGTAAGTTCTTTCGGCTGCACCTCTAGATCTCTCAAATGGCAGCAGTGATACTCCCATGGCCAGCTACTTACTTCTCCTATAAACCAATACATTTGTTTTGATCTTTATGCCCAGTGCCATCATTCTTCGTTTTTCTGCTATACTTTCACCTTCGCTGGCTCATTCTGTCTTTCGGGTGTTCTGTTTTTGTAAAAGGTCACACAATTTATCACCGGGAGACAAGGAAGCAACATAACTACGTGTTTTGTGAGTGAACTGAATAGCAGATCCTCAGTGATCAAGTCGAGACTTTGCAAAAAGTGCCACAACTGGTCACTGACAAGGTTGCACATCTGTTACTTACGCAATGATCCACAGTGAGGTTTGCACTTTGCACTATTACTCACAGTTAATATACTGTGATAAGTGAAAGCGAAGTTTGTACTTTATGCTCTTAGTACTGTGATAACTGAAATTTGAACTGTGTTGAGAGGCTGGTGTTATTTAACAGAACCAAAGTGTAAAATGAAGACTGCTTGTATATACCCTGGAGATTTGCTAAAATACAATCAACTGTTAGGCAAAATTCAGGAAATGAAAACGTTAGGTCCCATTCCTTGGACTCTGTTTTGAAAAGGGGAAGTTCTCTGTACAACATGATTCATAAGCGACATAGTCCTGTGGCTTGAATGACAGAAAAGGAGCCACTGTATCCTAGCAAAATGAAGTTAGGTAACAAGCTGTGAACTTTAGACATGTATTTGTTGTTGCTTCAAACCAAATAAAGAAGTCATATTGAGAACAAAGCTGCCCAACTTTCCCGTCCTGCCTTCTAACAATCAAACATTTCCTGAGAAGGTGGGTAAGGGGGGGTTCTCATGCCCTTAGGCTGTGGCCTTACTCCAAGGACCTTTCCTTTAGACCATTTTACAACTTCCCTGGAAGGTCAAGGCGAATGAACTACAAAGTACTTGCCTCTGAAACTTTTTCTTTTTAAACACTGTAATTGAGATAGAAAAAGTGGAAGTGTCTTTATAATTTTCCAGTTTATTCTGAACTCTGAATCTGGAAGGGAGAGCTAACTCGAGGAGGTATCCAAACAAAGGGGTGAAACCAGCAGCTCAGCTCTAAGAGTTGAAAGAGTTCACTGAGAATTTAATTCCAGGGCATTAAAGTATTCCCAGAATCTAAGTCCATCTCTAGCTCCAAGAACACTTACATTATTCCTATGATACAGCAATCTACTCTTTATCCTAAACAATGACAATTGATTAATATTGATTGGGAAATCTGGCTGCAACAGTGCTTATTGTATGTAGAGAATAAAACAATTCTGAGAATGAGGGCTTGTCATACCTTTCTGATAAGATCCGACAGTTCCATTTCAGCTTTCTGCTGAGCCAAATCAGATTTAACTTCCGAGTAAGTGTCACTGATGATGGCCAAGAACATATTCTGTTCATAAATCAGAGGAAGGTTGGGGGTAAGTAGCAGCCTAAATATATTTTGTAAACATCAATCCAATTTTTGATACATGCATTTTTGTTCACCATTTTTTAAAACAATTTGATGTCTTAGGAAGTCATAAATTAATAGTTTTGCTACCATACTGTTTGGGAAAATTATTTTTTCAATGAAGTCATGCCAAAGGAAAATGTGACGTACTTTCTTACCTACAAAACCATATATTGTGATATATTTTGCAAAAAAAGACAAGAGTGAAATACAATAAAATATTAATTCTTCAACTATAAATGGATAATAAGAATTATTTGAATGAATAATTTTAATTCAATTATTATATGAATGAATAATAAAAATTATTTTATTATTTTTGCTTATCTATGTTCTCTACATTTTTTCATTTGACATATATTATGACAAATGGAATTCTATGCTTATACCAAATGTTGTTACATAGTATTATTTGAGATTTACAGAACATAAAAGAGTAAAAAGATCTCTGCAAATAGGAATATGGTAGGCGTAGTAAGAAGATAGTTAAGAAAAGCTTACTGGACAAGACACAGACTTTGGAGTCAAGCAAACTTGGGTTTCTGTCACTGCCAAGACTATATTGTTTAAATTTTCTAACCTTCATTTAAAAATGTATTTATTTGTTTTTGTATTTATAAAATGGGAGAAATAATAGTACCTCCCTGACATATTTGTTGAAAGGATTAATGAGATAATCTATGTAAAGTGCTTAAAAACGGCCTAATGTATGGTGCTACATAATTTATAGTTATTGTTATTCAGTAATAGTCAGTCCATTTTCCTGACTTTCCCCTTCCCCACTATAATAGTTTACATTTCCAACAGCTTTTCTGGAAACGCTACACCCTTCTTTAACATGTTCTTCCTTTGTTTTTCCTTTTTAGCACTTAACTACAGAGTTGTGTATCCGATTGTGTCTGTTTTCCCTACAAGTTTATGGGAGCTTCACGATGGCAGGATCTGGCTCTGTTTTCCTTCCCACTGCATCCCCAGTATCCAGCACACTGCCCGGAATACAGTGGCGCAGTAAATATTTACTGAATGATTGATGAACAAACGAGAGCTCAATTATTATTCTAATGGTTTTAATGGGCTACTAAATTGCTATGAATTAAGGAGGAATATTGTTTAAGATTCTGCAGCAGAAATGAGAACAGAATATGGAATACACATAAATTCCTGGTGTAATGCGCCATTCCAAGTAGCCCGAGTAATATCTCCCACCTCTCCTTTTCAATCCAGGCGTCTAATGTTTTATTTTTGTTTCCAAATGGCTGTTACCTAACGTCTGCAAATGCATTAGTTGAAATGGATTAAAGTGTGAGTTTTCAAAAATTGGAAAGTGGCTGAGAAAGGCTCCTGAAGGTGTGGGGGGAGGAAGTTCACCCTCCTCTCCCTTCTGTCTCACAAGGTTCACTCAGTTGTTAGAGGTCTTTCCCAGTTGATGGGGGTTTTGCTTCCTGTCTCAGCTGGAAGCTTCTTGCTAAGTAGAGGCAATAAGTTAACACCTGGCAATCATCTCAGAAAGGTGGCCAACAATGCTCTTGGCTTGTCATTTCCCTAAAAAAAAGGTTTGTATTGACAGTAGCCTCCCCTATTCCCCCGGGGGGTGGTGCAGGGAGAGCAATTCCTTCTTGTGTAGTAATACGAAACATTATTTTAGTATAAAGACAGAAACTCTAAAGACAGAACTTTTCATGTTCTAGTGATTGATCTGAAAAAATTACTAATTTAGAAGGTTCTGTCTCCTGGAGGACAACATTCAAACAAGTCCACATTTGAGCACTTGCCACAGTCATGCCCCTCGCTTGGCCGACTGGCATGTGAAGACGACTTAGGTGGCCTGAAATCAGCTATGAGTCACTGCAGAACTCTCAGGTTCTAGGGTTTGTTTTCTTAGAAGACATTCAGGGATTCAGATGCGCCAGGGTTCAAAGTACTCCCAAAGTTGGAGAGTAACAAAGGCTTCTTCCTCCATTTTTTTTTCTTTAACATATGATAGGAAGAAGAAATTTCGGAGGCTCAAGTTTAAAAGTGATCATGAAACATGCAGACAGCAAGATACAAATGAACTTGCATGATATTTCTGACTCTCCGGTCTTATTAAAAAATATCTAATTCTCACTCAGTAAATACCATATACTTAACCACTAAATACCTGGACCAACTCTGGAGATAATACACTAAAATACTGAATGTTATACAAAAGAATCTTTATAAAATCCATTGAAAATGGAAACAGTTTTGTTGTTTTCTTAAGGTGATGGTTGATGTAAGGAATTCTTAAATGTTAATGTTTAAATGAAAAAAATACCTACTGCCTAGGTTAAACTAAATTAATACTTTCTTAGTGGAACAGACACATAAATGTATAAATGTTAAGATGAAGAACAAAATGCCTTTAAAAAAAATCCTAATTAACAAGGCCAAATGGTAAAAATGTTAATTTGTACCAAATCAAGAGAATAAACAAATATTTTTAATGTAATTTTAAAGCAATTTCCATATATTGTTAGATTTAATCTCTAGGTATGCTAAATATGAGTAAGTGAAGACAAAATATCTTAATCTTGACAAGCAATAATTCACTCAAGTATTACTCTTGATATCCTGGATCTAGCTTGCTTTGTCAGTTCCTCTTTTTTAAACAGAAGAGGAGAAATGCAAAGTCATGCTAGCAAATGACCATGAAAGTGCTGATGTTTGTGTTAACAAAGCATGTAGGCATAGTCTACTTTTTTGGCAGAGCACAATTTTAAGTAACTTTATAAACTGCACTCGATCTATCTTTTTGCATTGAATATATATTATCTATCATCTATCTGTCTATCTATCTATCATCTATCTATCTATCTATCTATCTATCTATCTATCTATCTATCTATCTATCTATCTATCTATCTATCTATCTATCATCATCATCTATCTATCTATCATCTATCTATCATCTATAGATAAAGGAAAGTCCATGGAAAAGATATTTGATGAAGACTTAAAACTGTAAATCAAAGAGAAGTAAAATAAAATATGATTTATAATATCCACATTTTTCTACTTCCTGGGTCTTTTAAAAAATGATAGGGAATAGAGTGTAGAGAAAAGAAAAGATGGTGATTTATGAAATTTAAATCACTTCACTCTAAATAAAAGCGTACATACCAAAAGAATGAAGAACATAAAGAACACAAATGTAGTGAAATAAAGTGGTCCCAAAACTCGATTAGCTTCCTCAATCTCTGCGAAGTTGATATCACCCAAAATGATACGGAATTGAGTGAAGCTATAAAAACAAAACAAAACACAACACAACACCACAATACAAAAACAAAGAATGTCCAGCATTGAGGCAGCATTTCTTAAAAGATGATTTCACACTTTCAGACTTTTTTTTCAGTGTAGACAGCTATCAAATAACAGAAAATTGTCATTCCCTTTGGAAAACTTGTTACTTATATGAGTAATTGAAGCTTTCTGGAATAAAATAATATTCTTTCATGCTAAATGTTATTCCAATTTGGTTAAAAAGAAAATATAATGATGATTATTACTGGATAACTTATAAAGCAATAGGCTATAAGAATGTAATACATAATTTAGGTAAAACATGGTAACCCTAAACCTTCACAATGGTCATCTGGGTCTGAATTTAAAATTTTTTTTAAAAAAGATTTTGAAGGAGCGAAAATTGTATGTCTCAAAAATCCAATATTCTGACACAAACTCAAAGTGGGGTCTAGAGTTGCCACGTGTTACCAATGCTGGGTCTTAATTAATAAAATCAAGTAAAATCATTTTCATTTCTGACTTTTATCAAACAGCAACATTAATTAGGGATCCCCATGCACAAAGTCCTATTAACTTCCATTATCATGATCATCTCCTTTCCTAACTAACTCCTTTCTAATGGAATGGAAATGTGATACTGGCTACTTTTCCTGTTTTTATATTATATTTGAGAACTCTGGAAAAAGACTGAAAAATCCTGTACTGGTTTGAGTTTCTCCTAGAATATTAGAAATACTATTTCTTCCTTAGAAAATAACTTGACGTTTAAAACATATGGCAACAATACTGCATAGAAATAAAAATATAGGCAAATGGTATCTTAAAAGCTACCATTTGCATTTGGTGCTAAGAAGACCTTGATCTTGGAACAGTGTTGACTTACTACGGCTGATCTACTATGTCTAACTCCTTTCCGGCTGTTACCTCAAGCATCAGCATTTCAGAGTGTATGGTCATCTTTGCATTGGTGGGTCAATGTTTCTGGGAAAGAGAATTAATTCTCATTTTAAGCAATTACTTTTAAACACTTGGTGGTTAAATAGCAACCACGAAGATTTATCCTTTATTCTTGAGAAGGCAGTGACATCTCTGATTAAATTTTTCTTCTTAGTTTCATATATACTTACATACACTCTTGGAAAGTACTGAAGTCATCAACCTGAGTGCCAAAGACAAGGTATGCCAACTGAGCATAAGCTAAGAAAATAATGAAGAACATAATTGCGAAGCCAAAGAGGTCCTTGGCACACCGAGACATGGTTGTGGACAGCTGACTCATGGTCCTGTTGAAGTTGATGAATTTGAAGAGCTGTAAAAGAGAGGGAAGATAGCAACAGATGAATGGGTAGACAAAATGTGGTATATACATACAATGGAACATTGTTCAGCCTTACAGATGAAATTCTGATACATCTTGCAACCTGAATTAACCCTGAAAATATGCTAAGTGAAAGAAAAATGACTTGCTTTCTTTCAAATCTAGCAACTTCTACTTCTCATTCAGAAAGTATTTGTTGAGTGTCTACCATGTGCCAGGCACTACTCTTGGAGCTGGGAATATTCTATCTCGGGAGTCAGCTGGGGCTTGGAGTCAGGATTCAAACCCAGTTTGGTCTGACTGCAAAACCATACTGAGCTTTTTTGTAGACAAGGCACTGAGGACAGCTGCTCAGCTGGAGCTGCTCACAGCCCAGGGGGCGTGACAACTCCTACAGCTCTAGCTAGAAGCCTTGGTGGAGGAACCCTGGGAGATACAAACAGGTCTAGTCACGACCCTGCCTGAAAGAATGTAATGGTTCTTAAAGTTTTGGGGACAATATATGTTTACAAGTGAAGCACTAAATAAGCCACCTAGAATTTTACTTGAAGATCTCTTATAAATTGTTTCTGGCTACACCAAAATTTTTTTCAGGGTGTTGTAATCACATTTTTAATACAATTTCTATTTGTATTTCTATGAGATATGTATTATTATTACTATCTTATGAAAAAGGTTTGGTACATTAGTGATGGTTTCTCCTGAACAAGCATGTGACTGAATAAAAGGTATGAGAGATACAGGATGAGGTCTACGTGCTCTGATAAATCTCAGGCATTCCAGGTGTGGATACCAATTCAGAAAAACAAGTAACTGTTGCATGTGCCTTTTAAAAATGTGCTGTTCACTAGAATTTTCTGTGATGATGGAAATGTTCTATATTTCCACTGTCCAATGCAGTAGCTACAAGCCACATATACACATCAAGCACTTACAATGTGGCTAGAGTGACCAAGGAACTGAATGTTTAACTGTATGTAATTGTAATTAATTTACATTTAAATACAGGTGGACACCTGTGGTGAGTAGCTACTGTCTGGATGGCACAATCATAGACCTTGATTGGTGATAGGCTGGCGGAATGACTGAAATTTCCTGCATCTCCAGAAGTAAGGCTTACTGCTGCTGATGAAATGCCCTAACCTTACAAATACATGAAAATGCACATTGTGTCTTGGGAAAAGAAGGAAATGAGTCATTAAGGAACTGCCTGGAAGAGGTGCCCATCCCAGCTTCAGTTCTAGGTAAAGCTTCCCTATGCCCTGTACTTGGAAAAGAGGCCATCTTTCCTGAGAACATTTCCAATCAGTCATCTCTGCCCCCCCCCCCCCCCCCGATTATTTTAGTTCCTTTTCCTTCATCTAGGTGACCCATATCCAGGTGACCTGTCCCTGAGTTACAGTAGCCTGGGACTCCAAGCCCAGCTGATGTGCCGAAAAGGCGTCTTATTGCACCTGTTAAACAAAACCTGCAGGGACAGGCCGTGCAAGAGAGCAGGGAGCAGCGCACAGTGACATAAATGATCAAATGAGTCCCACTACTCTACCTTAAAATATGGAGCAGCTTTGTCTGGGTACTTGAATTTGGCCACAAAAGCAAACTTCTCCAACATTTTGTGTAATTCATGTTCATAAAAAGAAGGGAAATATTAAAAATGCAGAACATGGTATGTATAAATTACCTTAATCCAGACAAAAAAGACTATGACCGCAGCTATATTGTTGAACTGTATTTGCCAGTATGCCAGATGCTCAAAGTTGGGGAAAGTATTTTGATCTTCCAGAAACTGTAACAGCGCCTCCACATTTGATGTTCTGTGTATGTTAATTCCTATAGCTACCACCGATAGCTGGAAAACAAAAGATTTACATATTATTACAGTGTTTTAGAAATATGTAACTTACCCTAAAATGACTAGTTTATTTCTCTTTGCCACTGTATTAATTCTAGGGCTCAACGTTCTGCTCTCCTAATGGCGTCCACAAAAGTCACTCACACACACGGAAAGTGTTGAACACTGTCATAAAACAAGTAAAACAATATGTTGGCTTTTTGCATTTCCCTAAGTTAGGAATAGGACTTCAATGAGTGCACACACAAAATGTTGCCATGTTTCAAATTAAATTCAAACACGGATGACTTCTGTTTTTTCTGCCACCCTCATTTAAAGCACTTTCTACCCTTCTGCCTTCTCTGCCTCATATTGCTTTCTGTTTTTGTCTATGATCTTTTCTTCCATTTCTAGCCATCCATTCTTTCCTCTATTCAACCAATACATAGTGGACGTTTATGTGCACAGCACTGTGCTGGGGGCCAAGAGGAAGCAACGGAAGTCAAACACACAAACTCTGTCTTTAAGGAAGGTAGTCTTCCTTTTTTCAGTAATTCTGCTAGTTTTGAAAGACTATTGCTTAGGACAAATGGGTGACTGAAGTAAGCCTGTAGACTTCAGAGTGTTAGAAAAAAACACAAAAATAGAGGAAATATTTTCAAAATGATTCTAAGATGTTATATTTATATTTAGGATATCATTTCAAGTTTCAGTTGGACTTTTTTCAAGTCAGGTGGGCAAGCAAATTTGGGCCAGATAAAACAAAAAAGCTCTGGCTCCTTTCCGAGGGTTCAAGGTCTGATGGAACACCGGGCAATGAGGGGGGGTGAGCAGAAAGTGCCTTTATTCCCACTGGGCCAGGAAGGTTTGACGAAGTGAGATTCCAGTGGTCCTTCCTTGTTCTTTTTAAAAGCACTCCATCTGAACTGTTGTCTTGGCAGCACTAAGAGTTAAAATAATAAGAACAGCACAGTGAAGTAAGTTTTCAAAGAAATACTTGCAAAATGTTGTGGCTGCTGAGCCAAAGAAACTATCCTCAACTCCAATGATATCATCGGCTGCTTTGTCCAGTGGTCTCCAAAGTGGGGAGGAGGCAATTCACTGGGGTGTGGGAAGAATATATTAAAGCTTCTAGGCAGGTGATGAGAAAGTGCTAGAATTCTATTTCTATTTATTTTTATCCCAATCTTTCATTCTATCTTGTGTACTGCTTACAAATGTACCTGTTATACCAATATACACACACACACACACACACACTTTATAAACAAATACATTAGGATGTGTCATCAAAGTTTTCTGACAGGCGTCCATAATCACAAAAAGCTGAATACCACTGACTAGCCTTTTGCTGATACTGAAGTAATGCAGTTAAAAAGAAGATTGCTATTAATTAGCATAAATTATAGCATAAATTACATGCATCTTTTCACCATTATCCTCAATGACCTAAATATAAATAATTCATATAAACCAAATCACTAGGTTTAGCATCTTTAGAGTTCCAAACAATAATTGTCTTCTGGAATAATTTTTAATGTATACGGACTGCTGTCAGCCATCCCACAGTACAAAATATTTTGGAAAATTATTTCTAGTATCGTCAGCTTTCCAGCTTCCTTGAATACTGCACATTTTTTGGTAACCGTGTTCATTATTAATCCGTTGAGAATGTCGGGATCAAGAGTTCACCCACAGGAACTGGGTGATGTTAACAGGACCGTCATGAAAGAAGGGATGCACTTCTAACCGCATCAGGGTTGGATCAGTTCCACTGTGTTCTGTAGAATTAAAAGCTCTTCTCAAGTACACATGTACATGGTTTATGAGCAGTGACAGAGTGGTTAAGATGGTTCTTGTGAGGATTAAATGAACTTCTATATATGAAAAGCTCTTGGGACTGTGCTCAGCACATATGGTTTCTAAAGTGATACCAAATGTTACTATTATTGCTCCTGTCCATATTATTATTGCCATGCAATAATAGCTCCTTTTTATGTCTTATAGCTCTTTTTATGTCTTAAGTATTCTTTTATTCACATATTAATATTTTTTACATTTAATAACATAATATGTTAACGTATTGATAATATTCGATAACATATTGTCTATATTTTACTAAACTAATCCTACAGATGATTTGATAATAACTTGATGTAAATGCTTCACAAATGAATTTCTGGCTGCGGGGGAAGAACACTGACCAGCGAGTAGAAAACTAGAAGAGAGGATGAGACAGCAGTGACGCATCACTTCCTGAGGTGTCAGAGGGGCACCTCTGCTGGTCGACCTTTAACATGTGACAACTATGCATGTTATTAGATGCTTAACTGTGTAACAGGGCTTAGCAACAGACTGGTATTGCAGAAGGGAGAAAAGCTTGCAAACATATGTTTCTACCCTGAGGCTTCTGGAAGGAAGTGGCTGATGCTGAAGGGAACCATCTTGAACGAAATGTTAGAGGTTATAATACAGCCAGGGGCAGGCAGGGGGTTTGCAGGTGTCATAGCCTTGACTCTGTCATAACTCTTACGATTTCTTGCACCTCATAGAGAAAATCTTGCTGGCCATACATTCTGTACACTGTGGACCATTTGCAGAAAAATGTAAACAGTGAGAGGCTTTCTTTGCCACCCAAACTATTTCAGGATACTTCTTGCCGTAACGTTACACACGTGTAGAAAAATATACATCAATTTTTACTAGCAGTTGAAGAAAAATATCATGAACAAAAAACAGAATCAACAACACAAAACATTGTTTTCCCCCCCATATCTCATGGCACAGCAAAGGCAAATATGAGTTATTGTTTTTGTTATTAGTGTGGCTACTTGAGAGGTTACTGTAAATGGCCCTTTACTTCCATATTCAGAGGGTTACTCATGCAAATTGAGGAAACGACTAGTAACAGCAGAGCTGGTGTGACAGAGAGAAGTTTCAGGTGCACCTGCGGAGGAGGCAGAGACTCTCACTGACAAGTTTTTATAACAGAGGTGGGATTTGGTGCTGTCCTGAACCTACCACAATGATCCCAACGTCCAGACAATTCCAGAAACTCCTGAAATAGTGTAGCTTGTGAATGCGTATCTCCAATATCTCTTCCACCACATAATAGAGGGTAAAGAAACAAAAGATAATCTCACAGGCCGCCAGGAAGAAATCAAAAGTTGTGACATAGCGGATCAGCTTTACAGGCTGAAATTGCCAAGATGGAATCACACCGCCTGTTGCTGGGAATTCAACCAATAACCTGCATTGTAATAAGAACAATTAAGACAGTAACAATAACAACAACATACAGATGCGTCCAGGACAGGACGTCCATCTGTTCTGTCCCTGCACTGTGAGGTAATAAAATCATAACCACATGTCACCCCAAACTAGTCGCAAAACATTTTTTTAATCAAAGCCAGTGACTCTAGACTTGAAGAATTTTATATAACAAAAGGTAAAAGATAAGTCTCCCCTTTACTTCTGGTTACTTGGAAAATGCTATATACATTTTTTTTGTAATGTAAAAGTTAATCAACAAACAAGCCTTTCTAGGCCTTTTATTAAATGCAGGTCATTCTAGTAGGCAATGAAGAAATAAGAAATATAAGTCAATGCACTCAAAACATGTATAATCTGGTTGAGAATTGTATGTTTTGTACATATATAAAGAGAGGGCCAGAGTTTCCCATTCATTCATTTGGTAACACTCATTTGAATCGAATAATTTACCCTGGGAGTACTTTTCTGCTTCCCTTCCCAGAGCCTTACAGTTAATAGGTGCTCAGTAAATGTCTCATTTTTCCCCCATTTCTACTGATGGCATTGATCTCTAGTGGTAACACAATTAAACTGAGGACATTTCTTGTCAAATTGCCATTTTATAGGTGTCCCACTGAGAAAGTTAAATGATTCACTCAATGGTATAGTCTTTCTATCAAACTGGAAATAGAATCTCTACCTCCTTAACTGTAAGACTTTTAAAGGACCTTTAGTCAGCTATTAGTCATACCATTTCTCCTATTACAGGATGGGTAGCTCCATCTAGAACCTGAGCATCTAAGACCCATGCATGAGCAGTAATCAAATATAGGCAGGGGTCACAGCAAATTAGAATTGGTCACAGAACTGTGAAAATATTTCCTTCCTCTTTACTGTCAGTCTCTGCTTTTTTCTCCTGCTTTTTTTCTTTTTTATATGAAAATCAGGAGACCAACACTGAAATGAAGAGCCTCGTGACAGCCTCAGTGCAAACTCACAAGGTCAGGAAGTAGCCTTTATGCCAAGTCATCTCTCTCTGGGCTGTCTTGCCCTACATCTGTCAACCCCTTCCAGAAACTCAGACAGCAGTGTAGAGAAATGAAGTAATTGCCTTGACAGTATTCACCCCTAAAGTATGGAGAGGAAGAGAAAGACATACTCAAGACCTTCTATAAATAGACATTTCCTTAAAAGTCAACCAGCATTGCCAGCCTGTTGCTACCCTCTTCCTATCCTTGCTGGAATCATTAAAATGTTCAATAAAAATTGCAATAGATTTTCATTCATTTCTGGTAATAATTGTTATTTGTTTTAATGTGATATTACTTTCTGCAAAAGTTGTTAAATATAAGGACTGGGAAAAATCTAACTGGCCATGTAAAGCAAAGTTGAGTTTAGCCTCAAAAATGATCACAAAATAAAGGTATTATGAAAATTTATCCTTATTTGGTAGGTAAATATGTGTGCAAGTAATTCATGTTGATGATGTTTAGGTGTTGGCGAAATGGTCACCAGGATGATTCAAGTGGGTGAGCTCCAGACCTCCTTGCCTATTCTACTTTCTTTTTAAATAACACATTACCTTCTAATATATAGTTTAATTAATTTGTTGGGGTTTTTTGTTTGTTAATTGCCTACTATCTATCTTTTCCTGATTGATGCAAAGCTCTGCAAGGGCAGGGACCTTTATCTTGCTCACTGGTATGTCCCAAGGACCTAGAATAGTGCCTGGCACCATATTAAATGTTAAATAAATGTTTGCTGAGTGAATGAATGAATAAGAGGCCCCAGACAAATGAGTGGAATCTCTGTTGGTGTCCTCACTGTCACTTCAGTGCTTATGGTGGCAATGTCACAGGATCTGTAAGAAGGAACTTAATGTGCCTGTGGCAAATCTTGAATACAAGCTGACAACCTGGGTATCCTACTGAACCCAGAAATGTTACTGACCACTGTGCTCATGTTCTAATACCAGGGGCATCATCTGGGATTGGGAAACTCAGGGAAATGAGTCAAGATTTGATGGCTGGGGCCTTAGTCATGGAGCATGGAGCACTGATCAGCCTTACAATGAGTACAAATAGATGTTAGCAAAACAGTGTTGTTGGGAGGAATCTGAACCAGACTTAAGGTTTTCCCAACCCATTAGAATTCAGGATCCTAAATCCGTTCCCTCCAATATCCTTACCCCAACAAGCCTTCAGTTTTCACCCCTCCCTTGCTATCAGCTCTGATGCTTGACATTCAGTCAGCCAACTGCAGGCAGCAGTTTTCTGGCCTACCTCTAGATTGGGATGCACCTACAAATACATGAAAATGTGTGCACTGGGTACACACCTGATCACACAGAAAAGGTTAATGTTGGCGTTGTACACTGAAAAGTCAATAAAAGTTGCCCTGGTTCCTCGGTCCAGCCAGACATTTTTCTTGAGGCTAGCAATCTGAGCGGCTGTTTCCTCCCTTGTTCTTGACAAATCCAGGTAGTAGCCAGCTCCACTATAAGTTGCGATCACGCCCCAGTGGCTACTCCCATTCAAGTCTTTTTCGCTTGTATAGATCCAACTAATTAAAAAACAAAATGAAAACAAACAGGTAAAGTCAGTAGAAGACTTGTGGTAATTACAAAGATAGTTGGTTCCTGGTAAGAGAGAGAGTATGTAATTAAAAATATGTAAGTCTTACCGAGTTGGGTGATGTGCTTGGCACAGTGCTTCATGAGTGTTTTCTTACTTAATTCTCATAGAGTTATTATTCCCATTTTAGGGAGGAGGGCCCTGAGGCTTAGAGAGGTCAACTTAGTCTCAAAACCTTTGAGAGCAGAGTCAGGAACACAGATCAGGACTGTCTGGCTCCATACCCTGAGCTATTAGCCGTTAGTTCCTATGGCTGCCTTCCGTGGGTAACTGTAGTCTAGGACTAGACGACCCTAGGCCCCCAAAGAAGACTTCACCCAAAAGAGGTACAAGTTCATCGACTGCCACTCTTGGCAAATGAACTAACTACGACTCCACACGGCATTTGGGAATTTAATCCACAAATATTTGCAGAGGCTCACTTAGGAGCCAGATGTTTCTTTGGTATTTATGGGAATATAAAGATGAACCAGGATCTTTTTTCTCCCAAGTCTGTAACAAGTAGGGAGAGATGAGTCGTAATTAAACAATTAAAATACAAGATAAATGATAACAAGAATAAAAAGAGCAGTATAGAGAAATTTCAGATCAGAAGAAAGTTGTCTTTGCTTGGAGGTCCAGTGATGGGAAAGGGGGATCACATAGGCTTTGGGAAGAAGTCACATTGGAACCAGCCGTGAAAGGTGAGTAGGGTTCGGACTTGCTCAGACAGGTGGGTGGGAAAGGCATCTTCACGCTGGAGCCAGGCAAGGCCAGAGAAGTACAGGGCACTCAGCCAGTAGTTTGAAGAAAAGAGGGTCAAAAGGGAGACAGTTGGTCAGTTGTGAAGGGCAAGCATGGAGTCACCACAGGGAAAGTTTCTGAGAGGCTCAGAACTGGTTACTCTGGCGGCGGCAGGAAAGACTGGTGTGGTGAGCAGCAGAGAGCCCATGCGCATAAAGGAGTTAACAGAGCAGGTCTGAGATGGCCTTTCCTGCCTGCAGGGTTGGACTTGGTTGGAATCTGGAACCTGACTGATAAATAGTTCTCTACACTGATATATAACTTTCCCTGACTGGCAGGAGTGCCTTACCCTGCCCAAGCTGTCTGCACACAAAAGGTGGCTTAGGCTGAACGCATGCTTTCCTTCTAGGACCCTGGGATTGTGGTACATGCCAGGAGAGGGTACCTATGTGACCAGCACCCTGTTAACACTAGGGCACTATGCCCCTAATGAGCTTCCCTGACAGATGACATTTCACACATGCTGTTGCAAATGGTTACTGGAGGAATGAATCCTATCCCATGTGAGAATACTGGGAGAAGGCTTTGGGAAGCTTGCCCTTTGTTTCAGCCGGACGTCGCCCCATGTGCCCGCACCTTCTGCTGCTTCTGCTCTATGATCCTTCTGCTGCAACAAACCTTGGCCATGAATATGAGTATACGCTGAGTGTTGTGAATCCTTCCAGAGAATCACTGTACCTGGGGGTGGTCCTGGGGGCCCTGACACAGCTCAGCCAGCAGTCCCTGCAATAATCAAGAGGTGGTGAGGCCTGAACCAGAGCAATGACGGTGGGAAGAAGGAAGGACAGACAGTGTCTCCACTGCAGTGACTGTCAACAGGACTTGGCAACTGACTTGGAAACTAGGGCAAGGGAGAGGGGATATCTCAAGAACGACTCTGTGCTCTCTCTTCTGGGACAGTGCGAAGATGGTGGTGCCAGCAACAGGAGGAAGGGCAAATCCAGTAAGAAAGTGATAGGTTCAGTTTGGAGATTACGGAACTATAGGAGCTGGGGGGGCGTGTGGGAGAATGCAGATTTACCTTCTATCACTAGAATATAAGATCTGTGAAGACACGGCATTGGACTCTGCTTTGTTGACTGCTGCTGCCACCCCAGGGCCCTGCTAGGAAATGAAGACCTCACCGGGAACATGCAGACACATTCGGACACTCAGGGATGGTGAGTCATCAAACAGAGATGACAGGGGAAGGCATCTGAATTTCAAGGGAAAGAATATAAAGAAAGAAAAGGCAGAGATCTGAATATAGAACCTGGGAGCAAGACAGGAGGGGGGAGGAAAGAAAGGGGGTGCAGCATTAAGAGAACCCGAGTCCAGCGTCACTCACAGAAGTCAAAAGAACAAGCTATCAGCGCCGCACACTCTGCAGAGGCTGACTAGGAGGAAGACGGAGAGCTGTCCAGTGCATCTGTTAACTAGAGGTCACTGGGAGCTTCCAAGAGAGATCTCCACAGAAAGGATTTTAAGCTTTAAGGGGTGAATCGGTGGTAAGGAAGTGGAGGTGGCAAGTGAAGACTGTTCTTTCAAGAAGTCTAGAGTTGAAGGGAAGGAGAAATGGGAGTAACTTGAGAATATGGTAGGATCACGGGGCAGCTTAGGCACACACAAGAAAGATCTTCAGCAGTCCGCCCTCAATGGAAATCGCTTATTCATCCACGTACCCAATAGGTATTTACTGAGCATCTTTCCAGGCCAGGCACTGTTCAAGGCTTTGAGAACAGGGCAGTGAACAAAACAGAGTCCTTGCCCCCAAGAAGCTTGAAGAATGATGGGGAGCTGAGGGTGGCAGGAAGCCACCTTAACATAACTGACAGGAAAGAAGAAAACACAGGTTTTGGGGTCAAGCTGGTTAAATCCCAGCTTGGATCCACTTACTACCTGTGGCACTTTGGATAAGCGAGCCTCTGTTTTTTCATCTATAAAATGGAGGTGTTACCTACTTCAGAGTTGTTTCGTGGTGAGTAGATGAGACAATGGATAAAATCATTTCTTAAACAGCATCCGGCATGGGGCAGTGGCTACATAATTCTCTTATTTATGATATGAGATAAAGTAAAATATTTGACAAGGTTCCACAGTTTAAGGGCATGCTTATGCTTTGTGGGAACTAGAAAAAGGAGCACTGGAAAGGAAAATCACTATCATAACCTGGGGGGAAAATCTTTTAAGTTTAGTCTCTTTACTCTAAATCTTCTGATTTTTACTAAATTTCTTGTGGAGCCTGGCATTAAATAGGGTATGTACTAGATGACAATGAATCTGATCATAGAAAAGGTATATGAACAAATCCGGAATTCTGGGAGCCTGCGCTCCCAGAAAAGGAATCTAGATGAATGGAAAGAATTAGCTTAGTAAAGCTCAGATGGCAATTCTCACCACAGTAACTTAACCATGGCAGTGACCCCCAGAGGCCCACTGTGGAAAAGCCTGCGAGTTCTCATTTCTTTCTAATAACTACATAATTCTAAAAATAATGACTGTCCTCCCTTAATATACGAAATGTTTTAAGTATGTATACCAAAGAGCATAAAAAAAATCCCTGTAAATATGCACTTTATAGATATACATTCAAAACCATACACACACTTTGAGAAGCATGGACTTTAGACCAGATAGAAAAACTCCCCCACAGGCTTATTATCCACTTTAAATAACTGCACTCGGAACAAAAATTTATTTGTAAGAGCTCACAAAAAATTTCTATACCAGAAAACTGCCTAGTAATAACCTAGTGAATGATATCACTGGTTATATAAAAATAAGATCCAGGCATCTTAAAAGAAACCTCTGAAGGCCCAGTAGCTTCTTTCTTGTGGACCATTGGTCAGTGATTTAGCCTTTTGAAAAATATGTATGTAGAAGCTGAAAGGGGGTAAAAAGCAGAGAAAACTTGAGAAATCAAAGGTCAATTTGGTCATGACCTTAAATATAAGCATTGAAAGCATCTTCTTAGATGAAGGAGCCAGAGAATGGATGGATGAATGAATGAATGAATGACTGAATGTCAGTGAAAGGCCAGGACACAAGGCCATGAGCCACATACACTTACGCGGTTCCATTTCTTAGACCAAATGGAGCCCTGTCTTCACTACTGACAGAGTAGACATCATAGCACTCTTTAATTTCATCTCTCAAGTCCTGGGGGATAGAACAGGATCCATTCCTGACTTTGAGTTGCCGTATCCGTGGTACCCCCAACAGGAGGTTCTCGTAGTAGATGAAGCTTCGGTTGTCAGCTTCAGTTCTGTTGCTGGGCTGGGTCTTCCAGTAGAGCCCATCCAATAAGGCGCCTTCTGTGAACTGAAAGCACAGAAAACATTTTTGAAAAGCTCCAAGCTCAGCGGCTGCCTTGCTCCTTCCTGGAATGTTTGCATGACCAAGAGGGTAGCACTGTGAACATAGCAGAGTGACAAGGGTGGCTTTGCTGTCAGAGAGATTTAAGTTGGCTCTTACTCCATCATTTGCTAGTTGTCAGGCCCAGAGCAGGATCCTCCTTGGAGCCTGGGTTCCTGCACCTGTAATGTCCATCTTTTGCATGGTTACTACATCTGATTTGAAAGAGAATGGTCTAGATCTCAACAAACAGAGTGCTCAGATCTCAACGAGGTTCAACCTATTGGGATTACCCTGCAGTTTTCACTTCACAGTATGAACAGAAACCAAGAAATCTCATCTTTTGATATTTTCAGGTTTTGTTTTTAGTTTTGCTGGAAAGCAAACACTAACATGCTCTAACTCTTTCGGAGGCTTATGCTTTTATTCCACCGATGGTTA
Organism: Miniopterus natalensis; assembly: GCF_054644295.1. Classification (NCBI taxonomy): domain Eukaryota; kingdom Metazoa; phylum Chordata; class Mammalia; order Chiroptera; family Miniopteridae; genus Miniopterus; species Miniopterus natalensis. The sequence continues at coordinate 152,895,966 of NC_142081.1, forward strand.
CCAAAGGAGAGTGTCTAGTGAGGCAAATTCATGAAACCATTACAATTTATGATTACAATTTTTCTTACAGCAGCACTTTCTACTGGCTGTAGTTGGGATTTGCCTTCTATTATGACTGCTGGCCATTCTCACTAAGATTCCTGTGAGACGCATTTTGGTTATAGTTATTATTTAATATTTAGACGATTTTACTGAGCAGACTTTATACATGAGATATCTGCAAGGCACTTAAAGTGTTACAGATGTTTTAACTTAAAATTATTTAAGTTTTATTGGGTTAAGACCTCTTTTTGTATACCATAAATACTGTATTTTCAGTAAAAGATAAAACAATGGTGCTGACTGGTTTTCTGAAGTTTTATGCATATTGCATAATAGTCCTTAAATATACAAAAACTACATAAAGTAGCATTTTTTCAGTCTTGTTAAAACTGGAACCAATGCCTATGCAGTTAACATGGATAACATGTATAAAGATGTTTCATATATTATAGAATAAATATATAAATCAAAATTTCCTATATACTACTAAATTTGAGAGTTGGGGTAGTAATATTTTGAGTATTAATTTATTTTTAGGGATTCAAGATAGAATTTTGTGTAATGTATTTCTGTAAATGCTTTTCAAAATATTTGTCTGTGGCAGTGTGTTGTTTGCTGCCACCTAATTGCTAGGATGCTATTGTTTAAAACTTTTAATTTTTAAAAGTGCATGTGATATTTCAAATGAATAATGAACAGTACATTTCTTTTAAAAAAAAAATATAGAACACTTCACAAATTTGCATGTCATCCTTGTGTAGGGGCCATGCTAATTTTCTCTGTATCATTCCACAGAATAATAGGCACACAGTAGGCGCTTACTAAAGGGAAACTCTGACTTTTGCCTTAGGACTGAAGGCTGGGGTAGAGGGGGCTATTTACATAAACCCACAGCCATGATCAACTTCACTTTCCTTTATTAAAATAGTTAATAATAATCAGGGTTTGAAACTTGTTTGGAAAGGAAAAGGCTCTAGTTTTGATAAACAGTCTGCCATCTGGTGGATCTTTTAACTGTTTGGACTTTTTTCCATACGGTGAACTCTCTAACCCCGGCCCACCCCTACTTTTAGAGCTTGGCATTTATTATCATAGAACTGTGTGTATGCGTGAAAAGTTCCTTGTTAGTTTGCCTACAGGAAAGACATCAAGCCATTCTCTGTGTCTTATCAGATGATCAACAGAGATAAGCTGATTTGCCCAGCTGAGGTAAGAAAATGTTCATATTACTCAAGTGCAATTTTGGATGGCAAGTATTTTTAGGCTTTAGAATGAACATGTTCCTGTAATCCAGTTTCCTCTATCTTTTAAATCAACAGCTGTGATCCCTGGGTTTTTTAAGAATTTTAGAAAGTATCTCCTCAGGAAGAAACAATCATTTCTTTTCCAACCCCCCTGTGCCCTCCCCCCCATTTTTGTAGGCGCTGAGCCCATATCTTCCACATTACTTGCATGTTTTCCCTATGGTATCATTCATTGTTCATCCTCTGCTACCGTGCTGGAATCTGGCAATTTGGGAAGGGGCTGGGATGAATTTTACATTAGAGATCTTCGTATCAAGTGCCTTGTAGCAAGCACTGGTCTAGAGTACCTGCCATGGTCAACAGACACAAAAAAGAAAAAAAAAACCAAAGGAAGACAAAACAGCTAAATTTTACCCTGTGGGCCTTACATCCTGAGAGGTACTCAGGATAGTTATTGCATCATGAATGGCTGTGTGAATTATAAACCAGGTGTGGAAGTGTCCGTTGGGCTAGACCACAGCCCGCTTTTCTCACTCCCTGGCCATGTGGAATCACTCTGAATCAACCTGAGACTCACTTACAACCTGGGGAATAGCGGTGTTTACCTTGTATGGCTGCTATGGGGATTAAGTTAAGGTCTGAAATATTCAGCATGGGGCAAGGTTACATACTTCTAACAACTCACTATAACGTTCACATCCTACACAGCAGGCCCTGCAGGTACTGCCAAATGGAACTTAGGAAGCAAAACAATTTTCAGTGACAAAGAGGTACTTTCAAAGTTATTAGTAAATACCTTCCAGAAGTCTTCCATCGAAGAAAGCGTTTTAAAGTTCGTTTTCTCCGTTTTGGACACTGGGGTGTCCAGGAAGAGCTGTGACATCACGCGAGTGTAGTAGTACACGCTGGAGCTCATCAGCCCGTAGGTCACTGGAACACACAGAGCCGGTGAGCTGCACGCGGCCCGGCCCAGGGCAGACGGCCGCAGGCCTGCGCTCTCGCCCTCTCCCCCTCCCCGGCACTCTTCTAGGGTAGCTCCCTACCTCCCTGGTTTATAAAGGAAATACGTTAACACTGACATATGTGAAACAGAATTGGCTCACTACTGAGTACTGAATTAAGATCAGGCGTGTTTCCTCGACATCTGGGAATTCCAACAGGCCTCTCCACCTTCACCTCCCAGCGCCTCCAGGTCAGACCCTCTGCACCCGGGAGGCTGCTCTGCACAGGCCCCAGGGCAGGCCGCACCCAGCTCCCCGGCCCACAGCGGTGCAGGTGCTGCTCACTCTCCCTACAATGGTACGTGCAGGCCATCCTCTGTTTGTTCCCAGATCAGTTCTCCACTCTCCCCTTTTTGGTCTCCGTAACCATGCCACACCTCTATAAATGTCCCTTCATTAAAACTCTCTTTAGTTACCACTTCCAGTTTTTCATATCTTCCCCTTTAGGATGCTGACAGATACAGACACATCTTCCTCCCACCTATCAAATCTCCTATGAAACCCTCTAAACTCAAGCTCCACCCCTGCCATGAAGACTGGCTGATCAGACCAGCCCATTCTGAAAAGTCCAGGGGGGAGGTGGGAAGATAATTCACAGGTTTTAATAGATCACAGGTCAGGGTCTGAATCTTGACTATGCCTCTTACTTGCTATATAATCTGTGCAAGTTGCTGAAACTTTCTGAGCTTAAATTTTCTCTTCTGTAAAGTGAGGATTATTAGCTATTCCATAGGATTTTTTGGTGCTTAAATAAAAATAAAAACTAAAAATTATCCAATTCAGTGGCTGACACTTAAATATCCAATAATGGTGGTTCATCCTTCTTAATCAGATTGCTATAACATATCTATTACAACTGTCAGCACTTTAATGAGTACTATCTTATGCTGGACTCTGATGATTGCAGGTATAATATGTATAATCCCTATAATTAGCTGACAAAAAGCTTCCAGAAGAAACACATTTTATACTTCTTTTGACCATAGTTCTCAACACCCAGCAGGTGATTAATACTTAGCTGATTCTACAGTAATCTCAGGCTTCATAAAATGCATTTTAAAACCTTGTTTTAAATGATTTGGGATTAAATGCTATTTAGTAAAATCTCTCTCATATAATCCCCTTTCCCAACCGAGCATCACAGAAAATTAAGATTATCAAAAGAGAGTAGACAATAGTGATCGAAACAGAAGTATGTCTGAGAGTCCACGTCGAGCAGCCAATAGAACATAAACACACCTAATCCACACGACATGTGTGCTATATTTAGAGGGGGTTTCCAGTTTCCTCAGTTAGGCTTCCTCCTCTGTCATCCTATGGCCCTCTAATTAGGACAGGAACAGTCCTCTTTAAGTGTTACATGACCTGCCACCTTTCAAACACTGTACTGGAGCAGAGTTAAGGGTTTAGGCTTTTAATCCATTCACAGTTATGGAACAAGGTGTTGGGCATGAAAATGAGTAAGATGTGATCTCTGCCCTGAAGAACAGGAGCTCAGAGTCCTGGGGAGAACACTGCCTACCCAGCCCCACAGAGGGATGGGTGGGGTAAAATGTATTCTACAAAGGTCTTCTGTAGACCAGTCAGGCAAGGCAACAAAGCTGACACGATGCTAGAGAGTAGTAGTGAAGGCCCCCCAAGGCCAACTAAATAAGTTTATTTTTCTCAGTTAACTTGAAATTGGAATCTGTATTGGACTGATTAATGCAGATCACTCTGGAATTTTTTACCTGTGGAGTCTTTTTGTTTTGCTAAAAGGAATTTTGACAACTTATTTAAATTTTTTTATTTATAAAAATGGTATAGTTACATATAAACATAAATTTTAGCAAATGATCTGAAAATATATCTCCTTTAATTTCTTATTTTTCAATTTTGGTTTTGCTTTTGAAACACTCAAGACCTGTATGGAATTTTATGGCTTCACTAAAAGGGAAGTGATGATCTCCTTGGCTATGTAGCGCCACCTGCTGGACACTCAGAGAAACAATGCCATCTAGCTTTGAGGGGAATGATTATTCAATTACCAATCTGCAAACATTAATTCAGTCCCTCCCTTGTGCCAGGCCCTGGGCTGGTCCGTGGGATATCTTTGAGTGACATCTCCACACACTCCAGGAGTCAGATGCACCATGACTACATCTAGGCTGTACCTAAAGGGCCCCTGCATTTGGAGTCAGAATGATTTGGGTTTGAGTTTCCAAGTTGCTTCATCTTGAATGTCTGCCTCTATGTTGTTGGTCTCAGTGTCTTGGGATCTTGGGCAACTACTTAACTTTTTTTTTTTTTTTAATATGTTTTTATTGATTTTTAGAGAGACAAAGGGAGAGGGATAGAGAGATAGAAACATCAATGAGAGAAAAACACCATAGATCGGCTGCCTCCTGCACACCCCCTACCAGGGATTGAGGCCGCAACCCAGGCACGTGCCCAGAATGGGAATCAAACCAGTGCCCTCGGTTCATGGGTGGATACTCAACCACCAAGCCACACAGGCTGGGCACTACTTAACTTTTCTGGGCTTCCGTTTCATTATCTAGAAAATGAGAATAATAACATTTAGGGCTTTTGTGTAGCTCAACTGGAGAAATTATGTAAAGAAATGTATATCTTTGCATAAGACTTATATCCTTTCAGTCCCTGATGAAGAAAGCCCACTTGGAAGGTAGCATCCACTCTTTAAATTAACTAAATGGTGAGAGAAAAATAATTACAGCATAAAATAGGTAACCTTAAGTGAGGACTAGAAAGGAGAATATTTAAAAATATAATGTAAAGGACACATATATATCCCACACGCATATATTTCTTCTGCTATTTAGTCCTTGACTTAGCTCCCAAGTTCCATTTCCATAAAATAAGCCAGAATAAAAAATATCATCACAGCATCACCAGCTAATCAGCATGTAAATTAAACAAAACTGTCTTAAAAACGTGCTCTCATTTCAAAATAGGCAGTGGGTACTATAGTATTCTTAATATTGTAAAAATATAAACTCAACTAGGAAAAAAATAAAGGACATTGTACTGAATGAACCCCAAATCATTAGAATAAAAAGCAAAGAAAAGTGTCCCAGTGTAACAAAAGGAAAGAAAGAAACCTAGCAGGAAGGCATAAAAGGAGAGGGGAAAAGATGACAAAAACTTGACAGATGTATGAAATGTGAAGAGGTTAAACTTACTAGATGGCAAAGTCTTATTAAATATTGGTTAAAAAAATGAAAACTGCATCTCTAGAACTTTTATGAGACCCACTCAAAATGAAGCAAAACATAAGGGAATGAAAAAAGACGTATTAGATATATATTAGGGATAAAATATTTTAAAACTTGTTAAGTGGCATAATCATCTGTCAAAGAAGATCATAAAGTGAGTATTGAGCTAAATAAATGGATTATTCTATACTGATAAATAATACCATACATGACGACTTAACTACAATGAACTCTTAGGCACTGAGTAACAACATTAAGATATAGAAAGCAATACCTTCTAGCAATATAAGGAGAATTACCAAAATCACAATCGTAGTTGGAAACTTAAATTTATATTCTCTCAGTCTTGGACAGAGAAAGTAGACAAAAATTAACCAGGGATATTTGAGTTTTTAATTAAAAATGTGATTTAATGTATATACATCAAACTTTATACTGCACCAAGAGATCACACATTTTTTTTCAAATATCCAGGAAACATTTACAAAAATTAGTAATTTGCCAGGTTACCAAAGGGAACATCAGTAAATCCCTAAATTTAAGACTCAGCCAGGCAGGTGTCCTCATAAGCAGCTGGCCATGTGAAGAAACAGACACAGGGAGCACGCCCTCTGAAGATGGAGAATGGCCGTGAGGCAGCTACAGGCCACGACGCCAAGGGTTGCGGGCTAACTGCCACGAGCTAGGAAGAGGCAAGGAAGGGTTCCCTGACAGGTCTCAGAGGCACTATGGTGCAGGCACCTTGATTTGGGACCTCTTGCCTCCAGAACTGTGAAAGAGTAAATTTCTGTTGCTTGAAGGCACAAAACAAAACAAACCTCCAAACCAAACAAAAAACTCCTCAGAAAAACCAAAAACCAACCAGCCAACATTTTTCAAACCACATATGCAGAATATTAACATTAAAAAATAAAAATAAAAATACAGATAAAACCAAGCCATTTAGAATTTTTTAAAAAAATTCTCTTAATAATGCTTGGGCTAAAGACGAAATAAAAACTGCCACACATATATAAATACACCAGATAGAAAGAGAGGAGAGCCAAGGTGCCTGGCCCGGGATTCCAGGCCATCCACCACAGAGTGGCACCATCAGCCTGAACAGGAAGCGCGGCTTCTTTGCCAGCTCCGTGTTGTGCCATAGCCTCAAGGGGGCGCAGTGGAGATAAAATACAAAGACATCAGAAAGGGGCTCTACCAACCAAAACTGCCGCCTATAACCGCAAAGTGTGCTATACATAAATCACACCGGGATTAGACTTGAACTGCTTTGGTTGTGGTGTCAGGGGAAGTTGTTAGTGAGCGGGAAGTACTGGGGGATAAGACAGAAGGAAAGTGGGCGGGTTGTCAGCATTTGGTGAGAACATCCATGTACCATATCTGAGATGCACCGAACAGCATTCCCGTCTCCCCCCTGCGTGAGGGAGACAGGCAGATGCGTGACCTAGTGTGACAATCCGATGTGAGGAGCGCTGTGGCAGGTGCCCCAGAACATCAGCGCAGCTCAGCGGGGGGCTAGTGGACAAAGGCTTCCCAGGGAGCTGGCTCTGAGCTGATCTTGAAGGACGAGGGGGAATTAAACAGACCAACAGGAAGGCGGGAGCATAGGCCTCTGTCAGGCTGACAGGTGGTTAGATGTGGTCGGTGCCAGGTGTTCACCGGGAATGGTAGGTCTGAAGCAGCAAGCAAAGAACGCGCAGTGAAATGCTAGTCTATTAATGTACACATTTGCAGCCTGACCTTGAAGGTGAGGTGATTGCAGCCCGTTAAATGGAAGAGTGACCTGGTTTTACCTGATTTCAGGCACAGCAGTCTGGAAGCAGTGCCCGGGGGGCCTAAAAGTCCAGATGCCGGATCTCATCCAGTCTGTGGTTCGACGGCATCCAGAGTCATCTTCTTAAAATTTAAATAAATCTTGTCATTCCCCTACGTAAAATCCTGGCTTCCCCTTTACCAACACCTACCAGATCTGCAGGGTCTGGCCCCTGACCACCTTCCCATCCTCATCTTACGGCACTTTCTCCAGGAACTGCCTTTACTTAGCTTCCGAAATATTCTAAACCCTTTCCTGTTTCAGATTCTTCATTCATGCAGTTCTCTCTTCAGCTGACTGGCTCCACTCTTGCTTCGGGCTTCCAAGTAGGGAAATCGTCTCCCCCAATTGTCTTCTTTCAGATCGCTTACCACATTTAAGGACAGGGCCTACATCAATTTTGAATTAAGTTTCTGAACAGTCCAATGAATAAGTGACTCCTCTAGCATAACGATGATAAAAGTTAAAATAGGAACAATAGTGATGTATGAAAGACGACAGATCTGAGGGGCACTAACAAGGAAGAATTAGGTGGAATGATCAGATGAGAAGAGTAAGGGGAAGCGTCTAGGATGATGCCCAGGTTTTGGGTGGGGCATTGTGTGGTGATGCTAATTAATATTAACCCAGATAGAGAGCATGAGGGAAGCAAGTTTGGATGAGAGGGATGATGTGTTCAATTTAGGAATGTTAAGGATGAAACACCTGTGAGATACACCACTGGAGATGTGCAGTAAAAGTTGGCACAAGGTATGCAGTTTCATGAGAGGTCTACAGGGATGACTTGGGAGCCACCAGCATGCAAGCACCAGTGAAAGCTGTGGAAAAGATCACTGTCTGAACATGTTTCAGAAAGAAGAAAACAGAGAGTGAAGAGGGTAAGTAGTCATAGATATGTAAGAGGGAAGTTTCTAGAATGTCAAAGGCCATGGGACCAAATGCCAGACAAAGGCTGAAAAGAGCACATAAAATGTGACAATTAAGTGGCCCCTCAGTTATCTGATATTGATATTGCTGGCAAGATTTTTAACTAGCAGTTAGAAAGATGGTTTTGAGCAATGGAGAAAGGACTCACTAAGAGCCAGTAAGACTTTGTGAAGGGTTCATCACGCCCGCTTATCCTCACTTCCTTTTGCACTTGGCCAGCAGCTGATAGACCACAGACATGGTAGTTATTCAGACGGGCATTTGAAAAAGTCCTATTATCCTGTTTCATGAACGGTCTGAGCTAGATGGTAAGGTAATTCAGTGAACTCCACCCGAAGAGCTTTGACTCATGGACTGACGTTCTTGAATCAATTTTTATTTATTTATTAATTTACCAGGATAAGAACAGGGAGATGTCAACTCTGCTGATACTGTGAAGCTAATATATGAGATGAATGAATCTAGATCCAAGACAATTTCAACAGACTGGACTGATGAGCTAATCCTAATCCGACAAAATTTAAGAGCGCTAACAGGGAAGTCTTCCACTGTGTTCCAGGAAGAGGTGCTCAAATACAGCGCTTTATTGTTTCGGGTGAAGAGACCAAGGAATCATATGAATTATATGAAGAGTCAGGCTATGGAGGGTGTATGAATCACAGCGCAGTATCTGGAGGAGGGTGCTCATGGCCCCACTTTTCCACTCTGTCATGTGAGGCTTCTGCAGTGCTTTCAAAGGGACTGTGACACACAAACCTGTGCCAGAGGGAGTTTCTGTCATGGGGGTTACTCAAAAGCATGTCTCCAACCACATGATCAAAAGTTAAAGGAACTGGCCCAGCCGGGCGAGGCTCAGCGGTTGAGCATCGACCTAGGATCCAGGCGATCAGGGTTCGATTCCCGGTCAGGGCACATGCCCGGGTTGCGGGCTGCAGCCGATCAATGATTCTTTCATCATTGATGTTTCTAGCTCTCTCTCCCTCTCTCTTCCTCTCTCTGAAATCAATAAAGATATATTTAAAAAAATAAAAAAATAAAAATAAAAAGTTAAAGGAACTGGAAAGATTTAACCTTGAGAAAACCTAGGGGAGACAGGATGTCTGTCTCCAAACTTCTGATGGGCTAAATTGGAGAAGAGACATGGAAAAGATACTTGGTATATGTGGGCTTTGAGAGTGGAACTAAGAAAGGAAGTTAGATGGGACTAGACTTTGGCTTCCTATAAGGAAGAACTGTCTTACATAGCTATAGAGCAATGTACTGAACTATTTCAAGAAAGTGAATCTCTTAACCTGGAACTCGTGCTCAATCAGAGGCAGGATGACTGGCCATTTGAGAGGGATGCTGCAGGGGGAATTTTAGCATTCAATAGAGGTTTGGTCACATGGCTGCTAAGATCCTTCCTTTTTTTTTAAATTCTCACCCGAGGATATTTTTCCCATTGACTTTTAGAGAGTGGAAGGGAGGGAGGGAGAGAAGGGGGGAAAGAGAAAGAGAGAAAGAGAAACATCAATGTGAGAGAGACATACCTATTGGTTGCCTTGCTATGTTTCTCTCTCATCAATGTTTCTATCTCTTTCTCTCCCTCTCCCTTCCTCTCTCTCTAAAATCAATAAAAGCATATTTTAAGAAATTATCTTGGTGATTGTGATGCTCAGTTTTAGGACCACTAAAATTCTAGACATACTTATAGGCCCCTTATATTTTGCAAAAGAAATATGTATGTATGTTTGTGTCATGCTTTAAAACTTTTTAAATAACAATTATAATCAACTTGTTAATATTTAAGGCCACTGTAATTTAGTATTTAAGCACTATTTCTACGCAGGGAGCAAACTCAACTTTATTTTTCTAAGCTCTACCAGCTTAGAATAAAGACGTTAAAAATATCACATCTCCTGCTTTATAACTTTCCATGTAATGAACAGATCATTTTAAACTTCTCAGCATTTCTGTCTTAGATAACATGTTTTAAAAAGTAATGAGACACTCTTTCCTAAACTAGTAACAGAAAGTTTCAAAAATTAGTAAGAAAAAACCAAGACGATGGATGTTGTTAATATAGATACACTTCTTAGCTTAAATAACTTATTTTTTTCTTAAGTTCCTACTTGGATAGACGAAGTCTCAGAGAATGTAAAAAGAAGTCACACCCTGCTAAAGCTCATTAAGAGCGTATCAGTATTAGTACAAACCAGTGTGGGGAAATGAAATAAATCAATATTCAATTCCTTAAAATTACAAATATTGAAACTCTGATGTTTCTTTAATTTTTTATAGTAACTTACAAATCTTTTTATTCTCTTGATAAATCTAGTAAATAAAAAGTTGTTTTTTAAGGAAGCTTTTAGCGCTTAGCCAATTAAATTCAAGGAGGTCAATTTTAATGTAATAAGAATGGCGTTATTAAAGTATTAAGTAGTGATTCTCTCCATATACAGAGAAGGGAACTCTTTCTACGGTTGGTGTGGATTTTTAAGCATTTCGAAGTATATACTGTAAGAAAGGACTTCTTTTACAGAGGAATACCGTAAGAGGTCCTGGTGGTCACCAATCTGCTTCCTTGTCTATTCTTAGAAAGGGTTTTAGAAGGGACACAATGGAACTCCATCATCCAACACCTTTTAATTCAAAGGATAAATCCATTGCCCAGGACCTTCTGGACTTTGAGGCAAATAGTTTCTAAGACTCGTTTCTGGCTAAGGCTTCCCTCCCATCCCCTCACAGAGGATGCAGGGACTTACTGAAAGAAGAAAGAAAAAAAGAAAGAGATCAGTCTGCAGTAAGTTTCCTGTAGAGCAAAAAATCTAGTGATTACCGAAGAATGAAGGCACTGACACAACACATTTAAATCCAAAAGAAAGGGACTTCATATCTCTCTCTCTCTCTCTCTCTACACACACACACAGACACACACACAGACACACACACAGACACACACACAGACACACAGACACACACACACACACCCCCCCCCCCCCCCTCCATAAAAGCAATGCCACATGCATGTCAGAGTTTCATGGTCACAAATGATAATGAACTGGCCAATCAGATAATGCTGAGCTTTAACTAATGTTTAATAAGAAGAGAGCTTTACCAAATTCTAAATTGGAATTGAAAACAGGGAAGAGACCTTCTAAACTAACTAGTTGTATATGTGGTGCATATACAATTCCTTTGAATTATGATTTTGACAGGTCAAATATTTCCAAAACCTTTCCTTTAGTGGCAGGAAACGTTCTACTTACAGATGCACAAGACTATGAGAAAAAGGAGGTACGTGGCCAGTTCCCGCAGAACGCTTTTCAGGTATTTCTCTCTGTTAGTGTTGCTTTCCTCCATGAGTCTTGTTCCCCAGAGACCTTTAAAATAATGAAAGATGTCACTTTATTTTTAAAAAATCTTAAGAATGGCAAAGGAAAAACACATAAAATAAATAGTATAAGCTTTAAGGGAGATTCTCCCATATTATTGTTTTTAGCACACTCTGAATGTAATGGGGAAATTGTTTTAGCAGGAGTACCTTAGTAAAAATGCAGAAAGAGAAGAGGAAATGAGTGCAGCCTACAAATCACTGTGCATACACATCAGCTCTCCCTGGATGGTAATTATCCTATTACTAAGCTTAGTACATGAGGAAACTACATTGCAAATAATACCTTCTAGGTGACCCTTGAGGAAAAGAAGTCCTGGTTGGAGCATCATCTCCCTATGGAAACTTCTAACACACTGGCCTAAAAGCTCTCTGCTCTGTACCCATCTTTGTCTTTTAAGAAACTGGAGCAACTGGCTACACCACACGTGCTTAGCTTAATGGATTTTTAAAGTGCCAATTAACATATACTCTTTAAATTAAAAGCAACAACTTAGTCCCCTTCTCTGTCTCTGGAGAGAATAAAATCAGCAACCATGTTCTATATTTTCACAGATGGAAAAAGTGTTGGGCCGGCTGAGCCAAGATGACATAACCCTCCCGAGCTTGCCGGAGAGAGTTGCCGCAATTTGGGGCTGGCAGACAGACGCGGTGGCCGTCCAAACTCCCATTAATGAACAGTGTGGTCAAGTCCCATTGCTGGCTACTCGGAAGAGCTTAATGTTTTCCAAAAAAGACAGGCTTCTCAATCCTTTCAGTTAGATTAGGTTGGCTTTTAATGGAAGCCAACCTGGTCCCTGGTTGCCTCACACTTTTATCCCACAGACTTTAACCCCTCGAATCACTGAAGCTCACAGAGCTACTTAAACCACAATCCAGCCACGCAGGGAACAGGGGGAAAATGGCACATGGTCTTCCACTTCGAAGAAATGACTTCATCACTGGTGTTTATGTATTCTTAAGTCTTATAATAATACATTAGTTCTACTCCTAAATTGGAGTATTTCATTTCCTTTCCTTTTTTCTCCCAAATTTCCTTTAGGAAAATCAGCATTTGAATTCAAAGACACTGTGTTACGCATCATAGATTTCACCACACTGAAAGTGGAGCATAACTTATGACCAGGCGTGCTTCTGCCAAGATCTGGTAGTTGTCAGGGAATTACTCACTCAGAAGAAATGCAGCGAGCAGAATGTTTGTTCGCTGAAACTATCATATTAAAGAATTATTACAAATTTATATGACATGGAAAATTACAACTCAGAATAACACAGAGGCAGCCAAATGTTAGGCTCAGTAGCCCTGGACACAACCACACCGTTTCTTTGGGTATATTTCCTTTGGAGGCCAGGCCTAAGATATACACAGAAGTAGAGACGGTTAGTCTCTTAACCATCAGGAAAGACTGTTGCCTCACTTTGGCAGTGATTTCATTCTTCCCTATGGTTTATAAACAATTATACACTAAGGAACAATCACGGTTCTCAATATTTACAAATGGTACTGCTTGACCTATAAATAGAAAAACCAAACTCCTTTCCAATTTTATTCAAGCTAAACTTGTAATGCTCTATGACAATTAAACTCTAGCCCTTGACTGAAACATTTCAAATGGAAAAAAACCCACAGTCCCTTTATTTATACTTTTATATAATATACTTTTATGCATTTACTTTTTCTAAATTACTTTATCTTCCTCCTCAAATATTTGCTTTAAAAATTTCATCTCATTTCCCCACTGGTTGGGTCTGTCTCAGGGTACAGGAACCTCTTTACATTCTGACGGGTAAGCAGCAGCTCTATCCACAAATAGAAAAAGTAGCTGTTCTGTTGCTACCTATTCCCATGTTTACAGAACTAATAGAGTAAGGATGGTTAAGGACAGAGTTCACGTTCAAAAGGGCAGCCTTCTTCAAAATCAACTGTTGTCTTTTCCCACAATTGTCCCAGTTGTGGAGGGAGGACCTGCCCAGCGTCCCAGGCACTCATGTTCAGTACCTAAGGTGTCTGCAGCTCTTAGGGAGAACGTGATATGAGGGGGACACTGGGCAACATCCATGTTCAAGAGGGCGCTGAGTTAATGCCAGAGCCCAAAGTCAGACCACATCATCTAAACAGTGTCTTTCGAATACAGAGGAAATCAGAGATGGGTAATTCAAAACACAAAAGATGTTTCAAACGTAAATAACTGACTTTGAAAAAATGCCATCTGTGCATCTATTTTATCCAAATGCTTCCAAGACCTTTTTATTTTGCAAAATATAAAAAATATGAGAGTAATATAATGAACTCCTATGTATCTCTCACACAGCTTCGACAATTATCAACTCAACACCGATCTCGATTCATCTAAGCCCACACCCTATCTCCCCAATTATTTTAAAACTAATCCCAGCTATTGTATCATTTCATCTGTAAATAATTCAGTTCCATGGTAAAAAGATTCAGTGTGGATCTTTTGCCTCACATTAACCCTGTCCCATTTGAAGTACACTAAACCCCGATGATTTTATTGATCATGACAAGATACAATGAAGGGATTTGGAGTCAGGAGTTGTGTTCAAATGAGAGCTCGGCCGCTTATGAGCTGAGACCTTCCCTAATGTCATGAGCCTCCAACTCCTCATCTGAAAATGGGAGAAAAGTACCTCTTTGCAGGGTTGCTCTGGGAATGAGAAATATGTGTGAAACACGTAGTGGTTGGAAGAGGCCTGTCCATGCTTCAGAAAACAAGTCTATAAAATGTCCTACTTCTGATGCGCACATGTCAGAGTAGTATAAAGACCCAAACCCATATGGACTTTGAGTTCATTCTGAATAGCTTGACAGAATGCTCATTGCATTTAGATGAAAGAATCTTGTTTTTGCATTCATGTGTCCTTGTTTAGAAAGACAAATACAATCTTCCCTAATATTCTTCTGAATCGCAGGGACACCGTTAGACAGAGAAGTGACTTTTTATTACTATTGGTCCATTTTCTAAAGAATAGTCAGTTGCTACCTTATATGATATTGGCTCCTGAATCTCAAATTCTAGTCAGCCCTCTCCTGAGGTGCAGACAATATACACCACAGCTACCCACCAATTCTGACCCTCATATTCCACAGACAACTCGTACTCACATACCCCAAACTGAGTGTTTCCTTTTTCATTCTTTTTCTAGAAACCTGTTTGGGTTAATGGTACCAAGCCAAAAACATGAGTTTCATCCTAGAAGAGGCTCTTTTCTTAACCCTCATAGAGAGATGGTCCACAATTCTGATGGTTTCTGCCTGTCTTTAACTTCTTTCCATCTCAGCTCACATGGCCTTGTTGCACCCTTTATCACCTCCTCTGTCAGACCTCTCCCAGCAACCAGTGCTATCCACCTTACCCTACTCTCTTTCTTGCTAGAATCATCTTCCCATTGACACGTGACCACATCAGCCTTCTGCTTGAAGCCCCACTGGCTTTAACTGTCCTCAAGAAAAAGTGTCAGAGCTACTGGCTTGCTTGGTCTTACTTCTGCTATTTTACCCTGGTCCGTTCCCCCCCTTGCCACCTCCATCCTTCAAAACCTAACATGTTTCACCTCCTCTGGCCTTTCTGGGTTGAGCTGGTCCTCTCCTCTTTGAGTCCCTCCCACACCTGAGACCTGGCACTGCAGTTATTTACTTACATCTCTATTTTCCTTACTAGACTTGGAGCTCCTTGAAAGTTGGGATATTGTATTATTCATCTCTGTATCGCTAGTACCAAGCACAAAGGAGACTCCCCATAAATGTTTGTTGACTGCACAAATTCAGTTTCTAGCATAACCTTATCAGAGAGTAGCAACCCTCCCTCAAAAGAATCCCCACAGCAATGAAAATGCAAAATCTCATTTCTTCAAATTTGTGCAAATAAAAAGGGAAAAGGAAGAAGTGATGAAGTGAGGTTTGGATTATAATAAAGGGAAAGTCACAATAGCCAAAAGGTGAAAACAACCAAAGTGTTCATTAACTGATAAGTGGATAAACAAAATGTGGTACAGACAATGGAATATTATTCAGATATTGAAAGGAATGAAGTTCGGATACATGCTACAACATGGATAAACCTTCGGAGCATTATGCTAAGTAAAATAAGCCAAACACTAAAGGACAAACACTGTACGATGCCACTAATACCCGAGGTACCTAGAATAGGGAAAGTCATAGAGACAGAAAGTAGAATAGAAGTTAGCAGGGGCAGGAAGGAAAGGGGATGGGGAGTTATTGCTTGCAGAGTTTCTGTTTGGGGTGATGAAAACGTTCTGGAAATGGACAGTGGTGAAACAACATAGCAAATGGGAAGGGAGGTATCTATTTGTTATAGCAACTTATCCTGCCCTGACCAATACAGCTAGTACTTCATGATTTATATGTCTAAAATAACAAACAGAAAATGACTTTAACAGTTGGTACACAAATTCATCTATAAAACACATTCAACTTTGGAAATTCAGAAAATTTGATAACTCATGTAGAGTATCAAATTTTATCTCTGCACTAAATAGAGTTTGCTAAGATGAAAGTAAACAAGATCGTTGGCGGTACCTTTAAGTTTGGGGCAGTCTTTAAATTTTTCAGCCATCCTTCACTTCTTTTGGCCCAGGCCTTCAGCATGCTTCCTAGAGCCAGGCCTCAAACATTTCTTCTTTACTATCTCACTTCTGCTAAGATAGATCTAGCTACTTAGCTACTATTCAAGTAGCAAAAATGACCATTTGTTGTCCATCACGGGTTCATGTCATTAAGCAACAATATAAGAGTATGTTGAAGCTAGAAGGTTCAACTCTTTCATTTTATGAATGAGCACCTTAGGCCCAGGAAGTTTGAGTAAGCTGTAAAAAGTCACAAAGACAGGAGACCTCCAGGGAAGCTCCTGACCACTCTAACCTTGAGTAATTTCTCCTAAGTTGAGAAACTGAAAGGCACTTTCTGTTCTGATCTTAGGGCACTACTTACATAATGCATATAAGATTTTTGTCATTGGTATCCCAAGAGGGAAAAATAAAATCACAACTCATTCATGGTTATTTATTTTACTTTTCTGCGTTTGTGTATAGGAAAATGGTGACATACTATTTTAGTTTATTTCTTTTTTGTAGCACCTAGCAGAGTCCTAGTTTCACAGTAGGTGCTAAGTATTTAACAAATGTTATTTATTTAACAAGTGACAAGAATGTCAATTATAGCTCTTCATAAAAGTAATAAAATTAAATTTATTCTAAAATTTTCTATAATTAAGATTTTTCTGAGTCTGCTCTTCTACTAATTAGGTCATTGATTGGTAAGCTATGATTTGAATATGAGCTTATTCATTGTACATTTTCTGAAGGTTTAATTTAAAAGAAATTGACTTGTATATACATTCACATAAAAATATGTATTTCATTTTATTATATTCCATTAGAGCTTACTCACAGGTTAAATGTGTTATCAAATGCTTACCTGAGTTAAAAGGATCATGATTTACTATTACATATTAACTTACAAGAAACTTTACCCTCATTTCAGTGAATATTTTTAAAAGCACATTTAAAACGATGTAAAATAACACAGTTGACCCTTGAGCAACACGAGTTTGAACTGAGCAGATTCACTTATGCTGGGATATTTTTCCAATTGACCCATCCAGCTCTAAATCCAGTTGTTCAAATGTCAACTCTGTGGTTGGGAACCGACACATTGGGAGGACTGACTGTAGCTGTAAGAGAAGGTCAGTGCCCCCAAACTCCTGCTTGTTCAAGGGTCAACTGTATATAATTTGTTTGAATCCAGTTTTAAACCTTAAAAAATATTAGTTTTTTAGTAATCTACTCACACAGGTTATTCAAAAAGGATCTTTCGTTCTCTTCCATGCTCTTAATCAAATTAACTAGCGAAAGCACTAATGTAAAAGTAGCAAAATGTACACTTTTTGGAATTTATTTAATTTATAAAGTTCTCACAACATAAGAGAGACTTGTTATACATTTTAGATGTCTCATCTCATTTAATTCTCCAAAGTCAAGAACCAAATATGATTATCTCTTTAAAAAAATTAATGCAAAAATTGGGGATCAGAGAGGTTAAGCAATTTGCTCAAGATCACACAGTCAATGTGTAATAGAACTAGGGTCTGTATGTAGGCCTGACTTGTTCTTAATCGGGTTGCTATAAAAATACCTGGGCGGTTTTTTGTGCAACATTTCCAAAACTGACAGAAAGATTAGAAAAGGGAAAGGACATTTTCAAAAGAACTAAGAATGGAAACTCTTAAAAGCGGAGATTAAAATAATTCGGATGGTAAGAGCAAACGCAACTCTTTTCCACGGATGCCTCTGACAAAACTTTGCAAAAACAGGATCCCCATCTGCCCTTGGAAAATTTGTGTCCTCTTAATAGACACTGGCAAGTCTGAAAATTCCTTTCCTGCCTTTTGGAGAGTTGGGTGCACTCAACTGACACATTTACACACAGCTGGTATCTGGTGACTTCACTGTTTTGTTGGAATTTCAAAGAACATTAATTTAGTTATTTAAAAACATACTTCCAAGTTTTTTTAAACAATGTAACTTTCTCCCCCAACTGTTTTAGGAAAATGCCTAGAATTAGAAATGGCCAAATAACTGTTTTCAAAGATCTTTTATTCTATTCGCGGTGTTCTCTACAGCACCCCTCCCAGAAACAACCACACACATCAAAACAACATCAAGGACAAGCCAACGGCCCTCCTCCCACCACCTGGGGAAGGCCGCCCTTGCGCGAGCGGCGCGAGGGCCGAGGGCCGGGCCCCGCGGCAGCCCACGGATTCTCATGCAGAACCTCCGTTTTAACTGAGCAAGTATTCAGTACAACCGCCATTAGTGGCACTATTCATTTTCCCCCTACAATAAAATCAATGCCGAGGTGTATCCTTCCGCTTTAATGCGGCTTTCGCGTATTTCCATAAGTTAAAACACGCTGACATTTCTTCTGCACGAAGCAGGACGCATCCAGTAAACGTGCACCGGCGGCGAGCGGCGGGATTCGGCGCCGGGCCGGAAACGGAGCGGAGTTAGCAGAGGAGGGGGACGCGTTTCCAAGGGAGGCGGGGACGCGGGGGACGCGAGGAGGAGCCCGGGAAGCAGCCCGCGGCCGGCGCCCGCGCTTCAGGTTTGAGCACCAGCCGCCGCCGGTCGCGCTCTTACCTCGCAGCCCGCGAACCAGCCTCTCGGCCCAGGCCACGCGCGGCGGCTGCCCGTCCAGGGGGAGGTGGCGATGCAGCGGGTCCCCGCCGCCCGCGGGGCCGGGGCTCGGCGGGCTCTGGTCCTCTCGCCGGCGCCGCCTCCCGCTCGGGTGGCCGGTGCCGTGGTAGCCCCCCAGCCCCCGGCCGCGGCCGCCCGCCGAGCTCACGGCCGAGGAGGCGGCCGACCTCCGGCTGCCCGGGCGCCACTCCACGTCCATCTCCACCACCATTCCCCCTTCTTCCCCTTCCACCTCCTCCTCCTCCTCTTCCTCCTCCTCCTCCTCCTCGGCCTCGAAGCCCGGGTTGTCGCGACTCCACGCCTGCCGCGAGCACGACGAGAGCGGAGGGGAGGGCGAGGCCGAGGCTCCGGCCGGGGGGTCCCGCGCGGCCGCCTGCCGGATGCGCTCCATCTCGATCTCCAGGCCCCTCTGCTCGCGGAGGCCGCCCGGGGCCGGGAGGCTGGCTCCCACGGCCGCGCCGCCGGCCATCAGCCGGCCCGGGCCCGCCGCTCGGGGCGCGGGCGGCTGCTTCGCGTCCCCGGGCAGCTGCGGCTGCACGCGGCTCGAGTTCACCATCGCGGTCACTGGCGCCCCGCGCGCCTCCGCCCCGAGCGGCGCTCGGCGCTGCGCGCCGCAGGAGCCATGTTCCTTTCTTCCCGGGGCCCGCCGCCTGCTGCTCCCCGCCCCCGACCTCCCCGCAGCCCCGCGTCCCTCGCCCGCCCCCTCGGCCCGCCTCCCCCTCGCCTCGCCCAGCGGCCGGGGCGCGCGTCGGGGGGAGGCGCGAGGGAGCCGCCCCGCGGCCGGCGCGCTGGGCGAGCGGCCCCGGGCCCGTTCCGAGGGGAGCGGGAGTCCTGCGCGCCCGCATTCCATTCGGGTGAAAGGGCCCGGGCGGGGACGGAGTCCCTGACCCGCCCGCCCGCCCGCCGGCCGCCGCGGGGAAGGGCTCGCGGGGCTGTCACAGTCCGCGAGACCCCGAGCTACTGCTCGGTCCCCGTTAACCAGCCGGTTCTTCCTCGATTTACCAAAGTGCGGGGACGGAGAGGGGAGCGTTCGGTGGGACCGTGCGAACTAGTGGGATCCAGCCTGAGCTGGTCTGCAGCGGGGACGCGGAGCTTTCTTTCCTTGGAAAACTACCGATAAACTACTCGCGTTGACTTCCTTGGCTCTCGACGGCCCCCTCTTCCATTTTCGGCTGCGTTTTGAATTGTTTCTTCAGTCTGTGGTCCGTCCTCTCTCCACCCATTGTGGCTCCCCATGGTTAGGCCTTGGGACTCTGGGATCGCTGGTGCCCCCAGCGTGAGCTCATTCGCCCCCCCCCCCCCCCCCCCCCCGGCCCCCCGCACTCCTGCTGGGGCCCCCAGTAACATAGACTCCTATCAGGCCCAAGGTCCAGAGCTTTTTTCTCACTCCACGGAGCACATCCACGTCTATTCTCTGCAATAGTCAGAAACTTAACCTACCCCAAACTAGTTACCTTTACCCTCCTCTGTTAAGCCTGCTTCACCCCCTGGGTCCCCAGTTCAGGTTTGTGGCATTGTTGTCCTCACTCCCCAGCTACACTTCATGAGATCTGCATCTCTCCTCATCCCACGCCTCATTTTCCCCCAATCTTGTTACTTCTGCCCCAGCATTGTCTCTCTGGTAGGGCCTCTGTTTTCTCATTCTCCTTGTTAATGGTTTAGCCCAGGGCCCTTGTGTCTTGTTCGGTTCCACACTGAAACAAGTATCTGTCCATCCTACTGCGTTTCTCCACTTCAGGGGCTCCACTGTTTCCAAATTATACTTCAGAATCAAAGCTGCTCATGGCACGTTGATGCTCAGACACCTCTGGGGGCTTCTGATAGTTTACAGGATAAAAGTTAATTTCCATAGTTTGGCTTAGTAAATTTTCATAATCTGCCCCTGTATTTGTTTGCTAGCACTGCCATAACAAAAGCACAGACTGGGTGACTTAAACAACAGAAACTTATTTTCTCACAATTCTATACCCTGGAAGTATGAGCTCAAGGTGTTGGCAAGGTCGGTTTCTTCTGATACCTCTTTCCTTGGCTTGTAGGTGGCAGTTATCCTCCACTATCTACATGTGATCTCTTTTTCTGCGTCAGTGTCTTAATCTCCTCATATAAGGACACCAGTCATATTGGATTAAGGCCTATCCTAATTTAGTTACCCTTTAAAGACCCTATATCCAAATGCAGTCTCATTTGGAGGTACTGGGGATTAGGACTTCAACATATGACATATGACCTCTTGATGGGGACACACATGATTCAGCCCATGACAACTTCCCGTCTACTTTTCTAGCATGGTTTCCCATCCTGTACATTCACGTGCAACATCCTTTGTTGGTCCCCCATGTGCTCATAATATGGGGCTTCTTAGGTAATCGTGGCTACCTATCCCCTAATCCTGCTAGGTATCTGTCTTCTGCTTAAGGCAGGGCTTGTGAGTCTGGAGCACAAGCATGGCTCCTGCTGTCAATTCATTCTGAAGACATTTGCTGTGCACTGAATTGAAAGTTGGGCATGTAGAGCAGAATAGGAAACAGCTTCTGCCCTCAAAAGGAGACAGACAAACCACAAGTAACTGTCCTGTCAGAATTATGATGCCTATAATACAGGAACTCTCCCAAGATGCTGAGGCCCTGCACAGCACTATTGACTGCATAGTCAGTGGATTCCGAACCAGCACGTGCCAGAGGAGCGCCAGGCCTGAAAAGAGACCACAGAATCTGAGCTGAAGGGTTCTGCTAGAGAATAGATCTAGTGCAGCGTTTTAAAAACATGATCACAGGATTATCAGCATCACTTGCAGCACTTGTTAAAAATACAGATTCTGGGGCCCCACTCCAACCTTATTGATTCAGAATCTCCAGGGTTTCAGAGGATTCTGGGGCATCCTGAATTTCAGAAGCACCACATGTCCCAAATGGATGGGCTTTCATGAAACATTTATCCCATGTTCCTAGTGCTTCATTTGAAATTCCAGTGATCCTTGAGTCAGACTTACTCTTTGGCTTGTGCCTACAGTGTGCTAACTCAAAACCCTGGGTTCAGATCCTCCTCTGCCACATCCTAGCTGTGTGACCTTGGGCAAATTGTTTTTCTTCCTAAGCCTATAAAAAGGGAAATAGAGTGTTCAGGTCAGAGGGTTGTTGTGAGGATTGAGTGAATTAATACAGGCAAGGCACATGGAATACTGTCTGGCACATGGTAAATGCTCATGTTAGCTATTATTAGCTCTTACATATTAATAATGATAAATATTTTCATCTGTTAAAATCGAGCATTTGGAAGTCTTTGTCCCAACCAGACTATGAGCTTCTTGAGGACAGAGGCTCCATGCCCAGCAACAGAGGATTCCACAAAACATACTTCTTGAGCAACTACTATGCACCAGGCACAACACTTAGGAGAGAGTGCAATCAATGGATCAGGCAAAAAGCCCGACCTTCAAGGAACTTGCATTCTCTGAGGGTTTGTCGAGGGAATGAATAAATCTGGTCAGGTGCCATCATTTTCAATTAAACAGCTAAACCTTTGACAAAGTGCAGGGTTTCCTAAGTCTTCACGTAGAGCTCTTTTTAACTTTTACACACCAGCACTGCTCCTCTGGGCTCCTAGGGCCCTGAGAGGAGCTTAAGCTATGACATGAAGCTATGACAAAGTCACTGCTCAAAATACTATTTTCAGTTTTGTGATATTTGTTCCCAAAGATTTTTTTTATTTTCCATAGTTCAAGGTTTAGAATACAGCAGACTGCTGCTTAGTGTGTTCATTTCTTGTTTGTTCTTACTATTTTTTGTTAGTAGGTCTACAGTCCAGAGACCTATGGTAGAGAATATTGAATGAGAAAACGATAATATCAAAGAATAATAGAATAAAACAAGTTAATTTAATTACTATCTATTTATTCGGTTCAAATTCTGCACTTTTACTGTGCATAGAAAATAACATCATTATTTTAGTTAGTATATGCTTGACAAAACAAAATACTATTTGAACACATCCTTTGGGGAGTTATAATCTCATTGGAGAGGTACATGTGCTTAGTCTAAATAACAATAGACGGCGGAATGTAACTTAGTATTAAGTCATAGTGAAGGTTTTCAACACAGGAGGGGATTGAGAAGAGAAAGGGAAGGCATGGGAGGAGGAAGTAGGTAGGGTCAGATCAAGGAAGACTCCAGATGTATGTTAAGAAGTACAAATTTTATTTTGTAATTTATAATAATGCCTTTTTTTATAGTATCAAATTTTTTTTTTTAATCTGAAAGATTCTTCCTAAGACTGTACCCTTCTCTGGAAAAGAATTCGAGTTGATTGAAAATGTGTCCACACATACATAATTCAGAATTAGCTGTGTGCATACAACTAATTACAAATCATTGCAAAACATGTGATTTAAAATATTCACAGCAGTGAGATCCAGGACGGCGGCAAATTGAAGATACACTGACACTCTACCAGCACCAAACTGGAATTACAACTAAAATATAGAAAAACCACCCTGAATAATCAATTGCAACCGAAGACTAGCTGGAGAGCACCCTCATAACCAGGGACAAAAAGCGGAGACCACAGAGACTGGTAGGAAATGTGGAGGTGTGACAGGGCTGGCTGGGCTCCCACAGGCAGCAGCTGAAGGTCTGGAGGGATGTCTTAGCTGTAGGGAATCTGGGGGTCTAAACCCCAAGCTGGGCTTCCCTGCCCAGAGCACCAGAACTGAGAAAAGTACCCACATACCATCTGGCTATGAAAAGCAGCAGGATTTCCGTCTGCCATGGAAATGCAGGCACCCTCTTAAAGGGCCAATGCACAAAGTTTCATATGCAGCCACTCATCTTGGGCTCCAGTGGAGGCAAAGTGGACTAAAACAGTGTGAGGAGAATCCAGGGGGGCTCGCTGGGGGACCAGAGGGCACCCATCTGGATTCTGGTGCTGAGTCATTCCCCTATATAGCAGAGGACATCTTTCTCAGGCAGACATTTACCTTCCAAGCAGCTTTTGCTTGGGGGGAGGGGAAGCAGTTGCCCCACCCTGCTGGAAACCCTCTGGCCCCACGGGTGGAGTTGCTACAGCCTGAACCTTCTTAATAGACATAATAATCAGCTGCCCCACCCTGTGGAGTTTCTAAAGGCTGAGGCTCATTAAGAGACTGAATAACAGCCTCTGGGTGCTTTTAATCTTTGCGTGATTTGCTTCTGGACCCAGGGCTTGGTAAAGCAGACCTTGGTGTACATCTTGGTCCTGTCCAAATACACACAGTCCCAGCAGAGGAAACCACAAGCTGTGGAGTGTGGAAAACTTCAAACAGGGTACTCAAGGTCAGTCACAAATAGCATTTGACATTGGCCTGCACCAGAGACCATCCAAAAGACTGGGAGTCCTAGCAGATCTACCTAATATGTAGAAACAAATCCAAGCAGGCAGCCAAAATGGGGAGACAAATAACAAGCCCCAAGTGAAAGAACAAAAGAATTCTCCAGAAGAAGAACTAAATGAAATGGAGATAAGCAATCTATCAGCTATGCAGTTCAGAACACTGATCATAAAGATGCTCAACAGTATGAAAAAAGATATAGAAACTATGAAGGAATTTAAGAATGATATAGTAGAAATAAAAACTGCATTGGAAGGAATTAACATCAGATTAGGGGAAGCTGAGGATCAGATCAGAAAATTAGAAGACAGGGTAGAAAAAAATCAATCAGAGATCCAAAAAGAAAAAATTAAAAAATAGGACAGTTTAAGGGAACTGTGGGACAACATGTAATGTGATAATATTCGCATCATAGGAGCACCAGAAGAGGTTGAAAGTAAACAAGGGTTAGAGAACCTGTTTGAAGAAATAATGGCAGAAAACTTCCCTAACTAATCAAGGAAAAAGTCACACAAATTCAGGAAGCACAGAGTGTCCCAAGCAAGAAGAACCCAAAGAGGCCCACACCCAGACACATCATAATTAAAATGCCAAAAATTCAAAACAAAGAATCTTAAAGGCAGCAAGAGAAAAGCAATCTGTTAACTACAAAAGGAGCTCCCATAAGGCTGTCAGCTGATTTCTCATCAGAAACTCTACGGGCCAGAAGGGACTGGCATGAAGTATTCAAGGTAATGCAAAACAAGGATCTGAAACCAAGACTACTCTATCCAGCAAGACTCATTCAAAATAGATGGTAAAATAAAGAGCTTTCCAGACAAAAAAAGGCTAAAGAAATTTCAGTACCAAACCAGCATTGCAGGAAATGTTAAAGGGACTGCTGTAATAAGTTGAAATAGAGAGAATGAGAAACATGGGCATAAAGAAATAAAATGGCAATAGATAAGTACCTATCAATAATAAACTTAAATATAAATGGATTAAATGTTCCAATCAAAGGACCTAGGGTGGCTGAATGGATAAGAAAACATGACCTAAATATATGCTGTCTGTAAGAGACCCACCTTAGAACAAAAGACCCACACAGGCTGGAAACAACAACAAACTTCTGGAGGACTTTAAAGGAGAGATGGACAGCAATACAGTCATAGTAGGGGACTTTAACACCCCACTGAGTTTACTGGATAGATCTTCCAGATAAAAAAATCAACAAGGAAACAGTGACTCTGAATGACACACTAGATCAGATGGATTTAATTGACATTTACAGAACATTCCATTACAAAGTTGCAGAATATACATTCTCCTGAAGTGCACATGGAACATTCTCAAAGATAAACCACATGTTAGGACACAAAGCAAGTCTCTACTAGTTCAAAAAGATTGAAATCATATCAAGCATCATCTCAGACATTTACACAATGGAATACTATGCAGCTATAAAAATGAAAGATCCCTTTCCCTTTGAGACAGCATGGTGGGACCTGGAGAGTATTATGCTAAGTGAAATAAGTGAGTCAGAGAAAGACAAGTGTCACATGATCTTACTCACATGTGGAATCTAATGAACAAAATAAACTGATGAACAAAGTAGATCCAGAGACATAGAAGGATGGAACAGACTGATCAGTCTCAGAGGGAAGGGTTTGGTGGGTGGGGAGAGATTAACATAAGAATATATACGCATAACCCAGGGACACAGAAAATAGTGGGGTGGAGGCCTAGAGGGAGGGGTACAGGGTTGAGAGAATTAATGGGGGGAGGGAAAGAGGGACATATGTAATACTTTTAACAATAAACATAAATTTTAAAAAATTCACAGCAATACCTGTGTAATATAATTTGGTCCATTGTGTCCTAAACCTTACATTTCAAGAGTTTCACTACTAATTTCAGTCTTAGTGTTTATAAAATCTCCACCAACCAGCCAATATGTTTCATGCTCAAATACCTATTGATTTTTTCTGGCTTACTAACGTTCTCTTTTGTACTTTTACCTTGACATGTTTTTCCCCCCTTCAGAGCTCCTCGCTTTTGCTGAAGCAGGCCTTGAGGCTCCCTATCCACAGAATTCCTTCCTTTAATATTCATCTTAAAACTATTTCTTATGCTAAGTTTTCCCTTCTTAGATAAGTGAGATGTACAAACTCATATTTTTCATCGTCCAGTTGCCACAATCATATTGCCATAGCACAGATTTCAATAATCTATAGGGCCTGAAACACCTTGTGGGATAGATAACAGCATGGGTGCAATTTGGCTTTATTTCATCTGTGTGGTGGGTCCTTCTGGGGACATGCTATAGAAACCCCACCTCTTAGTCTCAGTGCCACTGTGGACACTCAGAAAAGCTATTTTTATTTAAATCTTTTTTTTTTTTTTTAATATATCTTTATTGATTTCAGAGAGAGGAAGGGAGAGGGGGAGAGAGAGAGAAACATCAATGATGAGACAGCCATTGATTGAGCTCGCAACCGGGGCATGTGCCCTGACTGGGAATTGAACCCCGATCGCCTGGATCCTAGGTTGACGCTCAACCGCTCCCGGCCAAGCAGAAAAGCTATTTTTAAAGACAACTTTAAAAATAGCCCAGTCTTATTTAATACTTAGTATTCTCCACACAGCTGACTTCTGTATTATTAGAATTGCATGTTTGTTTCCTGTTTGCTTTTATTTTCCAGTGTCAACCAATGAAGTAGACCTGGGCTGAAGAACCAGTTGGTCTCGCAGATTCCACCTTGGGAAGGAGTCTCTGGCATGTGTGGTGTTGCTTAGCAACCCACCCAAATAAACATGTTTCCCTATCATTTTTCCCCCCAGTCCTTATTTATTCAAGGACATTGTAAAATAATGTTTTACCACTTGACATCTGAAATTATTAGAGGAAAATTTGGTGTTTGGGGCTTTATAAGAACTGCTAATCATACTAAAACTTTTACTTTATTTCTCACTCTCCTGCTGTAATAACACAAGGCTAAGATTTATGCTGTTCTTCATGTCTGGAGTTTGGTTTGGATGTGTCCCTGCCTCTGTGAGGGTTCCTGTGGCCCTTGGTTGGCTGGCACTGTGATTCTGATGACCTAGCTTCTCTATCTCAGTTTCCTTCTCTGAACAGTGAGGTTCAATATCGACCTTCCAAATTCCCACAGAATTTCTGTTGAAGCGATGATGAGGGAATATTAATAAATTCATAGAGTGTTCAGTAGTCTCCAGGCACCATTTTAGATCCTAGGGAGGCAAAGATAAGACATGAGTCCTACCTTCAAGGGAACCTAATCTTGTAAGTCAAGGATATCTGGGAACATCCTTACGTCACTCCAGAGCCCTCTTCTATACCTCGTAAAGATTTATGAATCTTTCTAGACTTAGGCATCATGTCTTTCTGGGGACTCTCTTAGCCATTATCCTACCCCCCAGATTGAATTTACTTGCCCCTCTACCCTGTAACCTTTATTACAGCATTTACCACCTCATACTGAAAATACCTGTTAACATTGTTATTTTTCTGAGAAGAATGTAAGTGCCTAGAGGGCAGAGACCTGGCTTCTGTGGTTTGTTGTTTAGCAGCTCATCAGCGAAATTTTCTTGGGTACCCACCCTTTCCCACTCTGACTCCATTCTTCTTGGGGACCCACCCTTTCCCATTCTACTCCACTCTTCAGATGTGGCTGAGGACACCACCACTCGCTTCCAGGTGGTGAGCGTGGAACTCAGAGCTGGCCAACCAGAACATCATGTCAAGTTGGCCTCTGCGAATGGTATTTATGAACAGGCTTGGAATCTGGTTTTGTTCAATGGAAATCAGGACAGTCATTTTTTTTTTTCTGAGTTGTTGGAAAAGGAAAGCTTTTCTTCCCACTAGATTTGGAGTTGTAAGGATGTAAGTCTAGACAAGCTGGCAGCCAGAACTTTGATGCTCAGGGGAAAAGTGGAGCCAACAATATATATACAAAAAAGTAGGTAAAATGTGAAGACTAGAAGTACACCAAAATTTAGCCAGTGGTAATGTTTGGATGACCAAACTATTTTAAGAACATTGTGAAATACATGTTTATCATTTATCATATCCTAGTTTTGTTAGATGAAGTTATGATATTTATCACCTATATCTTTATCCAAGTTTAATTTTTTTAAATAATGTAGGGCCAAGAACAGAGCTCTTTGGAATACTGTTTGAGGCTTTTTTTTTTTTTTAACCAACTCAAATTTATTCACTAATACTGCTTGGATATAGTCGTTCAAAAACTTTGAATACAATTGTACTTTCTCTAGCCCAGATTTTCCAAAAGGATATAAAAAATTTTTTTTAAATGCCCTTTGATGCCAACGTGAATGAGACATCATCCCCAGATCTACCAGACTTTACATAATACCTGTTCAATATCCATCTAGCCAATTTTAGATATGATTAGGGTGCAAAAGAAGTTGCCCAGGTCTGTAAGAAGCTTGTAATTAGCTTGCAAAGATAAGCTATACATAGATAAAGCAATTTCCCAATAAGCTCTGTTTGGTATCTGGGAAGGTTTTGTTGTTATTGTTTAAATAAGAGTCTAACTCCTAAGGATTCTGTTGTGATGACATCACTAATTGAAGTTAGAGCTACCCTTGGACTTCATTAGCCAAAGAAGTTACTTTTTAATTAATTTATTTTAGTTAGAGTTTCTGTCCCTTGCAATTGAAATAGATTTGAGTAGATGTGGATCATATAGACTGTAATAGTTGTGTTAGTAATATGCCTTAGATGCTATATTAACACATGATTGGGCCTCTGGTGTGAGCTGAGTAGACTGACTAAGGCATCTAGGGTGGCTAGTTTAGCCCCTCCACTCTGAAAGGGTTAGGAGATTAGAGACTTTGGGGAATGATGAACCCTACTTTTTCTTTTTAATATTAAATTACAACTTTGAAACCTTTGATTCAAATAATATTCCAAAGGGCCTTTTTAAAATGTCTTTTTAGGTGAAGGGATTGAGAAGTACAGCTTGGTAGTTACAAAATAATCATGGGGATGTAAAGTACAGCATAGGAAATATAATCAATAATATTGTAATAACTATGTATAGTGTCAGTCTGGTATTGGAAATATCCGGGGGAACATGTCATAAAGTATATGATTGTCTAGCCACTATGCTATACACCTGAAATCAATACAAAATAATATTGAATGTAAACTGTAATTGGAAAATTACCAAAAATTTTTTTATTCTCTTGAGTATTTTTTTAATAGTAGAAGTTTATAATTTTCATACAGTGCAATTTATGAACTTTTTCTTTTGTGGATTGTGCTTTTGATATCGTATTTTAGAAAGCTTTGCTTCACCCAATGCCATGAACATTTTCTCCTATATTTGCTTCTAGAAGTATAGTAATTTCAGGTTTTACATTTGGGCATATAATCCATTTTGAGATAATTTTGTATTTGGTGTAAGATATGGACTGAGGTTTTATCTTCTTTTTTTTTTTCCTTTTTTTTTTTGCATGTGGATATCCAGTTGTGCCAGCACCATTAGTTGAAAAGACTACCCTTTCTCTATTTAATCATCTTTGCACCATTGTTGAAACTCAATTGACCATATATGTGTGAGTTTACTTCTGGATGCTCTGTTTTGTCCCTTTGATTTATGTGTTTAATCTTTTCCTAATACCATCCTACTTTGGTTACAGTAGCTTTCCTCACACTCTTGCTCATTGGCCACATAAAATATTTTAAATTTGTAAAACTGTTTAATTTTATTTAATGACTCTTTCTGGTCACTTCCTTACTTTGGTGTGACCCATAAAGGGCCACTCATGAGTTTATCAGAGCATTAATAAGCTATGTTGGATTTCTGTCTGAATGATGTTTAGAAATTATCTACAAATATAAATTTTAATATCAACTGTCAATTTTTAAAGTGAAGCAAGCATTACATTTGATTCATCAAGTTTTTCAGTAGTCTTTGGCTCTTCTTCTGAAAGATAAAGATATTAGCAAATGTATATTCTCTATCAACAAACACTTTTTTAAATCAATAATAAATTTTACCTTGTTAAAGTTTATAAACACATTTTTCTTAAATAATAAATATAATATTTTGTTATTTATTTAAATATATTCAATACTCATTACCAGTATTTTTAAAACATGTATTCCCTTCTGCTGAGTTCTTTCTTTTGATTCATTTCTTTTGGGATAGATTTTTTTTTATTAAAAAGTTGTTGTTTTTGAAGAAGGACTCATTAGTGCCTCACGATTCCCAGAATCTGAACAAAACTGAGAATGTCTTCTTTTGCCATAAGCATAAAACAAACGGGCTGGGCATTTGGCTTAATCTTTTTTGGCATAATTTTTTTTTCTTGTTTTCAGGATTCTGGAAAAATCCCTCCACCTTCCTCTGTCATTAAATGTTGCTATGGAGAAATGGGAGGTCAGATTAAACCCAGCCTTTTTCTCTCAGCCACAGCAGATGACTTGATTTTTCTGCCCCTAAATTACCTGGCCAGTGAGTTTTTTTATTATCCTGCTCCTGGAAACAACTTTGTGTTGATCATTCTACATAATGATTTTTCTGGGAAGTATTGTACAAATTTAATCTGCAAATTCAATTCTTCATTTATTTTAGGAAAGTTTTAAAAAATAATTTTGAAATACTCTGTTTCATTTGTTTTGTCCTCTTAGTTTAGGAATACCAATTATGCATATGCCAGAGATACTGTGTTTGGTGTCTGTATTACCTCCTTTCTAATGATTTTTCTTTTTGCCATTTTCTATTTTTGTTCTTAAAAGGAGTTTTATAAATCCTGCCCTCCATGTTACTGTATCTTTTGTGTTTTTGTAGTCTCAAATGTGGCTTTTTATTTCTCTAATTATGTATTTTAAATCCTTAATTCCTCCTGTGAATTCTGCTAGCTCCCTTTTCATTTCTCCATGGTCATATGTTTTATTTGATCTTTTTCAATTTTTTTTAAGTTAAAATTATTTTTAAAGGATATCCGTTCTTGGCGCTGATGGAGCAACAGGGACAGAATTACCCACTTAGTTTAAGCAAATACAAAAACCAGTCCAAGTTTATGAAGAATGGTTTTCAAACATTGGCAGTGACAAATAGTAATTCTTTAAAAAATATATTTTTTCATAAACATACAGAAACTTTTATTTTTTTTACTTTATTTTTATTGTTTACACTATTACAAAGGTCCCCATTCCCCCCTACCCTTTGCACACCTCCTCCCTACCCCCACCTTCACCCCCCTCCCTCTGGCCATCACCACACTATTGTCTGTGTCTATGGGTTATGCACACATGTTCTTTGGCTAATCCCTTCATGTTCTTTCATCTGGTCCCCCCACCCCCTTCCCTTCTAATAGCTGTCAGTCTATTCCATGTATCCATGTCTCTGTTTCCATTTTGTTTATTAGTTTATTTTTTGCTCATTATATTCCACATATAAATGAGATCATATGATATTTGTCTCTCACTGACTGACTTATTTCACTTAGCATAGTAATCACTAGGTCACAAAAGATAAGAGACCCTTCTTTTTTATGGCCATGTAGTATTCCATGGTGTAAATGTCCCACAGCTTTTTTATCCACTCATCTACTCATGGGCACTTGGGCTGCTTCCAGATCTTGGCTGTTGCAAATAGTGCTGCTATGAACATAGGGGTGCATATATTCTTTCAAATTAGTGTTTCAGGACTCTCAGGATACATTCCTAGAAGTGGGATCACTGGGTCAAAAGGCAGGTCCATTTTTAATTTTTTGAGAACCTCCAAACTGTTTTCCATAGTGGCTGCCCCAGTCTGCATTCCCACCAGCAGTGTACCAGGGCTCCCCTTTCTCCACACCCTCGCCAGCACATGTCGTTTGTTGATTTGGTGATGGAGCCATTCTGACAGGTGTGAAGTGATACCTCACTGTGGTTTTAATTTGCATCTCTGATGACTGTTGATGTTGAGCATTTTTTCATATGTCTCTTGGCCATCTGTATGTCCACTTTGGAGAAGTGTCTATTCAGGTCCTTTACCCATTTTTTAATTGGGTTCCTTGACTTTCTCTTGTTGTGTTGTATGAGTTCTTTGTATATTTTGGAAATTAACCCCTTTTCAGGTATATCCTTGGAAAGTATGTTCTCTCATACCGTGGGGTCTGTTTGTATTTTGGGGATGTTTTCTTTTGCTGTGCAGAAGCTTTTTAGTTTGATGTAGTCCCATTATTTATTTTTTCCTTTGTTTCTCTTGCCCTAGGAGATGAATCAGTGAAAATGCCACTACGTGAGATGTATGTGATTTTATTGCCTATGATTTCTTCCAGGATTTTTATGGTTTCACAACTTACATTTAAGTTTTTTATCCATTTTGAATTTGTAGAATTTACTCTTGGTGTTCTATACTCTAAGGGTTTGGACAAATGTATAATGACATAGATCTATTATTATAGTATATACAGAATATTTTCTCTTCCTTGAAAGTCCTCTGTGCTCTGCCAATTTATCTCTCCCTTGCCCCAACCCTTAGAAACACTGGTCTTTTTACTGTCTTCGTAGTTTTGCTTTTCCCAGAATGTTATATACTTGGAAACATACAGAATGTAGCCTTTTGAGATTGGCTTCTTCCACTTAGAAATATACATTTAAGTTTTTTTCCATGTATTTTCATGGCCTGATAACTCATTTCTTTTTAGTGCTGAATAATATTCTGTTGTCTGAATATACCACAGTTTATTTATCCATTGACATATGCAAAATGTTTTCAACTCCTTTTGCAAAGTAGAAGTTTTTAACTTTAATTAAGCCCTGCTTACAAATTTATCCTTTCATGGATTATACCTTTGGTGTTATGCCTGAAAAGTCATCACCATATGCAAGATCACCTAGGTTTTTTTTGTTATTATTATGTTTTCATCAATTATTTGTGATTGTAATATTTATACATACTATTTTATTGCCCTGTTATTTGGTGCCTAATGGCTCATAATAGTTATATCTTTAACAATATGGAATAAACTCTTTGATCCATTGCATGCTATTTGCTTTAACTTTACTTTTTTAACAGTAATATTACAATTCTTTGAAAGATTTTAATCTGTAAATAAGGGAAGCACACAAAGCAAAGAGAAACAAAAAATAGTGTAGGATTTATTATTATTATTTTTTACCATTATATGAATCTGTCTTTGAACAGAGGGACTACATCTATTTACATTTGGGTTTTTCCCCCAGGTTTTATTGTGGTATGATTTACAAATACAAATTCTATATAATTAGGTTGTATGATGTGAGTTTTTAAAAGTTGTAGCATGTGAGAATTTAATTACATATACATTGTGAAATGATTACCACAAGCAAGTTAACACGTCCATCACCCCACATAGACATCTTTCTTTGTGTGTGTGGTGAGAACACTTAAGATCTACTCTCTTACCAAATTTTAAGTATACAATACAGTATTATTAACTATAACCACCATATTGTACAATACATCTCCCAGAACTTTTAATTTGCATTTTCCTGATGACATGATGTAGAATATCTTTTACATGCTTATTCTATATCTATATCTATATTATAACCAAAAGTTTGTACCCCTGACTAACATCTCCCCATTTCTGTCACACCCCAGTCCTGGCAACCATTGTCCTACTCTATGGTGCCATACCTAAAAAGTCATCACCATATGCAAGGTCACTTAGATTCCACATATAAGTGAGGTAATATAGCATTTGTCTTCCTGTGTCTGTCTTATTTCACTTAGCATAATGTCCTCTGATTTCATCCATTTTATTGTAAATGGTAGGATTTCCTTCTTTTTTGTGGCTGAATTATATTCCATTATATATATCCAACATTTACTTTATCCATTCAACTTAAGTTGTTTCCATATCTTGGCTATTATGAGTGTGCTGCAATGCACATGGGAGTACAGATATCCCTTTGAGATCTTGAGTTCATTTCCTTTGGATATATATCCAGAAATGGGATTGTTGGATCATATGAAAGTTCTATTTTTAACTTTTTGAGGAAGCTTCATACTATTTTCTATAAAGGCTATGCCAATTACATTTCCACCAACACTGTATAATGCACACTATTTGTGTGTGGTGTAATATAAGGGTCCAGTTACTTCTTTTGCATGTGAACATCTAGTTTTCCCAACATCATTTTTTTGAAGAGGCTGTTCTTTCCCCATTGACTATTCTTAGTGCCCTTGTCAAAGATTAGTTGACAATATATGCAGGGATTTATTTCTGGGCTCCAAATTATGTTTCATTGGTCTATGTATCTGTTTTTACAGATACCATACTGTTTTGATTACTATGGCCTTGTAATATAGTCTGATACCAGGAAGTATGATGCCTCCAGATTTGTTCTTCTTAAGATTTTTTTTGGCAGGTTTTTTCAGATGCATTCCTAAATATTTTATTGTACATCTCTTAAGAATAAGGACATTCACTTTCACAAACATGACACAATCATCACACCTAAAAAAAATTAACAATAGTTCTACAATATCATCTAACATACCATGTACTTTCAAATTACCATAACTGTCCCCCAAATGTGTTCTATAGTTTTGTTTCTTTTTCAATCAGGAGCCAATCAAAGCTTATGTTTTGCCCTTGGTTATGCCTGTTTAGGCTTTTAATGTAGAATAGTATCTCCTTCCACCCCTCCCCCCTTTTTTTCATTACATTGACTTTTTTTGTAGGAATGACAGATTTAGAAAATAGAAAGAATGGATGCTCAGTTAATTTGAGCATCAGATAAACAATGAATCAACCTTCAGTATAATATGCCTCATGCTTATACTAAAAGATGATTTGTTGCTCATCTGAAATTCAGATTTAACTCAGTGTCTTGTATTTTATCTGTCAGTCCTACTTTTTTGAAAGTTCAGGTCAGTTTTATCATAGAGTAGCTCAAATTCTAGTTTTGTTTGTTTTCTTACAATTTATTCTGTTAAACATTTGTTTAAAAAAATGTTTCATAGGTGATGTTGCAATTTTCTTATTGCATCACATTAGAGGCACATATCTAGCATTCCCATTAGTGGAGCCAACTTCTCTAGTTAAAGGCATCTTCTTCCTTTGGAATTAGTAATTTATGGGAGGTATTCTGAGATCAGATAAATATCCTATTCCCAATAACCTTTTGTGCAATGATTTTAACATTCATTAGTGATTATTTCCTGAATTAGTATGACACTGTGAATTGAAAAACGATTTTCTAATTTTATTATTTTGTCTACATTTGTTATCAGTGGGCATTCATCTGTAAAGAAGATAATTCTTTTAAGCTCTCTTTTCTCTTATAGTATCACTAAATAGTCATGAAATTTAAAAAAATCAATTTGGTATAATGCATTGCTGCCATTATTCTTTTTATTCTCCAGTTACTCCAATTTTGATCAATGGAAGTCCCCTTCAAATCTCTTTGGTCCCTTGGCTATGACCTCATTTTGTTTTTCAGTGCTTCCTTGCATTCTATCCTTAAAGAGATTTTCCAGGCTCATTTTTTACTCATTTTTCCAAGGACAGGAATCAGCCTTTTCCCCAGAGCCTGTGACACTTTCACTTTACTGCTCTCTCACTCAGAATCTGTTGCGTCTGCCCGGCTTTGTGATGCTGGAGTTGGACACTGTAAACATGCTTCCTTTGCCAGCTGGCACCTGGCAAGCTTTGACAGTAGAGGGCACTGGAGGGACACTGAAGGGAACAGGCTTCTGGTGCTGCTGTGTGTCCTCTCTTGCACCTCCTCTGGAGCAGCTGCCAGTGATGTGTATGCAGAACATTCAGCGGTGCTCACTCTCCAGCTAGTTTTGCTGGCACCTGGCAGGCAGTTTCCTGCTCAGCAGTCATGGCCCACGGTTTCCTGCTTGCCAACCTCAGTCTACTGGCACTCCTGTGGGAAGTGACCTATTTGCCAACTTCAACCCACCAGCTACGGACCAGCTCCCACCCAGGATAACACAGCAAACTTCTCTGCCATCCTCTGTGCTGCAGCTACAGCTTCTTCTATGAAGTTTGAGTCTTAGCTTTGGGAAAAGGCCCCTCTTTCCAAGTTGTTCCTTATTTGGGTACTCTCAGTCCAACAATATTTTTAAGATTCCCCTCTCCTCTGGTTAACTCCGTATTTGTTAATAATTCTTTTTTTTTTTTTTTTTTTAAGTTTGCGTGATGTCTTTTATTTATATTTTTAAATTTTATTTTTCTTGTTGAAAGTTTTACAGATGCCCCCCACTCCTTTTTCTCCCCATTGGCCCCCTCTACTCTCCTCCAGTCCCCTTCCCAGGCTTTCACCATACTATTGTTTGTGTCCATGGGTTATGCATATATGCATATAAGTTCTTTGGTTAAGCCCCCGCGCCCACCCCCACACTATATATCAATTTGTTGCATGCTTCAATGTCCCTGGTCTGTTTTGTTCCTAAGTTTATTTTGTTCCTTAGATTCCACATATAAGCGAGATCATATGATATTTGTCTTTCTCTGCATGGCTTATTTCACTTAGCATAATACTCTCCAGGTTAAATTTTTTCTATTCAGGTTATTGGTGTGTGTCCCTTCTTCTAACTGAAGCCTGACTGAGAGAGTACAGGGAGAGGTCTTTGAATGGTATCAGCATTTAAATGCACAATTTCTGGATTGACTTGGTCATGCCTTTGGATTTGAGTACAGTGCTGAGCCACTTGCCAATGGGAAATGAAATGCTTGTATTCTTTGGCATGCAGGGACAACACAATTAATAAAGCTGCTGCCTGTGGTTGGTTGTGATGAAGTGCCAATTAAAGCAAATACATGGGGAACCAAGGGGCTGCTGCTCTTGACTAATGATGACTATGAGGATGGTGGTGTCTTAGTCTGTTTGGGTTACTATAATACAATTACCAAAAGACTGGGTACCTTTTAAATAAGAAACATTTACTTCTCATAGTTCTGGAGGCTGTGAAGTTCAAGATTAAGGCCTCAGTAGATTAGATGTCTGGTGAGGGCCTGCTCTTTGGTTCACAGATGGCCATCTTCTTCCTGTGAACTCCCATGGTAGAAGGGGCTACAGACTCTAGGGGCCTCTCTTATAAGGACAGTAATCCTATTCATGAGGACTCCATCCTCATGACCTAATCACTTCCCAAAGGCCCTAGCTCCAAATACCCTTACATTGGGCATTAGGTTTTCATTGTTTTGGGGTTTTTTTTGGCATTAGGTTTTAACAAATGAATTTTAGTCTATAGCAGGTGATATGGGTCGAGTCTCCTCATAGAAAAGCTATCCCCACACCCAAATTAACTCCCTCATGTGTTTGTTTAATATTTTTATAGTTTCTTTTAAAATTTATATCTATGGTTTATTAGAATGTATGATATGAGTTATGGATCCAATTTTATCTTTTACTGAGTGGATATCCAGTCACTCAGCATCATTTATTTAAAAGCCCTTCTTCTTCCTAGTGATCTCAGATGCCATATAGCAATTCCCATATGTACTTGGGTCTATTTCTGAACCTATATTCTCTTCCAGTCTCTCTATTCATTTGCCAGTCCCACAGTATTTTTTATTAGAGAGGCTTTATAGTCTGATTTAATATTGCGAGGGCTGGTCCTCCCTTATTGCTTGTATTTTTCAAGATTTTCCTTCATATTATTATATGTTTATTTTTCCATATGAACTTTGGAATTAGCTTGCATAGCTCTAGGTAAAACTTTTATTTTCATTGGAATCACAGTACATTTATATGTTACTTGGGGGAGAATTGCCATCTTTATGGTGTTAAATTGTCCTATATGAGAAAAACACAGGACTGTTTCACAGATTTTCTAATATAGTTTTGGCACATTTTCTGTGAAGTATTTTATTTTAATTTTTTTCTATATTAAATGACATTATACCTTTTAAATGGTTACTGCTTGTATTTTTTGTGTATATGTTTTTAGGTAATTTTTATATCATGCTACCCTATAGAACTTGTTAGTTGTTATTTTTAGTACTGATTCTCTATATTCTAGGTGCAGTATTATATAATGTACATAAATATGTAATTTAATTCTTTCTTAATTCTTATACATCTAAATGGTTATGATTGGAGATATAAGACAGACTTGTTG
Source organism: Miniopterus natalensis (assembly GCF_054644295.1). Classification (NCBI taxonomy): domain Eukaryota; kingdom Metazoa; phylum Chordata; class Mammalia; order Chiroptera; family Miniopteridae; genus Miniopterus; species Miniopterus natalensis. The sequence goes on from NC_142081.1 coordinate 152,934,257, forward strand.
TGTTCTTGAGTTTAATGGGAATTTCTTTAAAGTTTCTCCATTAAGTGTGATGCTGGCTTACGAGCTGAGGTATAAAATATTTCATCATATTAAGGAAGTATTCCTTAATTTTTATTTTATTTTTATAAACTTAAGAATGACTGTTGAAATTTGTCAAAGGCTGTGCTACATTTTATTATTTGCTCACAATTCTTTCTTCTTTCTTTCCTCTCTCATGATTCACTGGTGGGGGGCGGGGGTTGACCCTGTGACTTGCCTTGAACAATGGGATATGATCAAAAGTGTCAGTGTGTCAGTTCTTAACCCAAAGCATTATATTTCTGCTCACCCCTCTTGTGTTTCTGCCTCTTTCATCAGGAAAACATGCCCTGGGTAGTTGCTGGTTCCAGATAGAAAGACATATGGAGCAGACCTGAATCCATCCTACAGCCTGCAGCACAACCACCTTGCCAACCCACAGACTAGTGATTGAGAAAAAGAAAAATATTTGATGTTATAATCCACTGAGATATTGGGGATGTTTGTTACTCATTATTTTTACAGTAATAGCTGACTAATGCAAAGCCCTTTTTAATCATCTATAGACCTAATCAAAGGACATCTTTCTCCTTAATCTAACTATATAATGACTAATAGGAGTGAATTTGCTAATATTAAAGCATCATTGTCTAAGAGTACCCCTCCCCCCTTGATTATTATGTATTCTCTATACTTTCAATTCTGTTTGCTGGCATTTTATTCAAGACTTTTTCATTGCAAATCATGAGTGAGAATGCTTTATAGTTTTGTCTGCCTTCTCTGCTATAATTTAAATGGTATTGGGACTATCTGGTCATTGAAAGTTTGACAGAATTCCCCTGTAAAATCATTTGGGTCTATTATTTATAGTTAGTTCTTTGATCATATTTTGTCTTTTCTCTATAGAAATATGTGTATGCTTTCATGTGTAGCAAGGTCAATTTTAGTAAATTGCATTTTCCTAGAAAATAATCCAATTCATTTAGCTTTTCCATTAGTTTTATATTGTTTTGCAAAGTCGTATCTTTCAATTTTTAAAATTTCCTCAACTTCGTTGGTTATCTCCTTGTTTTTAGCTCTTATTTGTGTTTTCTGCCTTTTTCCCTTTATTGGGTTAGATAGTGACTTATCTATTTTGTTGATTTCTTTCCTTTTTTTTCCCCCACAAAGAATCAGCATTTTGATTTACTAGTTTCTACTATTTTTTTCTGTTTTCTACCTCATTCTTTTTGCTTTCAACCTTGTTTTTCCTTCCTTGCACTTTTGCTTTACTTTGTTGGTCTTTTCTAATTTTTAAGATGGGAGCTTAATTTATTCATTTTCATTTGTTTATTTATTTATTTTCATTGTTGCTGCAAGAATTAAGGTTATGGATTTTCTGTGACTACTCTATTGATTTCATTTTCATGATGACTCATTTTTAGATATTACACAATTAAAATTTTCCCCATTTGTTCTGAAAGTTGTTTAATAGAAAAATTTAAATGTTCCAAATGGAATTTCTAGTTTTAGAAAGAGCAGAGGGATGAGACAAGGAAATAAAGATGCTCGCTCTGCTTCAGGTTTCCAAAACTTTTCATTTTGAATGAAATTGAGAAATTTCATTATTACCTGAAACAGCATTAACATTTTTTTTCCATTACAAGGGACTATTTATTTTTGATGAGTGATCTGAATAGCTGTGGAACCTACCCAGGTTTTCAACCAAGAACACAAAAGCACTGTATTTACTGAGGAAATGAATGGAGAGTGATGGTAAACAATAAGATTCTTTTGTGACTGAATCTAGGCTTTCATCATCTTTTAGATCAGCTTTGTAAAAATTACAAAAAGGTGCCTTCACTGGGTGGAAGCAGACTGTAGAGCCCTGTGTGGTTGGAGAAGTGCTGGCTGATTTTTCACCCCCACGTGGCTCCTGTTTCCTTGGCTAGGAACTTAGCTCTGCCTGAAACCGTACAGTTGAGGCAGCAATTCTGAGATTGCTCTCTATGGAATCCAGCATATTTATTAAAAGCATTACACCTGTTAATTGTTGGGCAAGTGTGGGAAACCAAATAAAGAGAAGAGTAATTGATACCACCAAACTCTCATTGCATTCGAGATAAAAGATTTATTCACACAAAAATAATCACAACAAAATGTACACTAATTTGAAAAACAAAAGATTGTAGGGACAAAATTTTATATTCTCTCTTATAATTGTGTAAAATTATTTTTAGTTCTGCAAAAGGTATGCTGTTTGCTTCTACGTGAATTTCTATTCACAAAAGAATAGCAAACATTAAAATGCAGTGTTAGTTCTTATATAGAAAGAACATAGACTAAACCCTGAAGCTTTTAGTTTACAAATTGTTACAGGAAGCCACACACTAAACTATTGATAAAAAACATTACCTGTTTCCAGATTCACATACATATACATTCACCAATTAAGCTGAGAAATAAGCATTTCATATTCTGTCCCACCTCACTATAATGTATTTTTTCCTTTTAACCAAAAGCAGGAAATTATATCTTCCTTTTTTTAATTGACCTCAGTTGATGCACTTTCTAACTCATGAGAGACGCGAAATTTCAGATGTTTATCTTGCTCCTCACTCTTAGGGTGTAAGGCCGGCTTGTCTTCATAGCTACCCAATTCTTGGCTATGGAATTCATGGCTGATTTTGACATCTTCCGGACTATCAATCCCATCGGAATGCTCATTGCTCTGACCAATGGCCTTCAGCTGATATTCTTTGGGAAGCTTGAGGCTGTGGGTTTCCACGCTGTGGTCATCCAGCAGACTTATTTCCTGGCTCTCCCTCCCATGGCTGTCCCAGTCAGAAGCCACATGCAGGCGCTGGGCAACAAGGACGGCCTTGTGTGCTTCATCCGCCTCATTGCTTTCCACGTGTGATGTAAGGTCCTCCTCTGTAGCATCAGGATACTGAATCACAGCACAAATGGAAGAAGAATTAAATGATAGCCAGGAATGGGGACATTGTAATTCTTTTCTGTTCTTGAACTTTGAGACCAATTTTTACTGGAAGTTGTCTAAATTTGGCTGAAGTAAAAAATAATACTAGCATGTTACTTTGTATTTCACCAAGCCCTTTCAGGTGTCATCTCCTTTGATGTAATTGGTGCATCAATTATATATGTGGTGAAACCTATGAGGTAGGTCTCCTTATCTGTGTTTTACATTAAAGAAAAGTGAATTGAAAGTTGAAAAGTAAAGTGAATGGTGGCTCTGTATCAAATCTAGATCTTTTGACTATAGATTCAGTGTAATTTGCAACTCTACCATTCCTCTTAGGTATTTAACTTCAAAATGTGACCATTGTATTGTGAAAATAATTGCTGTTTCCAAAGTCTCCTTTTAATCTAAAAAAAAAAGTAGAATGAATACTTTAGAATTTGGAAAAAAATGGCATTGTGATTGAGAGACAAAATTAGAGAGAAATTACTTGGAGTTAAACATGAAAAACCACCAAGGGAAAAAGGTTTTATATTCAATGGTCATAAAGTAATAGTAAGGCTTGTTGAATGAATGGATACGTGTATGAATGAGTGAATATGTACGCAGACTCTGGTTCCTAGACTTGGGCTCTAATCATAACCATCTGATGTGTCTGCTAAGGGATTTACCTGGGCTGCAGGTCTGTGGAACTTCTTAGATTTTGACTTCAGTCCATAAGCCACACTGTCACCTCGGCCATCATATGTGTCTCTTGTGGGGACAGGGGGAGTGACAATGAGGGTTCCGGGAAAGTCAGTGGGAAAATCAGTGACCAATTCATCAGATTCGTCAGAATGGTGAGACTCGTCAGAATTGTCGGAGTCATCAGTTTGATCAGCGTCATCTGAATCATTTGAGTCAGTGGAGTCCTGGCTGTCCACATGGTTGCTGTCGTCGTCATCATCCACATCATCTGTGAGGTCATGGCTTTCATTGGACGTACTTGGGAGGGTCTGAAAATCAAGATGGCCAGAAAACTCAGTGGAAGTGTTTTTATTTCCCTTAGCCTTTAAAGAGCATTAGTTTTTCACTGTCTTTCTTTTGTTTAGTTTCAGGGTCTTTGTATTCACAACAATGTACTCAATGGCTTTTAAGAGCTCAAGTGAGCATCTTCCAATTTCTCTTAATGCGAGGCCAAATGGAAGCATAACTGAAGTATTCTTCTTGCTTTCCCATAAAAAATTATTTTCCTAGATATTTTCAAGTCAGATATGTGAGTATAATATTTATATTGCTAACAGTGTTTTCTCTTGTTCACTTTATACATTTAATATGCCAATTCAATAGTACAATAAACACAGATACATAATTGTGAGATTACTTTTTGTATTAGAAACAAGAATTCTCAGGAGATCAGAGCATCCGTATAATAATGCATGCACCAAAACCTATAGCCACTATTAGCATGGACCATCAAAAGTGGCTCTATTTGGCATGTGTATAAAGTGCAGCTCAGATCTGTCAATTGAATTAACCAGTTAATATCTGTCAAACTTCCAATTATTAAGTATACTGGGTCACTTATCTAACTTTTCTTGCTAGCAATTCTTAGCATAGTCAAACAGAATCTTAAGGAAAATGAATTTAACTTATTCTCTGCTTAGCAAATAAATAGTCCTAACAAAAAGTACTCATGTTAATAGTCTTGATAAAAAGCCTTAATTAACAGTCCTAATAATAGTTATCAAATAAACCATTATGTTAGGAACAGAAACGTTCCCAGAGGCAAAATCTTGGGCTTGATAGGTATTAATTAAGATGCTTATCAGACATCTGTAAGACATCTGTAAGATATACCTTAAATCAATTGTAAGAGGCTTAGTATTTCAAATAACAGACATTAGTAAACATTTCCTGCCACACTAAACTTATCTGAAGAAATCTGGTATTTCTGGCATTTAGTAAATATGTGTTTTTTTCCTGAGCAAGTTTTAGACTGACAGTTTACTGGAAAATTTGTACACGGAATTTTGTCAGAGCTGAACCCAGGTAGTGTCATGAGGAGAAAGTGGCTTCTTCCTCTCTTCAGGGCATGGTGGGCCTTTGCCCCAAAGTGAGAACTCACCTCTTGTTTGAAGTCGTCAGTTTCCTCAGAAGATACAGTATTCTGAAGAAGGAAAGGCACAGATCAGTGCATATCATACATGTGTAACCTTTTTATTCAAAAGTTAACCTTTCCATCTTAGCAGGTCTTATTTTTCAGCCGTGTTGGTGAATGACTTAAAGGGGAAAGAGTCAACATGTCAGATCAGTTGGTGTCCTAAGCTTGGGTTTGCCAACAGGCACGAAGGATCTACTGAAGCAGCCCAAATGGCCTGGTTGGTGGCTATTTTGTTGTTGTTCTTTAATTGCAAGAAATAGAATTTTTAAAATTAATTAAAATTAAAAATACCTGTGGTGCTAGGAGATTCTGCTTCTGAGCTGGGTCTGGCTTTAGCCATGTGGCTACAGCATCTGGGTGCTTGTAAAGCTGCAAAAAAAGTTGCATGTTTGTCATTATTTAAAAAAAGAAACATAAGGATCTTTAAGTGATAAGCTGAAAAAACAACTATACTTTACCAATACTGATGGATAAGCATAATATGCATGTAAGTCAACCAGAGCCTTAGATACCCCTTTTCTAACTTATTTTTTCTTGCAGATTTACTTAATAAATTCTTACATTGCACTTATTGTGGGCTAGGCACCCTTTCAAAGTGATTCATATGTATTCGTTTAATCCTCTCAACCCCCTATGAGATAGATGTCACTCTTGTTTCCATTTTGCAGATCAGGAAAAACGAAGCCACAGTGAAATTAAGAGCCAGGGTTCAAATCCAGACACAGTGGTTCTTCACACTGATCTTAACACTGTGCTTCCCTGTTCTGTGTTTGCTAGTTGAAATTTCCTCTCAGATAAAGCACTACTAAAGCAGAGGTGCCCTTAATTAGGATTCCCATATATCCTATTAGCTCTAACTATCTAGAAGTTTGAGCTCTTCACTTATCTCCTAAATATAATTTAATAACTTATACTGCCATGGCTTCATGTGCCATATTTTCTTTTATTAAAAAGACAATAATTCCTGCTTCAAATAATGTGACCTCTGTATTCTCGGGAAATGTGAATCTTTCTGGCTGTTTGTTGTAAACCAAACAATACTTGTGTTCTTAAATCAGTTGGAAAACAGACACGCCTACTCACACCTACTTGTACACCCAACCACATGCAACAATACCTCTCTTAGTGTCTTCATTAAGCAATCTAATTACAGTGACTCCGGGCCACTCTATATTGGCCTTTATTCTGTTCATCTGAATTGAACTCTGTGTCTTTTTGTCCAAGCTCCTTGGGACAATGCCCATTTGTTGTTTGGCTGGCACAGTTTCACCTATTGTGGAGGGACAGGTACAGCTATGGTTCTGGTCAAATAATTATAATAAAGAATTTAATTTGGTTTTATGTTTGGTTCGAGAAATGTGATCTAAAGTCAGCTGACAAGCACAATAGATACAAACAGCATAAACAGACTTTCTTTTTATAACGGGCTTCTTGGCAAATAGCTTAGGACATATTGTGAATATTGCAGTCATGTGAACTGTCCAATATGTGAGGCCCATTTTAAACTTAGCCTTCCACTAAGTAAAGCAAAGGATAGAGTTTTCTACTTCTAGAACAGTATGTTGACTTGTGGAAAGAAGAAGTCACACAACTTCACAGAACTAATTTTACATAAGTGATAATGGCATAGAACATTATTTTCCTATATATAAAATCTAGTTTGGTGTCTGGAGCATATATTTATTAAAAATTGTACTATGCTTGGTATTGGCCTAGGTTGAAAGCAGGTAGTCAATAATTACTTATAAATTAACAGGCTTGACTCTGAAAATAAGTAAAATTGCACAGATATGTTTGTAGCACTTCCTGAAGCAATTGCATAAATAATTTAACCATGTGCTAAACCTAAAAGATGCTTACCTGCCTTTCCTCAGAGCTGCCAGAATCAGCACGTTTAACCTTTGAAACAGAAAAGATGAAGAAAGATTACAATGGGGATGTGTTCCCAGCACATGAAGCACACAATTCATTGATCTTGAGGAATTTTTTTTAAGGTTCAGCTGTACTCACTGGAAGGGCGTAGGCGATGCCTAAGAGGCAGAAGCAAATCACTGCAGCTCTCATGGTTGTGGTTTTCCCTGAAAAATACTTTGTAGTGAATATCTGATCTCTTCACAGGTTAAAACAGCAACAGCTTATTATGCTACCACATCATAAAATAATCACAAATACATTTTCTGTAGAATATTTTCTACTCCCTAGACAAAACTTTTCTTTCTAATATTATGGCCTTTTGCATTAATATTTGTAATGCCCCCTCTATTCTCCACCTTTCAAATATTAGGCAAGGGAGAGAGGAAATGTACAAGTCAATATTCAACTTTTAAATTTAGGGTTCCAGAGATTACACCATTATTACCTGATATTGCCAGCTATCTAAACCTAAACACAGACCCAAGGTAATTTAATTAAAATGATAAGGTAGCATGGGAATATGTACTTTTCAGAGAAGAAAAACACAAAGAGAGAGAAAATAAGACTGTGAAAGAAATCTGCTTTCTCCATTTTTTCAGCATGCATTCCGAATATGATTTTTAACTTAAATTATTAAAAAGGTGCTACTTGGGTGAAATAAAGCTGTTTCTAAAGTTATTTAAGTTATTCTAGAAATCTGAAACAAAAAAGGAAACATCGAAAACAGTCAACAATTTTTTAAATTTGCGATAATAAGTCCACATATCATCATACAGTTTTTTTGGTGAAAATTTTAACAGCTAAATACAGAAAACCTTTAAAGATATTCAGAAAAGGGTTTTTTTCCTTGAAAATAGTATAAATCATTATCATTAGCTTACATTAGCACTGAAGATCTTTTTCCTGTTAAATGCCTCACAATCATTTACCCATTTAAAATGATACAGATATAATCATCCCAAAGTGGCATCAAATTTTACTTTTTTTTTTCATTTCTTTTGAGGACTGAGTGGAAGGATTTTTAAGTTTTACATTGACTGGCTTTCAAAATAGCTACTCACCTTTCCTGCAGGAGACCTGCTATGTATCTGGCACACTTATTCAAAAGACTAGAACAATTTAAATCTGATTAACAGCATTACAGTTACACTCTTTTTCCTCACAACTTGACCTTCCCCATGAACGGAAACTGAATGCGTAGGACAGCAGCAAGACAGCAAACTGCAGGCTCACCTTGGTCTGCTCTGGCCGAGAGGAGGGTCCAGTCCCCGGCGGTGCTGCACTCCTGTCTCCTCGCCTTGCTGCTGACAGCCAGGACCTCCCAGGATTTAAATGCTGCTCCAGACATTCCCCCCCAACACGGGGAGGCGGAGAGATGTGTCATGAGGTTTTCTGCCACTGCCCAACCCACTTGCTCCCACACTTCCCCCTCTGGTTTTGTGGTTAAAACACACACACATACACACACACTCCAGAGTTAAAACATTACTTATCTACAATGTCATTAACTGGCATTTTCACTTATGGGAATAGCATTCAGCATCATGAAAGGGCACCTTGGAGTCCCATTAAAAAGGGGGAGAAATGACTAGTTCTTACAAAGACTATATAATTTCTGAATTAGAAGGAAAAAATATTAATAAAAGTGAGCCCTAAATACAATGAAATAGAATGTGTGTTTTTTCTTCCAGTTTAAATAGAGATTAAGGTATCATATGCAACTAAATTTGCCTCACCATTCATTATACTTATTGGAGAGCTACAAGACTATTGTTGAGGCGTACAAGGAGCTCAGGCACCCTCCCTCCGTCCTTTACTTCTCAGGGTTGGTTTTGTGACTTCACGTATGCAGCAGCTTGTCATTTAGACAAAGGGCACTAGTAACATGAAAATCCGCAGGCCTGCCCATTAAGTTGGACTTACAATGATGCTACAAGGACATGGATTTTTGTCACACCGTTTGAATTGTTTGGATGCGATTAACCTGCTAACTTGCTACATAAAATAGAGACGGTTTGCTTTACATGCTACGGAGGTAAAGTGTCTGCGAGCAGGGTGAGTGCGTGAAGGTGCTGCCTCGGGAGCCAGGCGCGGCTTCGGAGCTCGCTGGGCCACTAAACAGCTGCGTGACCTTAGCCGACCTACACCTGTTTCCTCATCTGTCACATGCACACTCTGTTACCTAGCTCCTGGGGTTTTGGGGAGGTTTAAATGAATTAGCATGTGGAAAACAATGCTTGGCACGTAGCATATGCATATTTTAAGCACTGTGTGTGTTAACTGCTACTGACATGTAGGAGGAGCAACTCTTCATGATTTGCAGCATCTTTAGATGAAATGGGTCTTTGAAATGAGACTAGATGTAAGATCTTTAGATTGTATACATCTTTAGTGTACTTTACACACCTCCAAAGGAATGCGTTAGATTTCTGAATGATTTTTTTTTTTAGTTTTTCTCTCAGGATATATGAAGTTGGTGACTTAACAAGAAAATGTATATTTTTAAAGCTTTTCTGGGTGTTTGAAAGAAAATCACAGATGAAGTTTGAATATTGGAACAGAAATGAGGCGTAGCAGAGCTCTGAGTCCGTTTAAAGCATTTAATATTGTCTTAAGATTATGTACTCAGCCTCTTCATTTCACTTCCTCAGTTGTGAAATGGAGATTGCACTGTTTGTTTACCTCATATCTTCGCTGTAAGATTTGTGTGTGAAGCGAGATTAAAGATAAATGGCCCCACTTATTATTACTTCTATGTAACATGTCAGCTTCTATTGGCCAAATATTGCTTTTAATATAAATATGGATTAATCAGTTTCTTGCAGTGTTAGTATACTAATCCATAGGTTGTATAGACATTTTGGTATATGGGGGGAATTATGTCTCTTTTAAATTGTATACATTCCAAATGAATTTATAGTATTCATTTGTGGGTTCTAAGCACACATTTTCATAATTCAGATGGCAGCTATCTCTATAAAATACGACATATAGGTTATAAAGTTGCAAAACAGACTTCTTATTTCTGCTTTTAAAAACTTTTTCTTTTTCTCTCTCTCTTTAAACACATTACCCATGTAAGTTAGTCATATTGACAATTTAGTAGAGGAAAGTTCACAAATTCTAAAAACAACAAGATTTCCACAGGATTCACAATGGTTTACTCTGTGCCCACGGAAATGATTTAATATGAACTTAGAGAGGTATAGGAATAGATTTCGCTGGAGCCCAGCCACCCTGAGATGAACCATATGACCCAGCCAGGACTCTTCCGGTCATGTCTCCAAAGTGCCACACGATGGCAGCCTTTCTGAGAATGGTTTCAGACCACAGTCTGGTTTGTCAGCTTTCCTACACTCATAGGAAAGAACATTCATGTATTTAATGACAGGACTCTAAAACAGCTGAGGGGCCTTTCGCTTCTTGGAATGCCAGGTGAGTAAACAGATATTTCCCAACAACGACCTGCTCCCAGTAACAGGGAACACAGAGGCCGAGAGAACCACGGCGCCCCTGTTCTGCTCTGGGGGCCCTCAGGCCGCAGCCCCAGGTGGGCGCTTTTGTCTCCTTCCCCACTTCCCACACTCACTCAAAAGGGTACAGGTCCCCAGGTGTCACTCCGCAGAGGGCTGTGAATTCATGGTGAGAGAATGTGTCTGGGAAGCTTCAGAGATGAGAAGATAAAGTGATTTACGATGGAGGCAGCTCTGTAAAGCATGAAATGGATAGTGTGTCGTTCTGACTTTTGAAGAGGCTCCCGCTTCTTACTTTTTGTAATCAAACATGCTGCTGACACATTTTTTTCTGAGTAAGATTTTCCAACTGTCAGAATTAACATTTTAAATGATTTAAACCAGAGGGCCTTGATTTGTAACATTTCCACACTATTTCCATTCTTGATTAGGCTGACACTCGGTTGTTAGAATCTAAAGGTCAGAATGATCAAATTCCCTGCAGATCTTGTATGTGGAAAGGAAAAAGTTCAGTTGTGAAACGAATAAAGAGTGGTGTGTGATAATAAAATATAGACACTGTAAGAGGACTTACGGAAACATTTAAGAACATTACTTTTTTTTTTTCTTGAATCGCATGAAAATTCCCATACATAGAAAATTTTAAGTGTCCGGATGTCAGTGTTTTGGTGGACTTGATTATTCTAGTTTATTTGGACATTTACAATTTAAGTTTTACTTAGTGAAGTATAATCACCTATTTTGACTCTTTCAGCTCTTTCAGTAATTATTTTCCCCCCTAAATTAAGGCTCAGATAAAAATATGACATTTTGATACCATCACGCACCTCTGATAGACAAGTTGGGAATTGTAGCCAGTCAGAAGCCTACCACAGTATTCAACATTTGTAGTCTACAGAGAAGGGGCATTATTTATTAGAGGGAGGGAAACAAGGATGAAAGATAAGAGGGTGCTCCTTTTAAATTTAGACATGAAATTAGAA